>NC_137350.1:41658420-41869319 GCF_965287045.1 Carcharhinus amblyrhynchos | reverse complement strand
GCCCAGTAACGGGCTGAAGCCTCTCCGGCAGCACAGCAACGAAAGCAGAGTCGGCGGCGGCATCGGGCCCGCGGCCTGGAGCCGGTTCCCGGCAAGAGACGTCTGACGGTGAGTGAATCCGCGGAGAGACAGCGACAGCCCCGCGCGCACAGAGCGCCAACCGCCCGCCTCAGGCCCAGTCAGCCCGCCCCGCCTCGCTGGATCCCAGCCAGGGACTGGATCCCAGCCTCCCAGCCAGGGACTGGATCCCAGCCAGGGACTGGATCACCTGACGAAGGAGCAGTGCTCTGAAAGCTAGTGCCGTTTGTCACAAATAAGCCTGTTGGACTTTAACTTGGTGTTGTGAGACTTCCAGTCCCAGCCAGGCACTGGATCCCTATCAGTGATCCAGAGTGGCACTGGATCTGAGCCAGTGTTTTGGTTTAGCAGTGACCCCTTTGTCCATTGGCTGGATAAGTGAGGTCGCATTAAGGGGTATAAACAAAATGTCAACATTTGGATGGCTCTCTGTAAGAGAATGCGAATGTCCGAGTGTATTAGCAGGGACCTCAAAAAACGGTATCCCTCAGATAGTCTTGGACCTCTGGCTGAAAGCAATTCTCAAACAGGGTTGAAACACTCTGGCATTATCCCAGGCATTGCTGTTAGCCTTCTTAATGACTGACAACTGAGATTTACTTTTCCCTTTTCAAGCGCAGGGATTTTCTGACCGATAAGTCAGAATGGTTTTTATTTAACATTAGCCGCATTGGCACATAGTAGGAATGTTAGCCTGTCCTTTGCAGCTTTAAAACCAGGAGCTGTCCTTTCTTCTTTGGATATGTAAATCCTAGTTGATCTTTCCTTCCAGAACACATTTGTTTTATCTGTGTCAAAGTTTATATTTTATTGTCACAAGTAGGCTTGCATTAACACTGCAATTAAGTTACCATGAAATCCCCTAATCGCCACACTCCAGCACCTGTTTGGGTACACTGAGGGAGAATTTATCATGGTCAATGCACGTAACCAGCACGTCTTTCATATTGTGGAAAGAAACTGGAGCACCCAGAGGAAACCCACACAGACACAGGGAGAACACGCAGACTCCACACAGACAGTGGCTGAGAATTGAACTGGGTCCCTGGTACTGTGAGGCAGCAGTGCTAACCACTGTGCCACTGTGTAGCCCTTGCTCTAGTTGGTACTTTCTACCCTCAATGCATTCCTTCAGCACCTTGCGAAACTCTCTCGTGCAGCTGCAAGGTCAGCTTATGCAACCTCCCCCACCAACTGCACATTGTGGAGATCAAACCACTTTTTAAAGCAAATAAACCATCCTGAATTGACTGAGAATCCTCTTAAGGCTAAAGAAAGGCACCTTCTGCACCACCTTCAATATCACTATTGTCACCAGTTACACCAGCACCACTCTCATTACTACTTTTCATATAAAGAATTAAGAAAATTTCTCCACAGGAACAGGCCTTCACCCCTCCAAACCTGCACCAATCATGCTGCCCGATTGCAGTAAAATCCTCTGCCCTTCTGGGGACCATATCCCTCTATTCCCATCCTATTCATGTACTTGTCAAGATGCCCCTTAAAAGTCACTATTGTATTCGCTTCCACTGCCTCCCCTGGCAACGGGTTCCAGGCACCCACTACTCTCTGTGTAAAAGATCTGCCTCGTACATCTCCTTTAAACCTATGCCCCCTGGAAATTGACTCTTCCACCTGAGGAATTTGGCTTCCATGCCCCTCATAATCCTACAGACTTCTATCAGGTCGCCCCTCAACCTCTGTCATTCCAGTGAGAGAAATTCAAGTTTCTCCAATCTCTCCTCATAGCTGATGCCCTCCATTCCAGGCAACATCCTGGTAAATCTTTTCTGTACCCTCTCCAAAGCCGCCACATCCTTCTGGTGGTGTGGCAACCAGAATTGAACACTATATTGCAAATGTGGCCTAACTAAAGTTCTATCAAACTGCAATATGACTTGCCAATTTTTAAACTCAGTGCCCCAGCCAATAAAGGCAACCATGTCATATGCCTTTTTGACTACCTGCTCCACCTGCATTGCCACTTTCAGTGACCTGTGTACCTCACAAACCTTATCGAGTTTTTTGAAAAGGTGGCCAAAGATGTGGATAAGGGTAAGGCAGTTGATGTGGTGTATATGGATTTTAGCAATGCGTTTGATAAGGTTCCCCATGGTAGGCTATTGCAGAAAATGCAGATGCATGGGATTGAGGGTGATTTAGCAGTTTGGATCAGGAATTGGCTAGCTGATAGAAGACAGAGGGTGGTGGTTGATGGGAAATATTCAACCTGGAGTTCAGTTACAAGTGGTGTACCTCAAGGATCAGTTTTGGGGCCACTGCTGTTTGTCATGTTTATAAATGACCTAGATGAGAGTGTAGAAGGATGGGTTAGTAAATTTGCTGACGACACCAAAGTTGGAGGAGTTGTAGACAGTGAGGATGGATGTTACAGTTTGCAGAGGGACATAGATAAGCTGCAGAGCTGGGCCAAGAGGTGGCAAATGGAGTTTAATACAGAAAAGTGTGAGGCGATTCACTTTGGTAAGAATAACAGGAGTACAGAATATAGGGCTAATGGAAGGACTCTTAGTAGTGTTGACGAGCAGAGAGATCTCGGGGTACGTGTGCATAGCTCCCTGAAAGTTGGCACCCAGGTTGATTAGGTTGTTAAGAAGGCATACGGTGTGTTAGCTTTTATTGGTAGAGGGATTGAATTTCGGAGCCGTGAGGTCATGTTACAACTGTACAAAACTCTGGTGCGGCTGCACTTGGAGTATTGCATACAGTTCTGGTCGCCGCATTATAAGAAAGATGTGGAGGCATTGGAAAGGGTGCAGAGGAGGTTTACCAGGATGTTGCCTGGTATGGTGGGAAGGTCTTACGAGGAAAGGCTGAGGGACTTGAGGTTATTTTCATTGCAGAGAAGAAGGTTACGAGGTGACCTAATTGAGGCATACAAGATGATCAAACGATTGGATAGGGTGGACAGTGAGAGCCTTTTACCTCGGATGGTGATGGCTAACACGAGGGGACATAGCTCTAAATTAAGGGGTGGTAATTATAGGACGGATGTCAGAGGTAGGTTCTTTACTCAGAGGGTAGTAAGGGCGTGGAATGCCCTGCCTGCAGCAGTTGTGGACTCGCCAACTTTAAGGGTGTTCAAATGGTCAGTGGATAGGCATATGGATAACATTGGAATAGTTTAGGTTAGAGGGTCATTAGATTGGTTCCATTGGTCGGTGCAACATCAAGGGCCGAAGGGCCTGTACTGCGCTGTAATGTTCTATGTTCTACCTGTACACCCAGATCCATCTGCCTGTCATTACTCTAAAGGGTTCTGCCATTTACTGTATATCGCCCATCTGTATTAGACCTTCCAAAATGCATTACCTCATATTTGTCCAGATTAAATTCCATCTGCCATCTCTCCTCCCAAGTCTCCAACCGATCTATATCCTTCTATATGCTCTGATAGTCCTCTTCGCTTTCTGCAATTCCACCAACTTTTGTGTCGTCTACAAACTTACTAATCAAACCAATTATACTTATTTCCAAATCATTTATATATTACAAAAAGCAAAGGTCCCAGCACTGATTCTTGAGGAACACCACTTGTCACAGACTACCCATTCAGAACCACAACCTTCCAGTGCTACCCTCTGTCTTCTGTCCAAGCCGTTCTGTATCCATCTTGCTAGCTCACATCTGATTCCATGCGACTTCACCTTCTGTACCAGTTTGCCATGAGGGACCTTGTCAAAGGCCATGTAGACACTGCCCTACCCTCATCAATCATCTTCGTCACTTCCTCGAAAAACTCGATCAAGTTAGTGAGACACAACCTCCCGTTCACAAAACCATGTTGCCTCTCACTAATACATCGACTTATTTCCAAGCAGCAGTAAATCCTGCCTCAAAGAATCCTCTCCAATAATTTCCCTACTACTGATGTAAGGCTCACTGACCTGTAATTACCTGGTTTGTCCTTGCTATCCTTCTTAAAGAAAGAAACAACTTTGGCTATCCTACAATCCTCTTGGAACTCCCCTGTAGCCAGTGAGGATGCAAAGATTTCTCTCAAGGCCCCAGCAATTTCCTCCCTTGCCTCTCTCAGTATTCTGGGGTGTATCCCATCAGGCCCTGGGGACTTGTTGACCCTAATGTTTCTCAAGACCTCCAATACCTCCTTTTTTTTGATCTCAACATGACCCAAACTATCTACACATCCTTCCCCAGACTCATCATCCACCAAGTTCTTGTCTTTGGTGAACACTGATGCAAAGTACTCATTTAATACATCGCCCATTTCCTGTGGCTCCATGCACAGATTCTCTCCCCTGTCCTTGAGTGGGCCAACCCATCCCTGGCTATCCTTTTGTTCTTTATATGTGTATAAAAAGCCTTGGGATTTTCCTTAATCCTGCTGGCCAGTGACTTTTTATGATCCTTTTTAGGCCTCCTGACTCCTTGCTTAAGATGTTTTCTACTTTCCTTGCATTCCACACTTGCTTCATGTGTTCCCAGCCCCCTAGCCTTGACAAATACTCCCTTTTTCTTTTTGATTAGGCTCACAATGTCTCTCATTATCCAAGGTTCCTGAGACTTGCCATACTTATCCTTCATCCATGTGCCGGCCCTGAATTCCCATCAACTTACACTTGAAAGCCTCCCATATGCCAGATGTTGATTTGCCCTCAAACATCTGCCCCCAATCTACATTCTTCAGTTCCTGCCTAATATTGTTGTAATTAACCTTCCCCCAATTTAGCATCTTTACCTGAGGACTACACTTAACTTTATCCATCAATACCTTAAAGTTTACTGAATTGTGGTCGCTGTTTCCAAACTGCTCTTTGACTGAAACGTCAACCACCTGGACTATCTACAAACTGTTTTAAAAGCCTCCGAACTCTGCCCCAACCACACTCCTAACACTAAGTGAGTCCCAGAGGAAGTTAAAATTACCCACCACAACAACGATGTTACATTTACACCTTACCAACATCTGCCTACATATCTGTTCTTCTATCTCCTGCTGGCTGTTGGGAGGCTATAGTAAACCCCCAACATTGTGAATAGTCTTCCTGTTCCTGAGCTCTACCCGTATTGCCTCTCTGTATGAGCCCTCCAAGGTTCTACCTGCACCATAGCTGTGATATTCTCCTTAACCAGGAGTGCAACTCCCCCACCCCTTTTACAACCCCTCTTGTCCCACCTGAAACTTCTGTATCCTGGAACCTGCCAATCCTGGCCTTCCCTTAACCAAGTCTCTGTAATGGCAACAACATCATAGTTCCAAGTACTAATCCAAGCTCTATGTTCATCTGCCTTACCTGGTCCACTTGAAACATTGCTATAATTTGGTATAATTCAAGTACCTTATTTCTAATATCCTTGTAAGAACAGGAAATGGTGCTTGACTCATCAACCAACTGTTCCCATGCACCACAGCGAAAAGCTGCACCGACCTCAGAAGACAAACACAAGACATGACCAACAAAGTACTCTTCATCATCCAGTACTTCTCAGAGCGGAGAAAGTAATTCAACATGTCGTCAAGGAAGATGAACATCTCGTCAAGGCTATCCTGCACCCCAACTACTTCAAAGAACTGTGTAACCTCAAACTGACCATTGTTCGCAGCAAAATACCCAGCCTTCAGGAGAACAGTGACCACAACACCATACAACCCTGCCATAGCAACCTCTGCAAGACATACCGGATCCCCGACACGGATGCCACCATCACACATGAGAACACCACCCACCAGATACACTGTACATACTCATGTGACCCAGCCAATGTTATCTACCTCATACACTGCAGGAAAGAATGTTCCAAGGCATTGTGCATTGGCGAGATGATGCAGACGCTAAGACAACGAATGAAAGTACCCTGCTCAACAATCACCAGGCAGGACTGTTCCCTTCCTTTTGGGGAACATTTCAGCAGTCGCGGGCATTCAGCCTCTAGTCTTAGGGTAAGCGTTCTCCAAGGCAGTCTTCAAGACACACGACAACGCAGAATTGCCGAGCAGGAGCTGTTGGCCAAGTGCAGGCAGCACAGTGGTTGGCACTGCTGCTTCACAGCTCCAGGGACCTGGGTTCAATTCCCTGGCTCGGGTCACTGTCTGTGTGGAGTTTGCACATTCTCCTCATGTCTGTGTTGGTTTCCTCTGGGTGCTCTGGTTTCCTCCCACCGTCCAAAGATGTGTGGGCTAGGTTGATTGGACTTGCTAAAGTTGCCCCTTAGTGTCTTGAAATACATAGGTTAGAGGGATTAGTCGGTGAAATATGTAGGGATATGGGGGTAGGGCCTGGGTGGGGTTGTGGTCAGTGCAGACTCGATGGGCCGAAGAGTCTCTTTCTGTACTGTAGTGTTCTATGATTCTAAGAAGTTCCGCACACATGAGGACGGCCTCAACTGGAATCTTGGCTTCATATCACACTATCTGTAACCCCCACCATTTGGCCTGGGCTTGAAAATCCTCCAAACTCTCCTGGCTTGAGACAATTCACACCTCTTTAATCTGTGATTATCCCTCTCTCCACTTGCAGTGACTGTACCTGTAAAGACTTGATTACCTGTAACATCTCGGATTCCAACCATTGTCTTGCAGTTGAATCTCTGTCTATATATGCCATGTTTGTGAACCCAACTCACCGCTCACTTGATGAAGGGGCAGCGCTCCAAAGCTCGTGATACCAAAAAAACCTGTTGGACTTTAACCTGGTGTTATGAGACTTCTTACTTATTTTTAATGATTGAACCATTAACTGGAGTCCACCTTTGTTGCTGGTGCTCTGTCCATCCATTTAGTAACTTGCCATTTCCTCTAAGCATGGTCACTTCTACTTACGAAAGTGAACCTGACAGTCTGACTGCCAGAAACGCTAACACTGGGTTTTATTATTTTTTCTGACTGTCTAATGTACCTGATTGTAGATTCATTAATACTGTATCCCCTGGTCTACGTGGTAGCACTTGCGCCATTTTTCAGTCCATCTAAGATTGTGACATTTTGTGCAACTGTCATCACTTCCCTGGGATGTTTTCTGCTCGGCTCTGACTCACTCACTGTACTGTAGCTGTATTATAAAATATTGGTCAGGAGTTACTTTAAGTTGTACACAGATACCCGTGTGCAATTACAGACAAGGCACTTTCGACTGGGGGGAATCATGGAAACCTTGGTTTTCCTATCATCCAACTGTGGTTTGTTTTATTTCGGGACCAGTAAATGTTCAGGAATAAATTTTCACTGTTTAAGTTGTAAATGGGTGAAGATTTAGGGGCCACAATGGGCGATCATGTGTACAAGGAATTTTGTGTTGGTAACAAATTTTTAAAGCGGTCATGCACAGCGGGACTTTAATTGCACTGGAGACAGTTGAGAGAATGATTCACCAGGTTGCTTTGTGGGATAAGGAGCTTGTCTTGCAGGTTAACATAGAACATAGAACCCTATAGTGCAGAAACAGGCCCTTCGACCCATCGAGTCTGCACCAACCACAATCCCACCCAGGCCCTATCCCCATACATTTACCCGCTAATCCCTCTAACATACACATCCTAGTACACTAAGGGGCAATTTTAGCATGGCCAATCAACCTAACCCACACATCTTTGGACTGTGGGAGGAAACCGGAGCACCTGGAGGAAACCCACGCAGACATGAGGAGAATGTGCAAACTCCACACAGACAGTGACCCAAGCCGGGAATTGAACCCAGGACCCTGAAGCTGTGAAGCAACAGTGCTAACCACTGTGCCACTGTGCCGCCCAAGGTTGGGCGGTAAGGCTGAACTGGTTAGCTCTATACTCAGTTGGTTTAGAAGAATCAGGAATGACCTGATTGAAACATACAAGATTCTGAGGCAGCTTGACGGGGTGGATGCTGAGAGGATGGGTGGAATCTTACCAAAAAATAGCAAAGTGTCATCCCCCTTCCTGCTCCCCTCCAACAGGCATCACTGGTATCTCCCTCTCCCCCTCTACATATACAGGCATGCCCCCTCCCCCAAATGAGGCACCCACTAAGATCTGCCCCTGGCACAGGTTGGCACAATGTCAACCTAGCAGTCCCAGGCTGTGCCGGAGCAGTGCCAGGCCATGCTCCTCTTTCCCAGGAACTAAACTCACCTTTATGTCCCCAGGGGGATTCCCATGGCTGGTTCATGTCTGGATGAACCTGTTGTAAACCTCGCTGACATGACGTAACCAAGAGGGGAATATGGTGAGGGGGATCTTCAATGACGTTTCAATTTATTAAAATCAGGTTCATGCCCATTTTGGGCTTCGCCAGTGAGAAGTGGTCCTCATCCAATAGAATTTCCAGGTTTTGCCAGACCTTGAGCCTCCCACTACTGATTCCACGGACAGAGAGTGTGAACATAGAACACTACAGCACAAACAGGCCCTTCGGCCCACAAGTTGCGCCAATCATATCTATACCTACCAGGCCATAGAACTATCTGTAACTCCCATTCCCATTAAATCCCATGTACTCGTCCAGAAGTCTTTTAAAAGACCCCACCGAGTTCGCCTCTACCACCACCGATGGCAGCCGATTCCACTCACTCACCACCCTTTGAGTGAAAAACTTATCCCTAACATCTCCTCTGTACTTGCTGCCCAGCACCTTAAACCTGTGTCTTTTCGTAGCGACCATTTCAGCCCTGGGAAATAGCCTCCGAGAATCCACCCTATCTATACCTCTCAACATTTTATAAATGTCTATCAGGTCGCCTCTCAACCTTCGTCTCTCAAGGGAGAAGAGACTGAGCTCCCTCAGCCTATCTTCATAAGGCATGCCTCCCAATCCAGGCAACATCCTTGTAAATCTCCTCTGCACCCTCTCAATAGCTTCCACATCCTTCCTGTACTGAGGCGACCAGAACTGCGCACAGTACTCCAAGTGGGGTCTGACAAGGGTCTTATAAAGTTGCAGCATTACCTCCCGACTCCTAAACTCAATCCTTTGATTAATGAAGGCCAGTACACCATACACCTTCTTGACCACATCCTTCACCTGCGCAGCCGATTTAAGAGTCCTATGGACCCGGACCCCAAGATCCTTCTGCTCCTCAACACTGCTAAGACTCCTACCCTTGATATTGTACTCCTTCATCCCATTGGTCCTGCCAGAATGGACCACTACACATTTATCCGCGTTGAAGTCCATCTGCCACTTCTCCGCCCGGTCTTGCATCCTATCTATGTCACACTACAACTTCTGACATCCCTCCAGACTATCCACAACACCACCAACCTTCGTATCGTCGGCAAACTTACTAACCCATCCCTCCACTTCCTCATCCAGGTCATTTATGAAAATGACAAACAGCAAGGGTCCTAGAACAGATCCCTGGGGCACTCCACTGGTGACTGACCTCCATGCTGAAAAAGACCCATCCACAACCACTCTCTGCCTTCTGCAGGCAAGCCAGTTTTGGATCCACAAGGCCAAAGCCCCTTGGATCCCATGCCCTCTCACCTTCTCAAGAAGTCTTGCCTGGGGGACCTTATCAAACGCCTTGCTGAAGTCCATATGAACCACATCCACCGCTCTTCCTTCATCAATGTGTTCAGTCACATTTTCAAAGAACTCAACTAGGCTCGTAAGGCACGACCTGCCCTTGACAAAGCCGTGCTGACTATTTCTGATCATTCTAAACTTCTCGAAATGTTCATAAATCCTGTCCCTCAGTATCCTCTCCATCAACTTACCAACCACTGAGGTCAGACTCACCGGTCGGTAATTTCCCGGGCTGTCCCTGTTCCCTTTCTTGAAAATAGGAACCACATCCGCAATCCTTCAATCCTCCGCAACCTCTCCCGTCTCCATCAATGATGCAAAGATCATCACCATGGGCTCTGCAATCACTTCCCTCATCTCCCACAGTAACCTGGGGTACACCCCATCCAGTCCCAGCGACTTATCTATCTTGATAGAATTTAAAAGTTCCAACACATCCTCTTTCTTAATATCCACATACTCAATCTTTTCAGTCTGCCACAAACCAGTAGTACAACCTCGCAGATCACGTTCCACCGTGAATACCAAGGCAAAGTACTCATTAAGCACCTCTGCCATTTCTTCCGGTTCCACACAGACTTTTCCCCCTTCACCTTTTGTAGGTCCTATCCCTTCACTTCTCATCCTTTTACCCTTCACATATTTGTAGAACGCCTTGGGATTCTCCTTAATCTTACCTGCCAAGGCCTTCTCATGACCCCTGAGTGTGGGCTCAGGATCACCTCCAATGTTTCCCCTCATGGGGGGGTGTCTAAAAGTAGGGGGTACTATTTCAAAATAAAAGGTCTCTCTCTCATTTAAGAGAGAGGTGAGGAGGAATTTATTCTTCAGAAAACCTTTGGAATTCTCTTCTCCCAGAGAGCAATGGAGACAGAGTCATTGACTGTTTTCAAGAATTACTTTCCATTTGTCCTGCTATAACCTGCATGTTAACATTTTGTTATTCATGTATGAGGACAACCAGATCTCTCGGTACTGCCGAATTCTAGTTTCTACATTTAAACAATTTCCTGCTTTTCTATTCTTCCTGCCAAAGTGGATATTTTCCCCAGTTATACTCCATCTATTGAATGTTGCCCACTTACACTCACTTAACATATCCGAAATCCTTTGAGATTATATCCTCCTCACAAATTACGTTCCTTTTGATCTTTATATTATCAGCAAACCTGGCTACAATACAGTCAGTCCCTTCATCAAAATCATTAATATAACTTGTAACTAGTTAAGGCCTCACCATTGATCTTTGAGGCACTCTACTATTAACCAACCTGTATCTTATCTTATTCTGTTTCCTGTCAATTAGCCAATCTTCTATACATGCCAAAATATCATCGCAATACTTAAGAGAAGCTCTCATCTTCAACAGCAACCTTTCGTGTTGCACCTTATCAAATGCTGTTTGGAAATCCAAATACTACATCTAATGGAAAAAAGCAAAATATATCAACTACATCTACCGGTTTCCTTTATCCACCCTACTTTAACTTTACTCATGTTGATTGGAATTGCTATAGCTCTAGCTCGTTAGAGGGGTCAGTTTTTGTTCAAAGTGTGCAGGAAGGTTTTTTGACTCAGTATGTAGATAGGCCAACTAGAGGTGAGGCTATATTGGATTTGGTGCTGGGTAATGAGCCAGACCAGGTGCTAGACTTGGAAGTTGGTGTGCATTTTGGGGATAGTGACCACAATTCGATTACGTTCACCTTAGTGATGGAAAGGGATAGGCATGAACCTCGGGTCAGTAGTTTCAGCTGGGGGAAGGGTAATTATGAGGCTATTAGGAGAGAATTAGGAAGCATTGGTTGGACTAGGAGATTACAGGGACTGGGAACGTCCGAGATGTGGAGATTTTTCAAGGAGCAGCTACTGCGGGTCTGTGATAGGTATATCCCTGTCAGGCAAGGAGGATTTGGTAGGCCCAGGGAACCGTGGTGCACTAAAAAAGTTGATTCGTTGGTTAGGAAGAAAAAGGAGGCTTATGTTCGGATGAGGCTTGAGGGCTCAGGTAGTGCATTAGAAAGTTTTAGATTGGCTAGGAGGGAGTTGAAGAGGGAGTTAAGAAGGGCTAAAAGAGGACATGAGATGACTTTGGCTGATAGGATTAAGGAGAACCCTAAGGCGTTTTACAGGTATGTCAAGAACAGAAGGTTGGTTAGGGCAAGATTAGGGCCAGTTACAGACAGTAGAGGGAAGTTGTGTGTGGAACCGGAGGAGATTGGAGAGGCGTTGAACCAATATTTCTCTTCGGTGTTCACGCAAGGGGACATGAATGTAGCTGAGGAGGACACTGGGGTGCAGGGGTGTAAAATAGATAGTATTGCAGTTGATACGGGGGATGTGCTGGATATTTTAGAGGGTTTGAAAATAGATAAGTCCCCTGGTCCGGACGGGATTTACCCTAGGATTCTCTGGGAGGCAAGAGAGGTGATTGCGGAGCCTCTGGCTCTGATCTTCAGGTTGTCGTTGGTCTCTGGTATAGTACTGGAAGATTGGAGGACAGCAAATGTTGTCCCATTGTTTAAGAAGGGGAGCACAGACTTCCCTGGGAATTATAGACTGGTAAGTCTTACTTCTGTGGTGGGTAAGGTTTTGGAAAGGATTATTAGAGACAGGATTTATAGTTATTTGGAGAGTAATGAATTGATTAGAGACAGTCAGCATGGTTTTGTAGCGGGTAGGTCGTGCCTTACTAACCTTATCGAGTTCTTTGAGAAAGTGACCAAAGAGGTGGATAGGGGTAAGGCAGTTGACGTGGTGTATATGGATTTTAGTAAGGCGTTTGATAAGGTTCACCATGGTAGGCTTCTGCAGAAAATGCAGATGTATGGGATTGGGGGTGATCTAGGTAATTGGATCAGGAATTGGCTAGCAGATAGGAGACAGAGGGTGGTGGTTGATGGTAAATATTCGTCGTGGAGTTCGGTTACGAGTGGTGTGCCTCAGGGATCTGTTTTGGGGCCACTGCTGTTTGTAATTTTTATTAATGATCTGGATGAGGGTATAGTTGGGTGGATTAGTAAGTTTGCTGATGACACCAAAGTCGGAGGTGTGGTAGATTGTGAGGAAGGGTGTCATAGTTTGCAGGGTGACTTAGAAAGGTTGCAGAGCTGGGCCGCGAGGTGGCGGATGGAGTTTAATGCGGAGAAGTGTGAGGTAATTCATTTCGGTAGGAATAACAGATGTGTCGAGTATAGGGCTAACGGGAGGACTTTGAATAGTGTGGAGGAGCAGAGGGATCTAGGTGTATGTGTACATAGATCCCTGCAAGTTGGGAATCAAGTAGATAAGGTTGTTAAGAAGGCATACGGTGTCTTGGCATTTATTGGTAGGGGGATTGAATTTAGGAGTCGCAGCGTCATGATGCAACTGTACACAACTCTGGTGCGGCCGCACTTGGAGTATTGTGTGCAGTTCTGGTCCCCACATTACAGGAAGGATGTAGAGGCTTTGGAGAGGGTGCAGAGGAGGTTTACCAGGATGTTGCCTGGTATGGAGGGGAGATCCTACGAGGAGAGACTGAGAGATTTGGGGTTGTTTTCGCTGGAAAGAAGGCGGCTAAGAGGGGACCTTATTGAAACATATAAGATGATTAGAGGTTTAGACAGGGTGGATAGTGATAGCCTTTTTCCTAGGATGGAGAAAGCTAGCACGAGGGGGCACGGCTTTAAATTAAGGGGGGGTAGTTATAGGACTGATGTCAGGGGTAGGTTCTTTACCCAGAGGGTGGTGAGGGACTGGAATGCCCTGCCAGCTGCAGTTGTAAATGCGCCTAGTTTGGGGGCGTTTAAGAGATCTGTGGATAGGTTTATGGACGAAATGGGGTTGGTTTAGATTAGTGGGTTAGTGTTGTTTTTTTTTAAAAGCTGGTCGGCGCAACATCGTGGGCCGAAGGGCCTGTTCTGCGCTGTAATGTTCTATGTTCTATGTACTTATTATATCATTGAAGAACTCTATTAAATTTGTCAAACACAAATTCCTTTTCACAAAACAATGTTGATTCTATGATGATTTTCTAAATGTTCTGTTACTATCTCCATAACAATAGATTCTAACATTTTCCCATTGACAGATATATTTCTGTCTCTCCACGTTCTGTACGGAGGTGTTACATTTTCAGATTCCAATCCCCTGGGATCTTTCCAGACGCTAGAGAATTTTGGAAAATTGCAGCTAATACATCCACTGTTTCTGCAGCCACTTTCTTTCAGACCCTAGGATGCAAGCCATTCATGTCCAAATGCCGCAAGACCTGGACAATATCCAAGCTTGGGCTGACTGTAACATTCACACCACACAAAGGCCAGGCAATGACTGCCTCCAAAAAGAGAGAATCTAACAATAACCCTTTGGCAGTCAATGGCATTACCATCGCTGTATCCCCCACTATCAACATCCTAGGGGTTACCACTGTCTGGAAACTGAACTGGATTAGCCATATAAATGCTATGGCTACCAGAGTAGGTCAAAGGCTATGAATCCTGCGGTGAGTAATTTACCTCCTGATTCCCAAAAGACTGCCCACCATCTACAAGGCACAAGTCAGGAATGTGATGGAATGCTCTCCAGTTACCTGGGTGAGTGCAGCTCCAGCAACACCATCCAGGACAAAGTGGCCCACTTGATTGGCATCCCTTCCATAAACATTCACTCCCTCCACCACTGACTCACAGTGGCAGCAGTGTGTACCATCTACAAGATGCACTGCAGGAATTCACCAAGGCTCTTAAGTAGCAGACACATGGAAACACCACCACCTGCAAGCTCCCCACCAACTCACTCACCATCCCGACTTGGAAACATTTTTGGTTTGATTTGATTTGATTTATTATTGTCACATGTATTGGTATAGGGTGAAAAGTATTTGGGGGAATTCTGTCCCGCCTGCCATGGGAATCATAGTCTCCTGTCCATCGTAGACCACACAAGGGTCCATTCCCCTGGGGTGAGATTCTCTGGTTTTGAGGTGAGCATGGCCAGAGAATCCCATGCAATGTTTCTTGAGTGCTATACAGACAAAGCATACCATACATCGAGAAGGAAAGGAGAGAGTGCAAAATGTGGTGTTACAGTCATAGCTGGATTTAGAAAAAGATCAACTTAATATGAGGTAAATTCATTCAGAAGTCTGATGGCAGCAGGGAAGAAGCTGCTCTTGAGTCAGTTGGTACGTGTTCTCATTCTTTTGCACCTTTTTCCCAATGGAAGATGGTGGAAGGGAAAAGGCGTGGGGTCCGTGATTATGCTGGCTGCTTTTCCAAGGCAGCAGGAAATGTAGGTAGTGTCAATGGACGGGAGGGTGGGGGCATTGGACTAGGCTTCGTTCACAACCTTTTGTAGTTTCTTGAGGTTTTGGACAGAGCAGGAGCTGTGATACAGCCAGAAAGAATGCTTTCTATTGGTACATCAGTAAAAGTTGGTGAGTCATAGTTGACATGACAAATTCCCTTAGCCTTCTGAGAAAGTAGAAGCATTGGTGAACTTCCTTAACTATAGCGTTGACGTGGTGAGACCAGGACAGGTTGTTGGTGATCTGGATACCTAGAACCTTGAAGCTCTCAACCATTCCCACTTCATTCCCGTTGATGTAGACGGGGGCATGTCTTCCACTATACCTCCTGACGTTGATGATTATCTCCTTCATTTTGTTGACGTTGAGGGAGAGATTATTTTCATTGCACCAATTCACCAGATTCTCTATCTCATTCCTGAGCTTCAATTTTACTAAGAAGTATAATATGTGGCACTTGTATTAAACAACTTTTGAAAGTCCAAATACACAACATTGACTGTACTATCATATCTATCCTTACAGTTACCTCATCAAAAATTTCAACGAGTTAGTCGTGTGTTATTTACATTATTGTTACTGGCCCTGCTTTATTAGTTCGCATTTGTACAAGTTGCTCTTACATTTCTCCTAAATTGCTCCCACTCCTGATATTAAACTGTAATTGATGGGTTTATCCCTTGTCCCTGTTTGAACGTTTACAATTCTCCAGCCTGTGGCATCAACATTGTTTAGGGCCAGCACAACAGAATTCCTATCCTTATTTCCCTCAGCAAACTAGGATACATTGATCCAGACCAAGTGTTCCATTAACTTTAAATAGCGCCACTTTTTCTAATACCTCCGCTTTATCTAGCTTCATAGAATGACCACTGCATTGATGGAAGCCATTCGAGCTGTTGGGTCCATGTCAGCCATGATCTTATTGAATGGCGGGGCAGGTTCGAAGGGCTAGATGGCCTACTCCTGCTCCTATTTCTTATGTTCTTATGTCCACTCTACAAGAGTCATTTAGCTAATTTTTCTCCCCACCCTTCCCTTTGCCCTGTAAATATTTTTCCTTCAGTTTCTTTTGCCAGTGCCTTCAATAGATGTTCACTGGTTCACTTGATCTTTCTGCCAATGGGAACAGTTTTTCCCTCCTGACTCAGTCTAGAACCCTTATGATTTGAACATGTCTATCCAATCTCCCCATAACTTTCTGTTCTCTAAAGAGAACAAGCCCAGCTTCTGAAACCTATCTTCAGAACTGAAGTTCCTCTACGTGGGAACTATTAGCATAAACCTGCTTTGGTACTGACCCTCTGACAGTGTGGCACTTTTTCACTACTGACCCTCTGACAGTGTAGCACTCCCTCAGTACTGACCCTCTGACAGTGCGGCACTCGCTCAGTACTGACCCTCTGACAGTGCGGCACACCCTCAGTACTGACCCTCTGACAGTGCGGCACTCGCTCAGTACTGACCCTCTGACAGTGTGGCACTCGCTCAGTACTGACCCTCTGACAGTGCGGCACTCCCTCAGTACTGACCCTCTGACAGTGCGGCACTCGCTCAGTACTGACCCTCTGACAGTGCGGCACTCCCTCAGTACTGACCCTCTGACAGTGCAGCACTCCCTCAGTATTGACCCTTTGACAGTGCAGCACTCCCTCAGTACTGATCCTCTGACCGTGCAGCACTCCCTCAGTACTGATCCTCTGACAGTGCGGCACTCCCTCAGTACTGACCCTCTGACAGTGCAGCACTCCCTCAGTACTGACCCTTTGACAGTGCAGCACTCCCTCAGTACTGATCCTCTGACCGTGCAGCACTCCCTCAGTACTGATCCTCTGACAGTGCGGCACTCCCTCAGTACTGACCCTCTGACAGTGCGGCACTCCCTCAGTACTGACCCTCTGACAGTGCGGCACTCCCTCAGTACTGACCCTGTGACAGTGCGGCACTCCCTCAGCACTGACCCTCTGACACTGCGGTGCTCCCTCAGCACTGACCCTCTGACAGTGCGGCACTCCCTCAGCACTGACCCTCTGACAGTGCGGCACTCCCTCAGCACTGACCCTCTGACAGTGCAGCACTCCCTCAGTACTGACCCTCTGACAGTGCAGCACTCCCTCAGTACTGACCCTTTGACAGTGCAGCACTCCCTCAGTACTGATCCTCTGACCGTGCAGCACTCCCTCAGTACTGATCCTCTGACAGTGCGGCACTCCCTCAGTACTGACCCTCTGACAGTGCGGCACTCCCTCAGTACTGACCCTCTGACAGTGCGGCACTCCCTCAGCACTGACCCTCTGACAGTGCGGCACTCCCTCAGTACTGACCCTGTGACAGTGCGGCACTCCCTCAGCACTGACCCTCTGACACTGCGGTGCTCCCTCAGCACTGACCCTCTGACAGTGCGGCACTCCCTCAGCACTGACCCTCTGACAGTGCGGCACTCCCTCAGCACTGACCCTCTGACAGTGCGGCACTCCCTCAGCACTGACCCTCTGACAGTGCGGCACTCCCTCAGCACTGACCCTCTGACAGTGCGGCACTCCCTCAGCACTGACCCTCTGACAGTGCGGCATTCCCTCAGCACTGACCCTCTGACAGTGCGGCATTCCTCAGCACTGACCCTCTGACAGTGCGGCACTCCCTCAGCACTGACCCTCTGACAGTGCGGCACTCCCTCAGTACTGACCCTGTGACAGTGCAGCATTCCCTCAGCACTGACCCTCTGACAGTGCGGCGCTCCCTCAGTACTGACCCTCTGACAGTGCGGCACTCCCTCAGTACTGACCCTGTGACAGTGCGGCATTCCCTCAGCACTGACCCTCTGACAGTGCGGCACTCCCTCAGCACTGACCCTCTGACAGTGCGGCACTCCCTCAGCACTGATCCTCTGACAGTGCAACACCCCCTCAGTACTGATCCTTTGACAGTGCAGCACTCCCTCAGTACTGACCCTGTGACAGTGCAGCACTCCCTCAGTACTGACCCTGTGACAGTGCAGCACTCCCTCAGTACTGACCCTCTGACAGTGCAGCACTCCCTCAGTACTGACCCTCTGACAGTGCGGCACTCCCTCAGTACTGACCCTCTGACAGTGCAGCACTCTCTCAGTACTGAACAAAGAACAAAAAGCAAAATCAGCCCGGGAAACAGGCCCTTCGGCCCAACGAGCCCACGCCGCCATCTCAACACCACCAGTCCACCTCTCTACCCACGACCCCTGTCTAATGTTTTATGGCCATCCAGATTGAGGGAAACTGATTTAGGGACAATTTATTCCTGCCAATCAGCCTAACAGCACATCTTTGGGGTGTGGGAGGAAACTGGAGCCCCCGGAGAAAACCCACGCAAGCACGGGGAGAATGCGCAAACTCCCACAGACACCGGCCCAAATCCATGTGTCTGCACAGCTATCAGCGATAGTCACTGAGCTGTCGTCTTGCCCAGTATCTGGTCCAATTTAGGCACACACTAACAACATGAAGCACTAGGCCAATCTCGAACAACCAAGAGCAGCCCCAGTACAACCCATCGTGTGTATGTGGACCGACTTAAAACCTGTGAATGAAAAGAGAAAAAACATTATTATCATACTATACCTATTTACATTACCAGGGACACCCTAATGCTAATGACCCTTATTTAAAAGGATCTCCTATATCCACCCATCTCCAACTCAGTCATGTGCCTGTCTAAGTTACTCTTAAAGGACTCTAGTGTGTTTGTCTCCACCACCTTGGCAGAGCATTCCATACCCCCACTACCCTCGGTGTGAAAAACCTCCCTCTAATATCTGTGTTGTACCTCTCCCCCCTCACCTTAAGTCCATGGCCCCTTGTCCTATGTGTCTCTAATATAGGAAATAGCTTACCTCTGTTTACTCTATCTATACCCTTCATAATCTTATACACCTCTATTAGATCCCCCCTCAGTCGGCATCTTTCAAGGGAAAAGAGCCCCAGTTTCTTCAATCTTTCCTCGTACCCCAGTCCTTCCATACCAGGCAACATCCTGGTAAACCTCCTCTGCACTCTCTCCAGAGTCTCCACGTCCTTCCGGTAGTAAGGCGACCAGAACTGGACACAGTACTCCAAATGCAGCCTAACCAACGTTCTGTACAACTGCAACATTAGACTCCAGCTCTTATATTCTATACCCCTTCCTATAAAGGCTAACATACCATAGGCTTTCTTCACCACACTCTCCACTTGCACTGCCACCTTCAAAGACTTGTGCACTTGCACCCCCAGGTCTCGCTGCGATTCTATACTCCTTACAGGCTTACCCTTTATCATATAACTTCCCCCTACATTATTCTGGCCAAAATGCATCACCTCACATTTATCCGGATTAAACTCCATTTGCCACGTATCTGCCCAATCAACCAGCCTATCAATATCCCGTTGTATTGCCAGACACTGCTCCTCACTGCCTGCCAATCCAGCCATCTTGGTGTCATCAGCAAATTTGCTGATCACACCACCTACTCCCTCTTCCAGATCATTTATATACACTACAAAGAGAAGAGGTCCCAGTACTGAGCCCTGCGGCACACCACTAGTGACAGACCTCCAGCTAGAAAAAGACCCCTCCACTACTACTCTCTGACTCCTCTTTGCAAGCCAGTTCTCTACCCATCTAGATACCTGACCACATACCCCATGAGCTTTAATCTTCTGTACCAACCTACCATGAGGGACTTTGTCAAACGCCTTACTGAAATCCATATAGACGACATCAACAGCTTGACCTTCGTCAACCGTTTTTGTCACCTCCTCAAAGAATTCTACCAGATTCGTAAGGCAAGACTTCCCCTTGACAAAGCCATGCTGCGTATCCTTAATCAGATCGCAACGCTCCAAGTGCGCATACATCCTATCCCTAAGAATCCTCTCCATCAACTTACCTACCACTGACGTTAAGCTCACTGGCCTATAGTTACCCGGGTTATCCCTCCTACCCTTTTTAAACAACGGTACCACGTTCGCTATCCTCCAGTCCTCTGGGACCTCACCTGTGTCCAAAGAAGAGACAAAGATTCGCGTCAGAGGCCCAGCAATCTCATCCCTCGCCTCTCTAAGCAGCCTAGGATAAATGCAATCAGGCCCTGGCGATTTATCGGTTTTAATGCCGTCTAAAAGCCCTAACACCTCTTCCCTCGTAATTGATAGATCTTTCAATTGGTCTACCGCTCCCTCAATGACCGTACTAGATATCAAGCCCCTCCTTTGTGAATACCGACGCAAAGTATTCTTTCAGGATCTCCCCCATTCCCTCTGCCTCTAAGCACAATTCCCCACGCCGGTCCCTGAGAGGACCGATTTTACTCCTAGCCACCCTTTTGTTCTTAAGATAGGAGTAAAACACCTTTGTACTGACCCAGTGACAGTGCAGCACTCCCTCAGTACTGACCCTCTGACAGTGTGGCACTTCCTCAGTACTGACCCTCTGACAGTGTGGCACTCTCTTAGTACTGACCCTGTGACAGTGTGGCTCTCCCTCAGTACTGACAGTGACAGTACGGTACTCCCTCAGTACTGACCCTCTGACATAAGAACATAAGAAATAGGAGCAGGAGTAGGCCATCTAGCCCTTCGAGCCTGCCCCGCCATTCAATAAGATCATGGCTGATCTGTCGTGGCTCAGTTCCACTTTCCCGCCCTCTCCCCATAACCCTTAATCCCCTCTCTTATCAAAAACCCATCAACCCGCTTCTTAAAAATATTTAGCGAGGCAGCCTCCACCACTTCAACGGGCAGAGAATTCCAGAGATTCACCACCCTTTGAGTGAAGAAGTTCCTCCTCAACTCCGTTCTAAACCGCCTCCCCTTTATCTTGAGGCTGTGCCCCCTAGTCCTACTGTCTTTTTTGAGCGGGAAGAGCCTCTCCACCTCTATCCTATCCATCCCATTCATCATCTTATACGTCTCAATGAGATCTCCCCTCATTCTTCTAAACTCTAACGAGTACAAGCCTAGTTTATTCAGCCTCTCCTCATAGCTCAATCCCCTCAACTCCGGTATCAGCCTAGTAAACCTCCTCTGCACTCCCTCCAGGGCCAAAATATCCTTGCGCAGGTGCGGCGCCCAAAACTGCACACAGTACTCCAGCTGCGGCCTCACCAATGCCCTATACAGCTGCAGCAAGACCTCCCTACTTTTATATTCAATCCCCCTCGCTATGAAGGCCAGCATCCCATTCGCCTTCCTGACCACCTGCAAGCTGGGTTTTTGCGACTCATGCACAAGGACCCCGAGGTCCCTCTGCACCGTCGCCTGCTGCAGTTTTTCGCCTCGTAAGTAATAGTCCTTCCTACCATTTTTCCTACCAAAGTGGACCACCTCACACTTGCCAACATTAAATTCCATTTGCCATTTCCTGGCCCATTCGCCCAGCCTATCTAGATCCTTCTGCAGACTCTCCACACCCTCCGCACAATTTGCCATTCCCCCAATCTTGGTGTCATCAGCAAATTTCGACACCCTGCACTCGGTTCCCTCCTCCAGATCATCTATATAAATGGTAAATAGCTGAGGCCCCAGCACCGACCCCTGGGGCACCCCACTAGTCACCAACCGCCAATCCGAATAGCACCCATTGACCCCCACTCTCTGCCTCCTATTTGACAACCAATCCTCTATCCACGCTAACACCCTACCCCCAACTCCATGTCCCCTGACCTTCTGCAATAACCTCTTGTGAGGTACCTTGTCAAACGCCTTCTGAAAATCCAGAAAGACCACATCCACCGGCTCTCCTCTATCCACTGCCCTAGACACATCCTCATAGAACTCCAGTAAATTTGTCAGACACGACTTCCCTTTAATGAAACCGTGTTGCGTCTGCTCTATCAAGCAGTTCCCTTCAAGATCAGTGCGGCACTTTCTTAGTACTGACCCTGTGACAGCGCAGCACTCCCTCAGTATTGACAGTGACAGTGCGGCACTCTCTCAGTATTGACTCTGTGACAGTACGGCACTCCCTCAGTACTGACCCTCTAAAAGTGCAGCATTCCCACAGTACTGTACTGGGAGTGACAGTCTAGGTTTTAAGCTTGCAGTCTGGAATCAAACATGAATCCTCAGCTTTCTGAATCAAAGGTGAGCATGCCACTAACTGAGTGACTAACAGTTGCTGTCTGCATTCTTTATGCAGGTAGGTGAAGTGAATTCTAATTCCCCACTCAAGCTGACAAGGCAGCATGTCACCTATGAGCTGGAAGGAAGCTCAGTGGCGTTGAAATGACTCACCAGACACACCCGGTGTTAGTAACTGTCTCTGTTCTGTGTTCCAAAGGATAGGCTTTTGTGAACAAGTGTCGACTGTTGTTGAGATAGAACACATGCCAAGCTCTATCAGGTTAAACTAGTTTGCACCAGTTTAAACCATACCATTTCAGGCTGCAGTGAACCAGGATGTGTCCTGTTAGATTTGACGAGGCTGGGTTTGATATCTGTGGTGGACAGTGAGTCTGTGTTCATGTCATCCCATCCCATGACATTGACACACTTTTGCCTACTCCCTTTGGCAACAGACCTCTCTTGAATGTACCGCAGTCAGAGATCCTGCCTTCCTAACACTTCCCCCCAGCCTTCCTCCTCCTGACATTCCTCTCTCTGATTGCTTTCCTTCATTTCTGATTCCTCCCTCTTTCAGCTAATGTGAAAGATGCAGATAAAGTAGGGAAAGAGATCCAGTGGTGTGAATGTACATGTTTACAAGATTGCTTGTTTGGTTCTATATGCAAACACGTGTGTCTGTGAATGTGAGTCACAATATGACGACAATTTACCCAATTTTTAAATTTCTATCTGTGGAAACTTGATGCAGTTTTGACTCAAGGCAACCCAGTGGCTGAGTGATGTATTGCATGTAATGGTACTGTGCCACAATAACGAGGCTGACTTTCAGTTTGTTCAGCAGTGTTTGGGATTAAAATTGATTTCAGCAGCCTAGATTAGTGAGTGAGGAAAGAAGTAGCTGTTTGTTGTGCTTCTGATCAGTGAGTGTCTCATGCCAAAACATATGCAGGGCTGATTTCCTTGTTAATTAGGCAGTAACAGCCCTAGTGTCACAGACAGAAGGGTCACATTGAGGGAGCATTACATTATCAAAGTGCACCTTCCAGATGTGGCTTTAAATTGAGGCTTTCTCTGCTCTCTGAGATGAATGTGAAATCTGATGGTCACTATTTCAAAGAAGACCAGGAAGTTCTCCCTGATTTTCTGGCCACTATTTATCTCTCATCGTGAGAAACAAATCATAGAATCGTAGAACCCTACCGTGCAGAAGGAGGTCATTCAACCCATCGAGTCTGCACCGACAACAATCCCACCCAAGCCCTGTGACACTAAGGGGAAATTCCACTCAGACCTGTTTCCTGTAACCCCAAGTATTTACCCTGCTAATCCCCATAATCATCTTGGGACACTAAGTGGCAATTTAGCATGGCTAATCAATCTAACCCGCACAACTTTAGAGTGTGGGAAGAGACTGGAGTACCTGGAGGAAACCCTCTTGAGGTTCTGAAAAGTGTTAGGGAAATGCAAATTTGTTCATGATCTGGAACTCTGTTTGATCCACACTCAGTAATTCACTGAAATCTGGCAACTTTGTTCCAGCGTCAAAATATTTTTCAATTGAAGTGTGCTGTGTTAATTCTGTGGTTTTGGAACAATTATGTGCCATTTCATTCTTTAAGACACAGTAATTAAAGAATTAAAAGGAAAAGGAGCAGATATAGTGGGTCATTGTTAGTGGGTCATTGTTGTTGTTTTTTTTGTTGTTTTTTTTTAACTGGTCGGCGCAACATCGTGGGCCGAAGGGCCTGTTCTGCGCTGTAATGTTCTATGTTCTATGTTCTATATACCTTCCATCATGGCAGACCTAAGCACATCAGTGAAAAAACAATTTTGAAGCAGTTGTTATGATCCGCAGCCAGAAGTGCAAAGTGAATGATTCATCTCAGCCTCCTGAGTTCCACTGTATGAGACATCGAGAAATGACTGAAGGCACTGGATACTGCAAAGGCTACGGGCATTGAGAACTTTCCAGCAATAGTACTGGAAACTTGTACTCCAGAACTTGCTGCACATGTAGCCAGACTGTTCCAGTACAGCTACAATACTGGCATCTACCCAGTGATATGCAAAATTTCCATGTATATTCTGTTCATAAAAAGCAGTACAAATCCAATCTGGTCAGCACTACATCGGTACCCTCTCAATCATTGGTAAAGTGATCGAAGATGTAGTCAACAGCGCTATCAAGCTGCACTTGCTCACTAATGTTCAGTTTGATTTCCTCCAGGGTCACTCATCTCCTGACCTCATTCCAGCATTACTTCAAAAATTTTCGAAAGAATTCCAGAGGTGAGGTGAGAGTGACATCTCTTGACATCAAGGTAGCCTTTCACTGAGTGTGGCATCAAGGAACCCTAGCAAAACTGATGGGCAATCAGAAGGAAACAGCTCCATTGGTGGGATTCATACCTAGCACAAAAGAAGATGCTTGTGGTGGTTGGAAGTCAACCATCTCAGCTCCAGGACATCATTGCAGGAGTTCCTCAGGATAGTGTTTGAGGCATAACTATCTTTATCAATGATTTTCCCTCCATTATAAGGTTAGAAATAGGGAAGTTCATTGATGATTTAATAAGTTTTATTTTTATTTGCCACTTCTCAGATACTGAAGCAGTCCATGTCCAAATGCAGCAAGGCTTGGACAATATCCAGGCTTGGGCTGACAAGTGGCAAGTAACATTCATGTCACACCATTCTGTCCACCATCTACAAGACACAGGTGAGGAGAATGATGGAGTAACCTCTATTTGGAATACAAGGAAAATAGAAAGAAACCTAAGCAAGGAGTAAAAAGAGCTAAAAGGGGTCATGGAAAAGCATTGGCCATTGGATTAAGGAAAATCCCAAGGCTTTTTATACATATATAAAGAGCAAGAGGGTAGCCAGGGAGAGGTTGGCCCACTCAAGGACAAGGGAGGGAATCTATACATGGAGCCAGAGGAAATGAGCAAGGTATTAAATGAGTACTTTGCATCAGTGTTCACCAAAGAGAAGAACTTGGTGGATGATGAGGCTGGGAAAGAATGTGTAGATATTATGAGTCATGTTGAGATCAAAAAGGAGGAGGTATTGGGGTTCTTGAGAAATATTAAAGTAGGCAAGTCCCCCGGCCTGATGGAATATACTCCAGAATACTGAGAGAGGCAAGGGAGGAAATTGCTGGGGCTTTGAAAGAAATCTTTGTATCCTCACTGGCTGCAGGGAAGGTCCCAGAGGATTGGAGAATAGCCAATGTTATTCCTTTGTTTAAGAAGGGTAGCAAGGATAATCCAGATAATTACAGGCCAGTGGACCTTACATCAGTAGTAGGGAAATTATTGGAGAGGATTCTTTGAGACAAGATTTATTCGCACATGGAAATAAGTGGACGTATTAGTGAGAGGCAACATGGTTTTGTGAAGGGGAGGTTGTGTCTCACTAACTTGATTGAGTTTTTCGAGGATGTGACGAAGATGATTGATGAGGGTAGGGCAGTGGATGTTGTTTACATGGACTTCAGTAAGGCGTTTGACAAGGTCCCTCATGGCAGACTGGTGCAGAAAGTGAAGTCGCATGGGATCAGAGGTGAGCTGGCAAGGTGGATACAAAACCGGCTCAGTCAAAGAAGACAGAGGGTAGTGGTGGAAGGATGCATTTCTGAATGGAGGGCTGTGACAAGTGGTGTTCCTCAGGGATCAGTGCTGGGACTTTTGCTGTTTGTAATATATATAAATGATTTGGAGGAAAATGTAACTGGATTGATTAGTAAGTTTGTGGATGACACAAAGGTTGGTGGATTTGCAGATAGCGATGAGGACCATCAGAGGATACAGCAGGACATAGATCAGTTGGAGATTTAGGTGGAGATATGGCAGATGAAGTTTAATCTGGACAAATGTGAGATAATGCATTTTGGAAGATCTAATACAGATAGGAAATATACAGAACCCTTAAGACTATTGATAGACAGAGGGATCTGGGTGTACAGGTACACAGGTCATTGAAAGTGACAAAGCAGGTGAAGAAGATAGTCAAGAAGGCATACAGCATGCTTACCTTCATCGGCCGGGGTATTGAGTTTAAAAATTGGCAAGTCATGTTGCAGCTTCAGAGAACCTTAGTTTGGCCGCATTTGGAATATAGTGTTCAATTCTGATTGCCTCACTACCAGAAGGATGTGGAAGCTTTGGAGAGGGTACAGAAAAGATCTACCAGGATGTTGCCTGGTATGGAGGGCATTAGCTATGAGGAAAGGTTGGAGAAACTTGGTTTGTTCTCACTGTTGAGGGGAGACCTGATAGAAGTCTACAAGATTATGAGAGACATGGACAGAGTGGATAGTCAGAAGCTTTCTCGCAGGGTGGAAGAGTCAATTATTAGGGGGCACAGGTTTAAGGTGTGAAGGGCGAGATTCAAAGGAGATGTACGAGGCAGATTTTTTACGGAGAGAATAGAGGGTACCTGGAACCCGTTGCCGGGGGAGGCAGTGGAAGCAGATACGATTGTGACTTTTAAGGGGTATCTTGACAAGTACATGAATAGGATGGGAATGGAGGGATATGGTCACCAGAAGGGTAGGGAGTTTTAATTGGTTGGTGCAGGCTTGGAGGACCGAAGGACCTGTTCCTGTGCTGTAATTTCCTTTGTTCTTTGTTTTTTCTTGGATGGATGCAGCTCCCAACAACATTCCAGAAGCTTGACAGTGTTCAGGTCAAAACAGCCTGTTTAATTGGCACTCCTTCCACAGTGGTTAACAGTGGGGTTGAGTTCTTTGGGTTATGGGAAGATATAGATGAGATGGTCAAATGGGCAGATGAGTGGCAGATTGAATTTAACCCTGAAAAGTGTGAGGTGATACACTTTGGAAGGAATAATTTGATAAGGAAGTACACTATGAAAGGTCTGACACTGGGAAGTTCCGAAGAACAAAGGGACCTTGGCGTGATTGTCCATAGATCTCTGAAGGCGGAAAGGCAGATTAATAGGGTGGTGAAAAAGGTATATGGCACACGCACCTTTATCAGTCGGGGTATAGATTACGAAGGCAGAGAGGTCATGATGAGTTGTATAGAACTTTGGTGAGGCCACAGCTGGAGTACTGTGTGCAGTTCTGATCATCACCTTATAGGGTTAGTGTTTATAGTGTGTTAGCATTTATTAACAGGGGGTTTGAGTTTAAGAGCTGTGGGTTATGCTGCAACTATACCGGATGTTGGTGACACCACATTTGGAATATTGTGTTCAGTTCTGGTCACCTCACGATAAGAAGGATGTAGAAGCATTGGAGAGAGTGCAGAGGAGATTTACCAGGATGCTGCCTGGTTTGGAGGGTAGGTCTTATGAGGAAAGGTTGAGGGAGCTGGGGCTTTTGTCTTTGGAATGGAGGAGGATGAGAGGCGACTTAATAGATGTTTATAAGATGATGAGAGGGATTGATAGAGTGGACGTGCAGAGACTATTTCCTCGGGTGGATGTAGCTGTTCTAGGGGGCATAACTATAAGGTTCATGGTGGGAGATATAGGAGGGATGTCCGAGGTAGATTCTTTACTCAGAGAGTGGTTGGGGTGTGGAATAGACTGCCTGCTGTGATAGTGGAGTCAAATACTTTAGGAACTTTCAAGCGGTTATTAGATAGGCACGTGGAGCACACCAGAATTATAGGGAGTGGGATAGCTTCATCTTGGGATTGGACATAGCTCGGCACAATATTGAGGGCTGAAGGGCCTGTACTGTGCTCTTAAGTTCTATGTTCTAGGATGGATGTGATTGCATTGGAGGGGGCGCAGAGGAGATTCACCAGAATGCTGCCTTGGATGGAACATTTAAGTTATAAAGAGAGGTTGGGTAGACTTGAGTTGTTTTCATTGGAGCAGAAAAGACCTGTTGAGGTGTTCAAGATTTTGAGGGGCATTGACAGGGTGGATAGGGAGCAATTGTCCCCCTTAGTTGAAGGGTCAGTTACATGTTTTTAACGTTTTTACCCAGAGGGTGGCGAGGGTCAGGAATGCACTGCCTTGGAGGGTGGCGGAGGTGGGATGCCTCACATCCTTTAAAAAGTACCTGGATGAGCACTTGGCACATCATAACATTCAGGGTTATGGGGCAAGTGCTGGAAGGTGGGATTAGGTGGGCAGGTCAAGGCATTTCATGTGTTGGTGCAGACTCGATGGGCCGAAGGGCCTCTTCTGCACTGCAGTATTTTGTGATTCTGAATCATTAACTCCCTCCACCATTGATGCAGCAGACACATGAAACATCACTACCACCAGGTTCTCCTCCAAGTCACTCAGCATCCTGACCTGGAAATATATCAGCCATTCTTCATTGTCGCTGGGTCAAAATCCTGGAACCCTCTCCCTAACAGCACTGTGGGTGTACCTATACCACAGGGACTGCAGTGGTTCAAGAAGGTGGCTCACCATCACCTTCTGAAGGGCATTTAGGGATGGGCAATAAATGCTGGATAACCAACAACACCCATATCCCAAAAAAACCCATAAAATTGATCTGAACAGCAATTCTAAAATACAAACCCATTCACTTGGTACCAGTTTAAAAAAAAAGTTTCCCTGTTGCAGGCAACGGGAAACTTCCTGGGAAGTTCCTCAATTTGAACATTTGATATGTCTTAGTGAACATCAGCCCACTTCTGACTGAAGAATCTAAACATCTGCACAGAGTGAGTCACTGTCATTCACATCATTTGATAAGTTTAGTCAATATTTGAGATAAGTTATAGGTTTATTTGCATACTGTGAGTTACTTCCAAGTTCAAGGTAAAGGCTATTGCGAAACCCACAGGGGCAGAAATGTTGGTAGTAATTTGAGTTGTGTTGAGAGTGACAGAGTCTGTTACTTCCAGTGCTCACTGTACAAATGAAGGAATTTCATTGTGAGTCGCATAAGGGAATGCAACCTCCATACTGTGAATACGTGTTAACCTTGAAGACACATCAGCCGGCTTCAGCAGCTGTTGTGAATAGTAAAGAATTAGAAAATGAAATACAGCATCTACCAGTCCATCATGGAAACTATTTAATCTTGTCCCACATCTCCACATTCTTTCTCTTTAAGATTTTTATTGTGACTATTAAAAACTGTAACGTTAACATTTACGTCATTAACATTATGTAATTGTAAGAGTACCGCTTTGCATTCCAGTCTCTTTGAGATAATGACCCACAGCTTCTTCATAATTTTTGTACTTATCTTTCAATGATTTCTATAAGACCATAAGACATAGGAGCAGAAATAGGCCACTTGGCCCATCAAGTCTGCTCTGCCATTCAATCATGACTGACATTTTTCTCATTCCATTCTCCTGCCTTTTCCCCATAACCCCGATCCCTTATTAATAAAGTCTTGAAACACGAAAATTTGCTGTTCCTGCGCACTTCCTAACATCACACAATTTTCGAAAATAATTAGAGCTATCTTATTGCCGAAGTGGATGACCTCATATTTCTGGACATTGAACTCCATCTGCCTTTTAGGATTGAGGTGAGAAAAAATTTCTTCACCCAGAGGGTGGTGAATGTGTGGAATTCACTCCCACAGAAAGTAGTTGAGGCCAAAACAGTGATTTCAAGAAGGAATTAGATATAGCTTTTGGGGCTAAAGGCATCAAGCGATATGGGGGAAAGAGGGGATCAGGATATTGAATCTGATGATTAGCCATCATCAACATCTATGGTGGACCAGGCTCGAAGGGCTGAATGCCCTACTCCTGTTTCTAGTTTCTATGTTCCTATCCCATAGTTTTTCACACTTATCAATGTTTCTTTGAAACTTTCTGCTCTAACCTATGCTAGGAATTCCCTGTAAAACTTATGTTTGTGAGTATGGCTGTGTGTTCATAGGAACGTATGAGCTGGAATGGGCCATTTCACCCCACCCCAAGCAGGTTTCACTATCCCTGAGATCATGGCTGATCTGCTACTTATCTCTCTATTCCCTCATCTAAATCATTGCTAAATATGGTGAAAGTGAAGGCCGTGATACAAATTCCTGGAGAACACACTTGCCACATCCTGCCCATTGAGTACAAAACTACATCTTCTATTTTTTCCAAACTGATGACCACCCTTTGACAGCTGATTGTCTTTGATTTTATGTGTTTCTCATTTTCAAATCAGTCTCTTGTGTGAAACCCGATCAAATGTCTTCTGGAAGAAGAAAGGAGCAGAGTATTGCAGATAGAAACACCGCAATGATAATGGCGCCCACCTGCCTGACATCTCAGACGATGTTCATCAAGGAACTGAAACAGCCTCTATGTCCCCACTCACTGACACTCCCACAATACTTCCTTCTTCATGCAGCCACTTTGCAAATATTTCCCTTCACTCCAGACCCATGCATCTCAGCCTTGTTTCAATAAAAAGACAAACACCAACACACAATCCAAAGCAAAAAGTTAACCTTATCAAACAAGACAAATGGGCTGCGTGGTGGCACACTGCTGTCTCTTAACGCCATGGACCCAGGTTCAATTCCAGCCTTAGGTCACTGTCTGTGTGCAGTTTGCATCTTCTCCCTCTGGTTTCTCTTCAGATCGTATAAATCTGCGTGGGTTTCCTCCGGGTGCTCTGGTTTCCTCTCACAGTCCAAAGATGTGCAGGTTAGGTTGATTGGCTGTGCTAAATTGTCTCTTAGTGCCTCAGAATGTATAGGTTAGGGGAATTATTTGGGTAAATGTGTGGGATTATGGGAATAGGGTCCAGGGTGGGCCTCGGTAAGATGCTCTGTTAGAGAGTTGGTGGAAACTCGATGGACCAAATAGATTCTATGAAATGAGCATTGACAATAACTGAGTCCTTTTGCTTGTGAATATCTCAATGAATATCTCAGTACCTGTTCTGTCAACTCCTTTTCCTGAATTCATGTTGTAATGAAGTTTCTTTTCACTAACTGCAGTTCAGAAGGCTGAAGGTTCCATTTTAGGCTATCAGAGGCTGGGGTGAGCATCGTTGAGCAACCTTGGGCTTTGTGGGCCTGGTTACAGGCAGCAGTCTTTCAACGAGGGCTGATAGTCTGGGCTGTGTCTTCAACAGGGGTGTTGAGAAAGTGTGTGATTCCCATCCTGAGAGAGAACACCAGCTTTCTCTCCCCAGTCTAGCTCACTTCCCTTAGGTAGCTCTCTCTCCTTCCTTCCTGGACCTCTTCCTTGCGACAAAGTCTCTCCCTCCCTCTTTATGCCCAGTGTCTTTTTCTATCTCTCCCTGTCTCCATGTCACCTATTCCAGGTCTCTCCCTCTGTCCCTGAAGTCTCTTTCTTTCTCTTTGTGAAGTCTGATGTACTTTCCACTTGAGTTGTTAACTCTGGCTGAACAGATTCATGAGATTTCAGCACATTTTCCGAGAAGCCCCTTTGGGAGTTGGTTCTGCAGTCATGCTGGGGGCATCAGAGCTTCATCAACCCCCACCCCCCATCACAGAATGACCATATCCCTGCCTCCAATCCCCAACCTTGTTCCAGATCCTGCTGCTACACCTCCCAACCAAATCCCCAATCCTATCTCCCAGCATCCTCTAACCTCTGCCTCTCATCCCTCATCTCAATAACCTACACTGGATAGAAAACATATTTACGCTGCAAATTTAAGTCCCATTAAAAGTACTCAACTTGAGCAGAGAACAATGTTACAGAGCAAAGGAACTGCTGGTCTCTGGGTTCAGGCCTAACATTGGCCTGGTGACTGAGGCAGTGCCTGGCCTCTTGTTGATGCAGCCCAGGTACCTCAGCAGCTTCAACAGGTTGTTCCTGAATTTCACCCCTACAAACACATACAGGATAGGGTTAAGACAGCAGCGGGTACAGGCCAGGCACCTGGTCACCTGCAGTGCAATGTCCCTGCGGTTGCTCTCAGCACAAGGCAAACCATTCTTCCTCATTTTTTCCATGATGCTGATAATGTTTAGTATGTTGTATGGTGTCTGGAAAATGATAAAAGTCAGCACCACCGCCAGAATCACCTTGATGGCTTTGTGCTTTTCAAAGTTTCGAGCTTGAAGCAAAGTCTTAATGATAACAGAATAACAGAAAATCATGACAAATAATGGCAGGAAGAATCCCAGTCCCATCTCCAAGACTGGACTGACAACTCTTAGCCAAGTGTTGATATTCTCATGGTAATTGACTGAGCATATGTTTTCAGGACTTATTTCCACTTGGGCGTAAATCAACTGCTGAAGGCTTAGAAACAGGGAAAGCAGCCAGACGCTGATACTGATGAAGCGGCTGTACTGTAGGTGTTTAGACCGTAGTCTGTGGGCGAGAGTGGCTCGAACAATCACAAAGTACCGATCAACACTGATGCACATGAGAAAGAGAAAGCCACTATGTATGTTCATCGTGTATAAAATCTGTATAATTACACACATGAATTTTCCAAAGATCCAACCAGTTTGTGAACTGACAGCCAGGAAGGGGAAGGTGCTAAGGAAGAGAATATCTGCTATGGCCAAGTTCAGCAAGTACATGTCTGTCATTGCCTTCAAACTCTTGTAATGAATATAGATTCCGAGCACCAGACAATTCCCCAGGAGGCCCACAACAAACACCAGTGAGTAAATGACAGGCTGCAGGGTGCTGATGATCTTCTGCACCTCATTCTTATCACAGGGAGGAGGATAGTCTGAGTAATCGATGGAGTAATCGATGGAGTAATCGATTAGTAACGTGCCTGTTGCAGAATTGGTTGTTGTTGCAGACATCTGAAAAAGTACACACAATGAAACAATTAACATTATCCAGTGAGAAAACAACCAGAGCTGGAAAACTCACAAACTACCACTGACCCCGAGAGACTGCACTGACCCCTAGAGACTGCATTGACCCCTAGAGACTGCATTGACCCGCACTGACCCTGAGAGACTGCACTGACCCACATTGATCCCAAGAGACTGCACTGATCCACATTGACCCCGAGAGATTGCACTGACCCCGAGAGACTGCACTGACCCCAAGAGGCTGCACTGACCCACATTGACCCCGAGAGACTGCACTGACCCCGAGAGACTGCACTGACCCACATTGACCCCGAGAGACTGCACTGACCCACATCGACCCCAAGAGACAGCACTGACCCCGAGAGACTGCATTGACCCGCACTGACCCCAAGAGACTGCATTGACCCGCACTGACCCCGAGAGGCTGCATTGACCCACATTGACCCTGAGAGACTGCACTGACCCCAAGAGGCTGCACTGACCCACACTGACCCCGAGAGACTGCACTGACCCACACTGACCCCGAGAGACAGCACTGACCCCAAGAGACTGCGCTGACCCACATTGACCCTGAGAGACTGCACTGACCCCAAGGGACTGCACTGACAGACATTGACCCCGAGAGACTGCATTGACCCACATTGACTCTGAGAGACTGCACTGACCCCAAAAGGCTGCACTGACCCTGAGAAACTGCACTGACCCCGAGAGACTGTGAGAGACTGCACTGACCCACACTGACCCCGAGAGACTGCACTGACTTGCAGCGACCCCAAGAGGCTGCCCTGAACCTGAGAAACTGCACTGACTCTGAGAGCCTGCACTGACCTGCAAGGACCCTAAGACACTGCACTAACCTGCACTGATCCTAAGAGGCTGCACTGACCCCAAGAGACTGCACTGACCCACATTGACCCTGAGAGACTGCACTGACCCACATTGACCCCGAGAGACTGCACTGACCCCAAGAGACTGCTCTGACCCACATTGATTCTGAGAGACTGCACTGACCCACATTGACCCCGAGAGACTGCACTGACCCCAAGAGACTGCATTGACCCACACTGACACCGAGAGGCTGCACTGACCCACATTGACCCCGAGAGACTGCACTGACCCTGAGAGGCTGCACTGACCCCGAGAGACTGCACTGACCCACATTGACCCCAACAGCATGCGCTGACCTACACTGACCCCGAGAGCCTGCACTGACCCCGAGAGCCTGCACTGACCCCGAGAGCCTGCACTGACCCATACTGACTGCGAGAGGCTGCACTGACCCCGAGAGATGATATATAGGTTCTATGGAGAAAAAGGTTGAATCCATTTGGGTGGAAATTAGAAATAGCAGAAAAAGTCACTGCTAGGCATAGTGTATAGGCCACAAATAATGACATCGTGGTGGGGTGAGAAATAAACAAAGAAATAACTGGTGTGTGTAAAACTGGTACAGCAATTATCATGGGGGATTCTAATCTACATATCAATTGGTCAAACAAGGTCAGTTAAGGCAGCCTTGAGGACGAGTTCAAAGAATGTATCCGCGATTGCTTCCTTGAACAGTGTGAAATGGAACAAAGAAGGGGAACAAGCTATCCTAGATCTGGTCCTGTGTAATGAAGTGGGAATAATTAATGATCTTGCAGTTAGGGATCATCTTGTAAGAAGCGATCGCACTATGGTTGAATTTAAAATACAGATGGAGCGTGAGAAGGTAAAATCCAATACCAGTGTCTTGTGCTTAAACAAAGGAGAGTATAAAGGGATGAGGGAGGAGTTGGCTAAGGTAGACTGGGAGCAAAAACTTTATGGTGGGACAGTTGAGGAACAGTGGAGGATTTTCAAAATGATCTTTCACAGTGCTCAGCAAAAGTATATATCAGTGATAAGGAAGGACTGTAGAACAAGAGATAATCAGCCATGGATGTCTAAGGAAATAAAGGAGACTATCAGATTGAAAGAAAATGCATACAAAGTGGCAAAGATTAGTGAGAAACTAGAGGATTGGGAAATCTTTAAAGTCAGCAGAAAGCCACGAAGAAAGCTATAAAGGTAAGATGGATTATGAGAGTAAACTAGCTCAGAATATAAAAACAGATAGCAAAAGTTTCTACAAATATATAAAATGAAAAAGAGTGGCTAAAGTAAACATTGGTCCTTTCAAGAACAAGAAGGGGGATGTAATAACTGGAAATGAGAAAATGGCTGAGGCATTGAACAGATATTTTGTGCCAGTCTTCACAGTGGAAGACACAAATAACATGACAAAAATTAATGACAGCAAGGCTATGGCAGGTCAGAACCTAGAAACTGTCATTATCACAAAAGAGGTAGGGTTGGGCAAGTTAATGGGGCTAAAGATAGGCAAGTCTTCTGGTCCTGATGGAATGCATCCCAAGGTACTAAAAGAGATGGCTGAAGAAATAGCAAATGCACTAGTGGTAATTTACCAAAATTTGCTGGACTCTGGGGTGGTTCCTGCAGATTGGAAACAGCAAGTGTGACGCCATAATTTAAAAAAGGAGGTAGACAAAAGGCAGGTAACTATACGTCAGTTGGCTTAATTTCTGTAGTAGGGAAAACGCTTGAATCTATCATCAAGGAAAAAATTTTTCTGGTTGGCGATCAGTGACTACTGGTGTGCCCCAGGGATCAGTGTTGGGATCGCAATTGTTTACGATTTACGTAGATGATTTGAAGTTGGGAACCAAGTGTAGTCTGTCAAAATTCGTAAAAAAAATTGCAGCACGCTACTGTGCAGAGGGACCTGGGTGTCCTTGTGCAGGAATCTCAAGGAGTTGGTTTACAGGTACAGCAGGCAATTAAGGCAAATGGAATTTTAGAACATAGAACATTACAGCGCAGAACAGGCCCTTCAGCCCACGATGTTGCGCCGACCAGTTAAAAAGCAATGACCCTCTAACCTAAACCAATCCCTTTCCATCCATAAACCTATCCATGGATCTCTTAAACGCCCCCAAACTAGGTGCATTTACAACTGCAGTAGGCAGGGCATTCCAATCCCTCACCACCCTCTGGGTAAAGAACCTACCTCTGACATCCGTCCTACAACTACCACCCCTTAATTTAAAGCTATGCCCCCTCGTGCTAGCTTTCTCCATCCGAGGAAAAAGGCTATCACTGTCCACCCTATCTAAACCTCTAATCATCTTATATGTTTCAATAAGGTCCCCTTGTAGCCGCCTTCTTTCTAACGAAAACAACCTCAAATCCCTCAGTCTCTCCTCATAGGACCTCCCCTCCATACCAGGCAACATCCTGGTAAACCTCCTCTGCACCCTCTCCAAAGCCTCCACATCCTTCCTATAATGTGGGGACCAGAACTGCACACAATACTCCAAGTGCGGCCGCACCAGAGTTTTGTACAGTTGCAACGTGACGCTGCGGCTCCTAAATTCAATCCCTCTACCAATAAACGCCAAGACACCGTATGCCTTCCTAACAACCTTATCTACTTGATTCCCAACTTTCATCCACACTATTCAGAGTCCTACCGTTAGCCCTATACTCTACTATACTCTAGTAGCCCTATACTCTGTCCTTCGTTGCTAGAGGGATGGAGTTTTAAAAAGGGAAATATGTTGCATATGTTGTATAAGGTACTGATGAGGCCACACCTGGAGTACTGTATACAGTTTTGGTCTCCTTACTTGAGGAGGAATATACTGGTACTGGACAGGATGCAGAGGAGATTCACTAGGTTGATTCCAGAGTTGAGAGGGTTGGCTTATGAGGAGAGCCTGAGTAGACTGGGGTTATACTCACTGGAATTCTGTGGAATTCCCTACCCAGTGAAGCAGTTGAGGCTACTGCATTAAATGTTTTTAAGGCAAGGATAGATAGATTTTTGAACGGTAAAGGAATTAAGGGTTATGGTGAACGGGTGGGTAAGTAGGACTAGGGGGCAGTAGGACAGTAGGACTAGGGGGACTAAAGACAGTAGGACTAGGGGGCACAGCCTCAAGATAAAGGGGAGGCGGTTTAGAACGGAGTTGAGGAGGAACTTCTTCACTCAAAGGGTGGTGAATCTCTGGAATTCTCTGCCCGTTGAAGTGGTGGAGGCTGCCTCGCTAAATATTTTTAAGACGCGGGTTGATGGGTTCTTGATAAGAGAGGGGATTAAGGGTTATGGGGAGAGGGCGGGAAAGTGGAACTGAGCCACGACAGATCAGCCATGATCTTATTGAATGGCGGGGCAGGTTCGAAGGGCTAGATGGCCTACTCCTGCTCCTATTTCTTATGTTCTTAAGTGAAGCTGAGTCCACAGAAAGATCAGCCATGATTTTATTGAATGTCAGGGCAGGCTCGAGGGGCCAGACGGCTTAATCCTGCTCCTAGTTCTTATGTAGAGGCTGCACTGACCCGCACTAACCCTGAGAGCCTACACTGAACACGAGAGGCTCCACTGACCCACACTGACCCCGAGAACCCACACTGACCACGAGAGCCTGCACTGACCCACACTGACTCCTAGAGGCTGCACTGACCCACACTGACTCCTAGAGGCCGCACTGACCCACACTGACTCCTAGAGGCCGCACTGACCTACACTGACTCCTAGAGGCTGCACTGACCCACACTGACTCCTAGAGGCCGCACTGACCAACACTGACTCCTAGAGGCTGCACTGACCTACACTGACTCCTAGAGGCCGCACTGACCTACACTGACTCCTAGAGGCTGCACTGACCCACACTGACTCCTAGAGGCTGCACTGACCCACACTGACTCCTAGAGGCTGCACTGACCCACACTGACTCCTAGAGGCCGCACTGACCTACACTGACTCCTAGAGGCTGCACTGACCTACACTGACTCCTAGAGGCCGCACTGACCTACACTGACTCCTAGAGGCTGCACTGACCCACACTGACTCCTAGAGGCTGCACTGACCCACACTGACTCCTAGAGGCTGCACTGACCCACACTGACTCCTAGAGGCTGCACTGACCCACACTGACTCCTAGAGGCTGCACTGACCCACACTGACTCCGAGAGGCTGCACTGACCCACACTGACTCCGAGAGGCTGCACTGACCCACACTGACCCCTAGAGGCTGCACTGACCCACACTGACTCCGAGAGGCTGCACTGACCCACACTGACTCCTAGAGGTTGCACTGACCCACACTGACTCCGAGAGGCCGCACTGACCCACACTGACTCCTAGAGGCTGCACTGACCCACACTGACTCCTAGAGGCTGCACTGACCTACACTGACTCCTAAAGGCCGCACTGACCCACACTGACTCCGAGAGGCCGCACTGACCCACACTGACTCCGAGAGGCCGCACTGACCTACACTGACTCCTAGAGGCCGCACTGACCGACACTGACTCCGAGAGGCTGCACTGACTCCTAGAGGCTGCACTGACCCACACTGACTCCGAGAGGCTGCACTGACCCACACTGACTCCTAGAGGCTGCACTGACCCACACTGACTCCTAGAGGCTGCACTGACCCACACTGACCCCTAGAGGCCGCACTGACCTACAGTGACTCCTAGAGGCTGCACTGACCCACACTGACTCCTAGAGGCCGCACTGACCCACACTGACCCCTAGAGGCCGCACTGACCTACAGTGACTCCTAGAGGCTGCACTGACCCACACTGACTCCTAGAGGCTGCACTGACCCACACTGACTCCTAGAGGCTGCACTGACCCACACTGACCCCTAGAGGCCGCACTGACCTACAGTGACTCCTAGAGGCTGCACTGACCCACACTGACCCCTAGAGGCCGCACTGACCTACACTGACTCCTAGAGGCCGCACTGACCTACACTGACTCCTAGAGGCTGCACTGACCCACACTGACTCCTAGAGGCTGCACTGACCCACACTGACTCCTAGAGGCTGCACTGACCCACACTGACCCCTAGAGGCCGCACTGACCTACAGTGACTCCTAGAGGCTGCACTGACCCACACTGACTCCTAGAGGCCGCACTGACCCACACTGACCCCTAGAGGCCGCACTGACCTACAGTGACTCCTAGAGGCCGCACTGACCCACACTGACTCCTAGAGGCCGCACTGACCCACACTGACTCCTAGAGGCCGCACTGACCTACACTGACTCCTAGAGGCCGCACTGACCCACACTGACTCCTAGAGGCCGCACTGACCCACACTGACTCCTAGAGGCCGCACTGACCTACACTGACTCCTAGAGGCCGCACTGACCCACACTGACTCCTAGAGGCCGCACTGACCTACAGTGACTCCTAGAGGCCGCACTGACCCACACTGACTCCTAGAGGCTGCACTGACCCACGCTGACTCCTAGAGGCCGCACTGACCGACACTGACTCCTAGAGGCTGCACTGACCTACACTGACTCCTAGAGGCCGCACTGACCTACACTGACTCCTAGAGGCTGCACTGACCCACACTGACTCCTAGAGGCTGCACTGACCCACACTGACTCCTAGAGGCTGCACTGACCCACACTGACTCCTAGAGGCCGCACTGACCTACACTGACTCCTAGAGGCCGCACTGACCCACACTGACTCCTAGAGGCTGCACTGACCCACACTGACTCCTAGAGGCTGCACTGACCCACACTGACTCCGAGAGGCTGCACTGACCCACACTGACTCCTAGAGGCTGCACTGACCCACACTGACTCCGAGAGGCTGCACTGACCCACACTGACTCCTAGAGGCTGCACTGACCCACACTGACTCCGAGAGGCCGCACTGACCCACACTGACTCCTAGAGGCTGCACTGACCCACACTGACTCCTAGAGGCTGCACTGACCTACACTGACTCCTAAAGGCCGCACTGACCCACACTGACTCCGAGAGGCCGCACTGACCCACACTGACTCCGAGAGGCTGCACTGACCTACACTGACTCCTAGAGGCCGCACTGACCGACACTGACTCCGAGAGGCTGCACTGACTCCTAGAGGCTGCACTGACCCACACTGACTCCGAGAGGCTGCACTGACCCACACTGACTCCGAGAGGCTGCACTGACCCACACTGACTCCTAGAGGCTGCACTGACCCACACTGACTCCTAGAGGCCGCACTGACCTACACTGACTCCTAGAGGCCGCACTGACCCACACTGACCCCTAGAGGCCGCACTGACCTACAGTGACTCCTAGAGGCCGCACTGACCCACACTGACTCCTAGAGGCTGCACTGACCCACACTGACTCCTAGAGGCTGCACTGACCCACACTGACTCCTAGAGGCCGCACTGACCCACACTGACTCCTAGAGGCCGCACTGACCCACACTGACTCCTAGAGGCCGCACTGACCCACACTGACTCCTAGAGGCCGCACTGACCCACACTGACTCCTAGAGGCCGCACTGACCCACACTGACTCCTAGAGGCCGCACTGACCCACACTGACTCCTAGAGGCCGCACTGACCCACACTGACTCCTAGAGGCTGCACTGACCCACACTGACTCCTAGAGGCCGCACTGACCCACACTGACTCCTAGAGGCTGCACTGACCCACACTGACTCCTAGAGGCCGCACTGACCCACATTGACTCCTAGAGGCTGCACTGACCCACACTGACTCCTAGAGGCCGCACTGACCCACACTGACTCCTAGAGGCCGCACTGACCCACACTGACTCCTAGAGGCTGCACTGACCCACACTGACTCCTAGAGGCTGCACTGACCCACACTGACTCCTAGAGGCTGCACTGACCCACACTGACCCCTAGAGGCTGCATTGACCCACACTGACCCCTAGAGGCTGCACTGACCCACACTGACTCCTAAAGGCTGCACTGACCCACACTGACTCCTAGAGGCCGCACTGACCCACACTGACTCCTAGAGGCCGCACTGACCCACACTGACCCCTAGAGGCTGCACTGACCCACACTGACCCCTAGAGGCTGCACTGACCCACACTGACTCCTAAAGGCTGCACTGACCCACACTGACTCCTAGAGGCTGCACTGACCCACACTGACTCCTAGAGGCCGCACTGACCCACACTGACCCCTAGAGGCTGCACTGACCCACACTGACCCCTAGAGGCCGCACTGACCCACACTGACTCCTAGAGGCTGCACTGACCCACACTGACTCCTAGAGGCCGCACTGACCCACACTGACTCCTAGAGGCTGCACTGACCTACACTGACTCCTAGAGGCTGCACTGACCCACACTGACTCCTAGAGGCTGCACTGACCCACACTGACTCCGAGAGGCCGCACTGACCCACACTGACTCCTAGAGGCCGCACTGACCCACACTGACTCCTAGAGGCTGCACTGACCGACACTGACTCCTAGAGGCTGCACTGACCTACACTGACTCCTAGAGGCCGCACTGACCCACACTGACTCCTAGAGGCCGCACTGACCCACACTGACTCCTAGAGGCCGCACTGACCCACACTGACTCCTAGAGGCCGCACTGACCCACACTGACTCCTAGAGGCCGCACTGACCCACACTGACTCCTAGAGGCCGCACTGACCCACACTGACTCCTAGAGGCCGCACTGACCCACACTGACTCCTAGAGGCTGCACTGACCTACACTGACTCCTAGCTGCTGCACTGATCACAAGAGGCTGCACTGACCCACACTGACCCCGAGAGCCTGCAGTGATCGACACTGACTCCGAGAGCCTGCACAGACCCCTAGAAACTGCACTGACCCTGAGAGACTGCAAGACATGCCGGATCATCGACATGGATACCATCATCACACGTGAGAATACCATCCACCAGGTACATGGTAAATACTCTTGCAACTCGGCCAACATTGTCTACCTGATACGTTGCAAGAAAGGATGTCCCGAAGCATGGTACATTGGGGAGACCATGCAGACGCTACGACAACGGATGAATGAACATCGCTCGACAATCACCAGGCAAGACTGTTCCCTTCCTGTTGGCGAACACTTCAGTGGTCACGGGCATTCAGCCTCTGACCTTCGGGTAAGCATTCTCCAAGGCGGCCTTCACGACACACGACAGCGCAGAGTCGCTGAACAGAGACTGATAGCCAAGTTCTGCACACATGAGGACGGTCTCAACAGGGATCTTGGGTTCATGTCGCACTATCTGTAACCCCCGTGACTTGCCTGGGTTTGCAAAACCTCACTTACTGTACTGTCTGGAGACAATACACATCTCTTTAAACTGTGATCAGTGCTCCTTCCACTCACATTATCAGCCACTTCAGGTCTTGAACAGCAGGTTAGGTGTAAGGATTCGCATTCTAATCAGTAATCTGTAAACTGTCTGTGCTTTATATGCTCTGTCTGAGGCCAGAACTCTCCATTCACCTGACGAAGGGGCTAACCCGAAAGCTTGTCAGTATATTGTCAAATAAATAGGTTGGACTAAAACCTGGTGTTGTCAGACTTTTTCCTGAGAGACTGCACAGGCCCTGAGAGCCAGCACTGACCCTGAGAGACTGCATTGACCCTGATGCACTGCAGTAACCCCGAGAGCCTGCAGTGACCCACACTGACCCCGAGAGCCTGCAGTGACCTACACTGACCCTGAGAGCCTACACTGACCCACACTGGCCCCGAGAGCCTACGCTGACCCACACTGACCCCGAGAGCCTGCCTTGACCCTGATGGACTGCAGGAATCCCAAGAGCCTGCACTGACCCACACTGACCCCTAGAGGCTGTACTGGCCCGCACTGACCCCTAGAGGCTGTACTGGCCCGCACTGACCCCTAGAGGCTGTACTGGCCCGCACTGACCCCTAGAGGCTATACTGGCCCGCACTGACCCCTAGAGGCTATACTGGCCCGCACTGACCCCTAGAGGCTGTACTGGCCCGCACTGACCCCTAGAGGCTGTACTGGCCCGCACTGACCCCTAGAGGCTATACTGGCCCGCACTGACCCCTAGAGGCTATACTGGCCCGCACTGACCCCTAGAGGCTGTACTGGTCCGCACTGACCCCTAGAGGCTGTACTGGCCCGCACTGACCCCTAGAGGCTGTACTGGCCCGCACTGACCCCTAGAGGCTGTACTGGCCCGCACTGACCCCTAGAGGCTATACTGGCCCGCACTGACCCCTAGAGGCTATACTGGCCCGCACTGACCCCTAGAGGCTGTACTGGTCCGCACTGACCCCTAGAGGCTGCACTGACCCACACTGACCCCTAGAGGCTATACTGGCCCGCACTGACCCCTAGAGGCTGTACTGGCCCGCACTGACCCCTAGAGGCTGTACTGGTCCGCACTGACCCCTAGAGGCTGCACTGACCCACACTGACCCTGAGAGGCTGCACTGAACCACAACTATTGAATCTGCCTCCACCACCACTGATGGCAGCCAATTCCTTGCACTCACCACCCTCTGAGAGAAAAACTTACTCCCTGACATCTCCTTTGTACCTACTCCCCAGCACCCTAAACCTGTGTCCTCTTGTGGCAACCATTTCAGCCCTGGGAAATAGCCTCTGCGAATCCATTCGATCAACAACACTCATCATCTTTTACACCTCCCTCATCCTTCGTCTCCCCAAGGAGAAAAGACCGAGCTCTCTCAACCTATCCTCATAAGGCATGCCACCCAATCCAGACAACATCCTTGTAAATCTCCTCTGCACCCTTTCTATGGCTTCCACATCCTTCCTGTAATGAGGCAACCATACGCCTTCTTAACCACATCCTCTACCTGCGAAGCTGCTTTGAGCGTCCTATGAACCCAGACCCCAAGATCCTTCTGATCTTCCAGACTGCCAAGAGTCTTAATATTATAATCTGTCATCCCATTTGACCTGCCAAAATGAATCACCACACACTTATCTGGGTTGAAGTCCATCTGCCACTTCTCCGCCCAGTCTTGCATCCTATCTATGTCACGCTGCAACTTCTGACATCCCACCACACTATCCACAACACCTCCAACCTTTGTGTCATCAGCAAAGTTACCAACCCATCCCTCCGCTCCCTCATCCAGGTCATTTATAAAAATCACAAAAAGCAAGGGTCCCAGAACAGATCCCTGGGGCACTCCACTGGTGACCGACCTCAATGCAGAAAAAGACCCATCTACAACCACTTTTTGCCTTCTGTAGGCAAACCAGTTGTGAATCCACAGAGCAATGTCCCCTTGGATCCCATGCTCCCTCACTTTCTCAATAAGCCTTGCATGGGGCACCTTATCAAATGCCTTGCTGAAGTCCATATAAACCACATCTACTGCTCTTCCTTCATCAATGTGTTTAGACACATTCTCAAAAAATTCAGTCAGGCTCGTAAGGCATGATCTGCCTTTGACAAAGCTGTGCTGACTATTCTTGATCATACTATACCTCTCCAAATGTTTATAAATCTTGTCTCTCAGGATCTTCTCCATCAACTTACCAATCACTGAGGTTAGACTCACTGGTCTATAATTGCCTGAATATGTAGCGGGACAGGTAGTATTGAGGAAGCAGCGGGACTACAGGAGAACTTGGGCAGGTTAGGAGAGTGGGCAAAGAAGTGGCAGATGGAATACAATGTGGAAAAGTGTGACGTTATGCACTTTGGAAGGAGGAATGGAGTCATAGACTATTTTCTAAATGGGAAAATGCTTAGGAAATCAGACACTCAAAGGGACTTGGGAGTCCTTGTTCAAGATTCTCTTGAGGTTAAAGTTTAGGCTCAGTCGGCAGTTAGGCAGGCAAATGCAGTGTTAGCATTCACGTCGAGAGGGCCAGAATACAAGAGCAGGGATGTACTTCTGAGGCTGTAAAAGACTCTGGTCAGACCCCATTTGGCGTATTGTGAACAATTTTGGGCACCATATCTAAGAAAGGATGTGCTGGCCTTGGAAAAGGTCCAGAGGAGGTTCACAAGAATGATCCCTGGAATGAAGAGCTTGTAGTATGAGGAATGGTTGAGGAGTCTGGGTCTGTACTCATTGGAGTTGAGAAGGATGAGTGGGGATTTTATTGAAACTTACAGGATACTGCGAGGCCTGGATAGAGTAGATGTGGAGAGGATGGTTTCATTAGTAGGAATGACTCGTATTAGAGGACACAACCTCAGGCTAAAAGGACAATCCTTTAAAGCAGAGATGAGGGGGAATTTCTTCAGCCAGAGAGTGGTGAATCTGTGGAACTCTTTGCTGCAGAAGGCTGTGGAGGCCAGATCATTGAGTGTCTTTAAGACAGAAATAGACATGTACTTGATTAATAAGGGGATCAGGAGTTATGAGGAAAAGGCTGGAGAATGAGGATGAGGGAAAAAAATCAGCCATGATTGAACGGCGGAGCAGACTTGATGGGCCAAATGGCTTAATTCTGCTTCTAAGTCCTGTGGTCTAAGACATAAACACAGACAGAAAGGGTCCAATCAGCAATCCACAAACTGAAACCTGGCAAAGCTGTGGGTTACAATCCAATCTGCCCAGAATTTCTTTAGCACGTCGACCCTGTGATGACAAAATGGCTCTCTATCTGCATGACCAGAATTGCCAAGAGAACGAACTGTCAAACATTTGGTGAAAAGCTAAGATTATTGCAATCTACAAGCCCTTGCAAGATTCCTAAAGAAGCTTCCAGTTACAGAATAATTTCTCTTCTGTCCAGACGGATAGAAGAGAAATTGTTCTGTAACTGGAAGCTTGAGAGGATCATCTCGTACCATTTCCAAACAACTATGCAGGATACACAATCCTTAGACCAAACTGGATCTGTGAGAAACATAGTACAGAACACCAGGTACTTTCCCTCATGACCCACATCAAAAATGGCTTTCTAAAGCATCTGAAAACTGGAATCATCTACTTCAATCTCAGTGCAGCCAATTACACTGTTTGGCATAAAGGCCTACTGGCCAAACTCTCTAGGGTTACTGACAAAATCACTTCTCTTCTTCAGGTTTACCAGACTGATTCCTGGGTTGGCTAGACTGACGAAAAAGGAGAGATTGAGTCGGTTAGGATTGTATTTACTGGAATTTAGAAGATGGCGCAGGGGGGTGGTGGTGGGGACCTCATCGAACCTATAAACTTCTAACAAGACCAGACAGGTTAGATGCAGGAAGGATGTTCCTGATCGTGGGGGTGTCCAGAACCATGGATAGATCATTTAGGACAGAGATGAGGAGAAGCTTCTTCGCCCAGCGAGTGGTCGGCCTGTGGAATTTACTATCACAGAAAGTAGTTGAGGCCAAAACATGTTTTCTAGAAACTGTTAGATATAACCTGGGATGAAGGGGATCAAAGAATATGGGGGGAGAGCGGGATCAGGCTATTGAATTGGATGATCAGCCATGATCATAATGAATGGCAGAGCAGGCTTAAAGGGCTGAATGGCCTCCTGCTCCTATTTTCTATGTTCCTGTGTTTCTTCAAAAGAGACAATTTCAATTCTTTATGTGGCCCAAAGCCAGCACATTGGAGAAACAGAGAATGGCATATCTCAAGGGTCAATACTGACCCCACCCTGCTCAACCTGTGCAAAAATAATCTGCCAGCCACATGCAGCCTCAAATTCATTTACGCACCTGACATCTGCTGTATTTACCAAGCAAGAGATTCCGAGGATGTTAACAATGCTCTTAATATTGACCTCAGTAAACTCTGACTACTGTCAAAACTGGTGCCTCAAATCAAACTCTGCCAAATCCGTATCATGTTTCTAACAACTTGACAATGCAAGAAGCCACCAAGAACTTGACGCTACCGAAAGCGGCCGCATCAAACAGCACCTTAAAGTTTTGAAGTTAAGTTTATTTATTAGTTTCATAAATTGGCTCACACTAGCACTGCAATGAAGTTACTGTGAAAATCCTCCAGTTGCCGCACTCTGGCATTTGCTCAGGTACACCAGGGGAGAATTTAGCGTGGCCAGTGCTCCGAATCAGCACGTTATTTGGATTGTGGGAGGAAACCAGAGCACCCAGAAGAAACACATGCCGACATGTGGAGAACATGCAACTGCACAGACAGTCACCCAAGCCGGGAATCAAACCTGGATCCCTGGCACTGTGCTAACCACTTTGCTAACCATAATGTTAACCACTGTACCACCATGCCACCCATCTTGGTGTAATTTTGAACCACACACTGATTTCCAGAAAGTCTGAGCTAAATTGGATGCTTGTAACAATTTCATCAGCATGCTAGTAGGAATCTCTTGGGGAGTCAACACAAGAACCTCCTCTTTGACTCTCTGTTACTCAGTAGCTGAGCACTGTGTTTCTGTCTGGAAGAACTCTACGCACTGCAAACTGGTAGATGTCCACTGAACGAGACTGAAGAACATCTCAGGAATAATTCAGTCAAAAGAAACAAGCTGGTTACCTGTGCTCGGCAACATTGCACCACCACAAATTCATTCTGAAGCCTACACAGCATGATTGCTCGAAAGAGTGCAAAAAATCTGAACCTGCCCCTGGGAGAAGACATCACCCACCCACCCACCCATCCATCTAGCAACCACCTCATCTCAAGGCAGCCAATGTGGACCAAGCTGCCCAAGCCAGACAGTTCAGCTGCGGACTTGTGGAAGGACGTGAGATACAACAACACGGCCTGGAATCAGTACCTGATTAATGGTTTCATGTTAAAAATCCCAGGCTTTGACTTCCCACACAGCAAATGGGTCAAATTGGACAGGTTTCACACTGTACCGAGACAGCGTATGGTGCATCAGTCCGTCAGTCACCCCTCAGACTCTCCTGTGAATTGGCTAATCAACAGAGTAGATTGTGCACACACCAATGAAACAGACATGAAAAATGCAGGCAAAATAATTGAAGCCATTATGCTTCTTATCACTGACTCCCTATTTCAGGGGAAGAATAAGGTCAAGAAGATTTTGACATATTCCCATCGTTGCTATGATTTTGTCTCTGTCTCTATTTTTGCTTGTCTTTGTTTCAAGTTTCTGCCCCTGTTACTGTCTCTGTTTCTGTCTCTATCTCTGTTTCAGTCTCCATTTCTGTCTATCTCTATTTTTGTTTCTGTCTCTGTCTCTATCACAGTCTCAGATTCTGTCCCTCTCTCTATATGTGTCTCTGTTTTAATCTCCATTTCTGTCTCAGCTTCTGTCTCTTCTTTCATCCCCAAGCACACGCCACACTGAGAGACACACAGTTTCTCAGTCACGACATTAATAGTGACTGCGCCCACCCGAGCTTCAGTCCTTTCGCTGTTGCAGACTTTATTTCCACTGTTAAATTACTCACCTTCAATTAGTATTCAGCAACTGGAGCTCCTCTCAGTGTCGACTGCAAAATGCCTGATGTATTTAATTATCTCTCCAGCAAACCGAGTGCTGTGAGAAATTTGAAACACACCCTCTGCCTCAATCTGTCAATCTCAACCCACAGATGCAGCTTTCTAATCTGCCCAAATTATCTAACTCACAGCGTTAGGCATAACAATTCACAAATACCCTCCCCCCCGCACTCTGTCTCACACACTAACACAGTAACTTTATTGCAGTATTAATGAAAGCATACAGACATTTTCCTTACACTGTTACCACAGATCCCCCGCGATGTCCACTAATTTGTTAACTTCTTGAATGGGATGCAAAATTTGTTGAATTCCCTTGTGATGAGGAATTAGCCGGCTCCACTTCTCAGTTGGTTGCAACATGGTTAAGTTAGAAGGAATCCTTTACCCCATGAATACCTTTTCCCAGTCCAAATGTATTTATATTTTAGAAAGAGCAAATTTAACCCCGTTTTCTTGAGTCAAAGAGAGAGTAAGTTTATTACTTAAAAAAAACACAAGAAAATAATAAGAACCCAACACACACATTCACACACTAATCAGATGGGAAGATGAAAGTTTAGATAAAAGTTAACCAAAATGAATCCATCTTTGGCTTGTCTGTGAGTCTAGATTAGATATATGGATCACTGGAATATCTTCTGGGGAAAGTGGGACTGCACCTGAATTGGAGGGGCACGAGTATCCTGAATGGGAGGTTTGATAGTGCTGTTCGGGAGGGTTTAAACTAGTGTGATATGGGGGTGGGTCAATAAGTGTAGGGACTGAGAAAGAATATGAAACTGAGATAAACATAGTGTAGAGTAAGAGCAGGCAGATGAAGGGCTGCAGAGCTCGGCCGGACAGTAGATCTGGAGCGCGTTTCCTTCGATGCAAGAAGTATAACTGGCAAAACAGATGAGCTGAAAGCTTGGAATACAGAATCACAGAATCCTACAGTGCAGAAGAGGTCTTTCAGCCCATTGAGTCTGCAGCGACACATGAAAGGCCCTAATCTGTCTACTACTACCCAATCCTACTTGCCAGCAACTGGCCCATTGCCTTGAATGTTATGGCATGCCAAGTACTCATCCAGGTACTTTTTAAAGGATGTGAGACATCCCACCTACGCAACTTTCCCAGGCAGTGCATTCCAGACCATCACCACCCTCTGGGTAAGAAGTTTCTCCTCAAGGACCTGAGAGGTTGTGTGTGGAAGCTCAGCATTTAGAAGGCAGTGGCATAATCTGACAAAGTTAGCATGGATTTACAAAGGGGAAATCATGCTTGATGAATCTATTGGAATTTTTTGAGGATGTAACTAGTCGAGTTGACAGAGGAGAACCATTGGATGTGGTTTATTTAGACTTTCAGAAGGCTTTCGACAAAGTCACATAACAGACTACTATGTAAAGTTAAAGCGCATGGGATTGCAGGTGATGTCTCGAAATGGATAGAAAGCTGGTTATTAGATAGGAAGCAAAGAGTAGGCATAAATGGGTCTTTTTCTGATTGGCAGTCAGTGACTAGTGGGGTTTCGCAGGGACCTGTGCTAGGACACCAATTGTTCACATGTATTAATGATTTGGATGAGGGAACTGAATGTATTATCTCCAAATTTGCAGAGTGATTTGGACAGGCTGTGTGTGTGGGCATCTGCAAGGCAGATGAAGTATAATGTGGATAAATGTGAGATTATCCACTTTGGTAGCATAATAGGAAGACAGATTATTACTTGAATGGGTGTAAACTGAGAGAGGTGGATACTCAACGAGATCTTGGAGTCTTCGTGCATCAGTTGCTGAAAGTAAGCGTGCAAGTACAGCAGGCAGTCAAGAAGGCAAATGGTATGTTGGTCTTCATAACAAGAGGATTTGAGTGTAGGAATAGGGATGTTTTAATGCAACTATATAGGGCATTGATGAGGCCAAGCCTGGAGTTTTGGTGTCCTTATGTGAGGAAGGATGCCCTTGCTATAGAGGGAGTACAACGAAGGTTTACCGAACTAATTCCTGGGGTGGCAGGTCTGTCATATGATGTCAGACTAATTCGGTTAGGATTATATTCACAGGAGTTCCGAAGAGTGAGAGGGGATCTTGTAGTTGTTCTGTTGGGTTAGAGGGACTATGTATTTATTGGGAACATTACAGCATAAGATATATTTTGCATCCTTTGATTTCCTTAAAATGAGTACATTGGTGAAGATAAGTGGGAGTGAAGGAGTACTGTATTATAGTCAAAGTTTTCATGTTTAATAAATATTTTTTTCTGTGGTTAAAAGTTCAGTGGCATTCCTGATACTCTTCCTCCATATTTTCTAAATAAAGTAAAAGTTATGGGATGGAATTTTTCAGCCTTACTCACCCCTAAAACCAACCTTTCTGTGGTCTGCTCCTCGCCCGCTCCAATTCCTGTGGCAGGTGGCCATGATCTTTTGAGCCAGGGGTCCATTCTGGGACCTTTCCATCCAGTGGGAACATCAACTGCAATTGAAACAATATCACTTTACGTTTCTGTGCTAAATTTCAATATATCTTCCTGTTCTACGAACTTGTCACTATCCTCCAGGCTATCGCTATCCTCCTCACAGTTCCCCATAACCTTCCAAGTTGGATAAGCAGAAATTAACTTATTCTAAGTTTTGTTCATACATGAAGCATAAACACCGGCATAGAGCTGGATTGAATGGCCTATTTCTCTGCTGTTGACTCATTGGACAAAATTCTCCAGCCTTTCCTGCCAGCAAGATCTTCCAGTCACGCTGAAGTTGGTCCTGCTGTGGTTTCCCTGACGGTGATATGGGCAAGAAATGTAAATTGCCATCAACTTCAGAGGGACGGAATGATTCCGCTGGCAGCCGATGGTGAGCACTATGACAGGGCTGGAGAATTCTGCCCATTGTAACTCCATGTAAATTAATTTTGGAAATCTGGGATTCTATATTGATCAGCAACATGTCATTTTATCATATTGAAATGTGAAAATGTGTAAGAGGGCACCATGGTAGCACAGTGATTAGCATTGCCACTTCACAGCTCCAGGGACCGGGGTTCAAATCCCGGCTCGGGTTACTGTCTGTGTGGAGTTTGCCCATTCTCCGTGTGTCTGCGTGGGTTTCCTCCGGGTGCTCCGGTTTCCTCTCACAGTCCAAAGATGTGCAGGCTAGATTGATTGGCCATTCTATTTGCCCCTTCGTGTCCCAGGATGCATAGGTTAGAGGGATTAGTGGATAAATATGTAGGGAAATGGGGATAGGGCCTGGGTGGATTGTGGTCGGTGCAGACTCGATGGGCCGTATGGCCTCTTTCTGCACTGTAGGGTTCTATGAAATCATGCTGAGTGGCAGTGAGGAATGAGGGGGGATTTCATCGAGACTTAGTAAATTCTAACAGGAGTAGACAGGATATATGTAGAGAGGACATTCCCGATGGTGGGAGAGTCCAAAACCAGGGCTCACAGCCTGAGGATTCAGGGGAGACCATTTAAGATGGAGCTTAGGGGAGACATTTTTTCACCCAAAGAGTAGTGAGCCTGTGGCATTCATCACCACAGGAAGTAGTTGATGTCAAAATACTGAATATATTCAAGAAGCGGCTGAATATAGCACTTGGGGCAAATGGGATCAAAAGTTATGGGAAAAAGCAGGATTGACTATTGAGTTGGATGATCAGCCATCATTGTAATGAATGGCAGAGTATGCTTGAAGGGTCAAACGGCCTCCTCCTGCTTTTAATTTTCTATGTTTCTATGAATGTCTGAGTGGATTTGCTGGGGTGAATGAGTGAGTGTTCAGGAATAGTGTGTGGGTAAATTGGCTTTGTGAGTGGAAAATCATGTCTTACAAATTTGATTGAGTTTTTTGAAGAAGTAATCAAGAAGGTAGATGAAGGCAGTGCAGTTGATGTTGTCTACATGGACTTTAGAAAGGCCTTTGACAAGATACCACATGGTAAGTTGTTGCATAAGGCTAAATCTCTCAGGATCCAGGGTGAGGCAGCTAAATGGATACAAAATTGGCTTGATAACAGAAGCCAGGGGATGGTTGTAGAGGGTTGTTTTTCAAACTGGAGATCTGTGACCGGTGGTGTGCCTCAGGGATCGGTTTTGGGTCCATGGTTATTTGTCATTTATATTAATGATTTGGATAAAAATATAGGAGACATGGTTAGTAAGTTTGCAGATGACACCAAGATTGGTGGCATAGTGGACAGTGAGGAAGGTTATCTAGGGTTGCAATGAGATCTTGATCAATTGGGCCAGTGGGCTGACGAATGGCAGATGGAGTTTAATTTAGATAAATGCGAAGTGATGCGTTTTGGTAAATTGAACCAGGACAGAACTTACTCATTTAATGGTAGGGTGTTAAGGAGAGTTACAGAGCAAAGACATCCGGGATACAGGTTCATAGCTCCTTGAAAGTGGACAGAGTGGTGAAGAAGACATTCAACATGCTTTGTCAGATCACTGAATACAGGAATTGGGGCATCTTGTTGAAATTGTACAAGACATTGGTAAGGCCATACTTGGAGTATTATGTACAGTCCTGGTCACCCTATTATAGAAAGAATATTGTTAAACTAGAAAGAATGCAGAGAAGATTTACGAGGATGCTACCAGGACTTGGTAGTTTTAGTTATAACTAGACTGGAATCACCGAACTTAACAGTTGCAATGTACCACAGGATTAATGGTGAACTTCAGGATAATATAGCCATCCATGAAGCTTGAAAAGGCCAAAGCCATGATAGGATTTTTGAGCAGTATTGAGCATCCATTCAGAAATCTGCCAAAGCTTCTGCCCCTCCACCATGTCATCGTCCTGAAGTCCCGATGAAGAGAGATCCAGGCCCCAGCAGTCGGCAAAGGTCTCATTGAACTGTCTCCAGCCCTTCTTGACACCTTCAAGACCACATAAAACCCATGATTGGACCTTCAACCGACCCCAGTCTCAACGATTGAATATAACAGGCCCAAGCAAACTTAAACATCCAGCCTTCAAGTGAAGATTATGAAAGTGTGGCTGGGATTTCCGCCCTTGCTCCCTTTGAGAGACCGGCTGTGTGTATACTTCATCTCTGGCCTATCTCCCCAAATTAACCAGCATGTTCGACATACCATGCAGCAGGATTTCCAGGGAGTGAAGGTGAGCCTTCACCAAGGAAATTGCCTCTAGACTGACAGCATTCTTGGGGCAATTCTCCCATCACGACCTGCAAATTTTCTGGCAGGTCCAGTCGGGAGAATCACGTGTCATCCATTTCGTGGGATTCACACGTGTGTTCCTGATGCATGTGCGTCTCCCAGAGCTGGAGAACAGTTGCAATCGGGAGTTCTCTGGAAACCAACGGGGAAAAGAGGAAAGTCATTTAAATCTTTTTTTAATTCATTTTAAATATATTTTGATTGTGATTATCGTGTCCAGTACAGAGCTTGCCAGGTCCAATAGCATCTCCCACCCCGCCAAGAGTTCGTCATTCCAACGGAGTTTAGAGTAGCCCCTCACATTTGGGAAACTAGCGGGAGATCCCGCCAAAGTGAAAGGGGGTCCATTGGGACCCTCCCAGGGGATCGGGCAGCAGGGGGGTGCCCCCTGGGCATGGGCAGTCTGGCAGTGTCAGCCTGGGCCTCCAGGCACTGCCCAAGGGGCAAAGTGTCCAGGCCCAAGGGGCACCTTGGTCTGCCCACTGGACATCAGGTGGTGCCAAGGGGGCAGGGCCTATCATGGGCAGGGCCTGGGGTGATCAGTGGGGATGCAGGTGGGGCCCCACTGTCACTCTGCATGGAAATTGGTCTGTGCCAGAGGGAGGCTAGCGATCGGGGCGGGCTTGGGGTGGGGGGTGCTCTTCCGGGGGTTCAGCCTCCCAGGGATGTGGGGGGTGGGGGAGGGGGCAGAGTCTGACCCCAGGAATGGATCTGCTGTGGTGAGAGGTACGGGCGGACCTCCACTGCTGGGGGGACGAGGGGGACTGGACATCGGGGCACTCTGGGACGGTGGGGGGGTTAGGTCATGGGGACTGCAATTGGGCCATAGGTTGGGAGGAGGGGTGAGGGCAAGAGGGCTGGAGGGGCAGCACTGTGGGATCCCGGGCAATTGGGCTAGCCAGCAAACTGGGAGACTGACAGATTGGGGTCAGTGCATATGCGCAGAATTTCAGAACTGTCAAACTCCGGTGCGAATAGGCCCCCCCACCCCCCCACCCTTCTGGGTTTTTAATGATATTCACGATTGTGACCTTTGCATTGCAGTGTGGGGAGATTTGCATGCGAAACTGCACTGAAAAATCAGTCGTGATCTACCAGTTTTTTCATCAAATAAACACTTCTGAGAGAATTGCCCTCCCCCCCCCGACCTGTTATTTCTCCTTCATCTGTTTTCTTCCAGATATTTTGCAGTTTATCAATGTGAGCAGCAATGATCTGTGCCAGCCAGCCAGCCAAGGCTGGCATCCAGAACTTTAGCCTCATTGGCAGTCAGCATCTCGATGCCTGCAACATTGCAAGAGCGTCAACCCGTTCACCAACAAAACCTCTATTGCAAACATCTCCGACCTCCTCAATAAAACAAGGATTTTCTTGATTTAACTCAGCTCCCTGTCACCAGCCAGGATCTTCAGGATCCCAGCACGGAGCATGCACTTCAGGATTAAATAATCATGGATTTTGTATTCGGATAAATAAAAGATAGGAACCTATGTAAGAAGCCTGAGAAGGAGGGAGCAAGCACAAAATGTGGGGAGAAGGTTCCAACTACATCAAAAATCAGGAAAAAAGTTAAAAGGAAGGAGAACTCAGGAGATGTTATGAATGGAAGTGTCAGAATTCAGAAAGAAGGTACAAAAACTAGCATAAGGTCACTTTATCTGAATGCTTATAGCATTTGAAACAAGGGAAATGAGTGACAGCACAAATCATGGCAAACGCATATGATTTGGTGGCCATTACAGATGGTCACGACTGGGATCTAGATAGGCTGGGCGAATGGGCCAGGAACTGGCAAATGGAATTTAATGTTGGCAAGTGTGAAGTTGTCCACTTTGGTAGGAATAATGGTAGGAAGGACTATTACTTACATGGCGAAAAACTGCAGCATGCAACGGTGCAGAGGGACCTGGGGGTCCTTGTGCATGAGTCGCAAAAACCCAGCCTGCGGGTGCAGCAGGTGGTCAGGAAGACAAATGGGATGCTGGCCTTCATAGCGAGGGGGATTGAATATAAAAGTAGGGAGGTCTTGCTGCAGCTGTATAGGGCACTGGTGAGGCCGCAGCTGGAGTACTGTGTGCAGTTTTGGTCGCCGCACTTACATAAGGATATTTTGGCCTTTGAGGGAGTGCAGAGGAGGTTTACTAGGCTGATACCGGAGTTGAGGGGATTGAGCTATGAGGAGAGGCTGAATAAACTAGGCTTGTACTCGTTAGAGTTTAGAAGAATGAGGGGAGATCTCATTGAGACATTTAAGATGATGAATGGGATGGCTAGGATAGAGGTGGAGAGGCTCTTCCCGCTCAGAAAGGACAGTAGGACTAGAGGGCACAGCCTCAGGATAAAGGGGGCGGGGCAGTTTAGAACAGAGTTGAGGAGGAACTTCTTCACTCAAAGGATGGTGAATCTCTGGAATTCTCTGCCCGTTGAAGTGGTGGAGGCTGCCTCGCTAAATATATTTAAGATGCGGGTTGATAGGTTTTTGATAGGCAAGGGGATTAAAGGTTATGGGGAGAGGGCAGGAAAGTGGAACTGAGCCACGACAGATCAGCCATGATCTTATTGAATGGCGGGGCAGGCTCAAAGGGCTAGATGGCCTACTCCTGCTCCTATTTCTTATGTTCTTATGAGTTGAATTTCCAGAGGTAGCAAACTGTTCGGAGGGACCGACAGGAAGGTAAGGGAGGTTGTGTAGTTCTGATATTTAAGGATGATATCAGGGCAGTAGTGAGAGATGATATATAGGTTCTATAGAAAAAAGATTGAATCCATTTGGATAGAAATTAGAAATAGTAAGCAGAAAAAGTCACTGATAGGCATAGTGTATAGGCTACCAAATAATGACATCGTGGTGGGGCGAGAAATAAACAAAGAAATAACTGGTGTGTGTAAAACTGGTACAGCAATTATCATGGGAGATTCTAATCTACATATCAATTGGTCAAACAAGGTCAGTTAAGGCAGCCTTGAGGACGAGTTCAAAGAATGTATCTGCGATTGCTTCCTTGAACAGTGTGAAATGGAACAAAGAAGGGGAACAAGCTATCCTAGATCTGGTCCTGTGTAATGAAGTGGGAATAATTAATGATCTTGCAGTTAGGGATCATCTTGGAAGAAGCGATCACACTATGGTTGAATTTAAAATACAGATGGAGCGTGAGAAGGTAAAATCCAATACCAGTGTCTTGTGCTTAAATAAAGGGGAGTATAAAGGGATGAGGGAGGAGATGGCTAAGGTAGACTGGAAGCAAAAACTTTATGGTGGGACAGTTGAGGAACAGTGGAGGATTTTCAAAATGATCTTTCACAGTGCTCAGCAAAAGTATATATCAATGATAAGGAAGGACTGTAGAACAAGAGATAATCAGCCATGGATGTCTAAGGAAATAAAGGAGACTATCAGATTGAAAGAAAATGCATACAAAATGGCAAAGATTAGTGAGAAACTAGAGGATTGGGAAATCTTTAAAGTCAGCAGAAAGCCACGAAGAAAGCTATAAAGGTAAGATGGATTATGAGAGTAAACTAGCTCAGAATATAAAAACAGATAGCAAAAGTTTCTACAAATATATAAAATGAAAAAGAGTGGCTAAAGTAAACATTGGTCCTTTCAAGAACGAGAAGGGGGATGTAATAACTGGAAATGAGAAAATGGCTGAGGCATTGAACAGATATTTTGTGCCAGTCTTCACAGTGGAAGACACAAATAACATGACAAAAATTAATGACAGGAAGGCTATGGCAGGTCAGAACCTAGAAACTGTCATTATCACAAAAGAGGAAGTGTTGGGAAATTAATGAGGCTAAAAAACAAAGAAAATTACAGCACAGGAACAGCTCTTTGGCCCTCCAAGCCTGCACCGACCATGCTGCCCGACTTAACTAAAACCCTTTACCTTTCCAGGGACCATATCTCTCTATTCCCATCTGATTCATGTACTTGTCAAGACACCCCTTAAAAGTCACAACCGTATCCGCTTCCACTAACTCTCCTGGCAACAAGTTCCATGCACCCACTACTCTCTGTGTAAAATAAAATCTGCCTCGCACATCTCCTTTAAACCTTGCCCCTCGCACCTTAAACCTATGCCCCCAGTAAATGATTCTTCTACCCTGGGAAAAAAGCTTTCTATCCACTCTATCCATGCCTCTCATAATCTTGTAGACTTCTATCAGGTCTCCCCTCAAGATCCATCGTTCCGAGAGAACAAACCAATTCTCTCCAATCTCTTCTCACAACTCATGCCCTCCATACCAGGCTTTGTATTCTTTCCTTTCCTAATTGTTTTGTGACTTCTTTCAACCTTTTCGAGTTTCCATTTCTTATCTTCTTCTTTGTCATACATAGAATAATAGAATCCCAGCAGTACAGAAGAAGGTTATTTGGCCCATTGAGTCTGTACCAACCACAATCTTCACTCAGGCCCTATTCCCATAACCACACACATCTATCCTGCTAATCCCCTAGACATTAATGGACAATTTAACACGGCCAATCAACCTAACCCGCACATCTTTGGACTGTGGCAGGAAACCCCAGCAGACATGGCTAGAAAATGCAAACTTTACACAGACAGTGATCCGAGCCTGGTGCTGTGAGGCAGCAGTGCTAACCACTGTGCCACCATGCCACCCATACATGTACTTGGTCAATGCCTTTATCTTTAGTTTCAGCTTCAGTTTTACCCTGATCTTTTATTCCACGTGGTGTTTCATTATTAGTTACATTGTTAGAATCATAGAATCCCTTCAGTGCAGAAGGATATCATTCAGCCCATTGGATCTGCCCTGACCCTCCAAAAGACAACTCTACCTAGGCCCATCTACCCCTAAAACCCTGCGCATTGATCATGGACAACCCACCTAACCTGCACATCTTTGGACTGTGGGAGGAAACCAGAGCACCCAGAGGAAATCCATGCAGAACAAGAACATGCAGATTCCACACAGGCAGTCATCCAAGGCCAGAATTGATCCCGGGTCTCTGGCGCTGTGAGGCAACAGTGCTAACCACTGTGCCACCGTGCCGCTCTACTTACTTTTTGGTGAAATATATTTCTGCTAACCTTTATTGATAACCATTTCAAATATTTCCTACTGCTGTTCTATTTCTTTGTCAGCACTTTTTTCATTTTATCTTAATTGGTTCCATTCTCTTTCCTTTCATGATAATTTTCTGATCTCTCGTTTTGAACTTTGTTTCATTTCTTTCTTTCTAGTCATTATCTTAAATTTATGATGTTGTACTCACTGTTGTCCAGATGTTCCCCATAATTTCATCATTTATCTGCTCTGCTTTAATTCCTATCACTAAATCTAACAGCAATTTCATTCTTGTTGGGCTTCTAATGTATTGGTTAAGAAAGGAGCCCCGAACACAATGTAGTAACTCCATTCTCTCTCACCCTTTCCCCATATTTAAATATTCAAATACTTAACAGTTCCACATTCAGAACCCCTCACTTTCCCTCATCACTCGTCCTTCTCAATCCTTTACTCTCCTCTAAACCCTTTCCCCACTCCCTCAACCCTCCGGAAGGAAGTGGCTTTGCCCAATGTTGGACCCTGAGAGGATAGGAGGGGGGATTTAGCGGTGGGAGATGAGGAAATGGCTGAGGCTTTAAATAAGTTTTTTGCCTCGGTCTTCACGGAGGAGCACACGAATGGTTTGCCGGATTTTAAAGATAGAAGGAAGGTAGGAGTTGAGGGCCTGAGTGCGATTACTGTCACTAGAGAGGTAGTGCTTGATAGACTAATGGGACTGAAGGTGGACAAGTCCCCAGGACCGGATGGAATGCATCCCAGGGTTCTGGAGGACATGGCAGAGGTGATAGTGGATGCCTTAGTAATTATTTACCAAAATTCACTGGATTCCAGGGAAGTGCCGGAAGATTGGAAAACGGCTAATGTTACGCCGCTGTTTAAAAAAGGTAGCAGACAAAAGGCAGGGAATTATAGGCCGGTTAGTTTAATGTCTGTCATTGGTAAAATGCTTGAATCTGTCATCAAAGAAGAAATAACGAGGCACCTAGAAAAGAATGGTTTGATCGAGCAGATGCAGCACGGATTTGTTAAGGGGAAGTCGTGTTTGATGAATTTATTGGATTCCTTTGAGGATGTGACTAGTGCGGTAGACAGAGGGGAACCAGTGGATGTGGTGTTTCTCGATTTCCAAAAGACGTTTGATAAGGCGCCTCATAAAAGATTGCTACAGAACATTAGGGTGCACGGAGTTGGGGGGTTAGGTGTTAGCGTGGATAGAGGATTGGCTGTCTAATAGGAAGCAGAGAGTTGGTATCAATGGGTGCTATTCTGATTGGCGGTTGGTGACTAGTGGAGTGCCACAGGGATCAGTGCTGGGGCCTCAGCTATTTACCATTTATATAGATGATCTGGACGAGGGGGCTGAGTGTAGGGTGACAAAATTTGCTGATGACACAAAGATGAGTGGAAAAGCAAATTGTGCGGACAGTGTAGAAAGTCTGCAGAGGGATCTGGATAGGCTGAGTGAGTGGGCGAGGACCTGGCAGATGGAGTACAATGTTAGCAAGTGTGAGGTTATCCACTTTGGCAGGAATAATAGTAGGAGGGATTACTATTTAAAGGGCGAAAAGCTGCAGCATGCTACGGTGCAGAGGGACCTGGGGATCCTTGTGCACGAATCGCAAAAACCCAGTCTGCAGGTGCAGCAGGTGATCAAGAAGGCGAATGGGATGTTGGCCTTTACAGCGAGGGGGATAGAATATAAAAGCAGGGAGGTCTTGCTGCAACTGTACAGGGTACTGGTGAGGCCGCAGCTGGAGTACTGTGTGCAGTTTTGGTCGCTGCACTTGCGGAAGGATATATTGGCCTTGGAGGGAGTGCAGAGGAGGTTCACTAGGCTGATACCGGAGATGAGGGGGTTAGACTATGAAGAGAGACTAAATAGACTGAGTCTGTACTCGCTGAAGTTTAGACAGATGAGGGGGGATCTTATAGAGACGTATAAGATAATGAAGGGGATGGATAGGGTAGAGATAGAGAGACTCTTCCTGCTTAGAAAGGATAGTAGGACTTGAGGGCACAGCCTCAAGATAAGGAGGGGCAGCAGTTTAGATCAGAGTTGAGGAGGAACTTCTTCACTCAAAGGGCGGTGAATCTCTGGAATTCTCTGCCCATTGAAGTGGTGGAGGCTACCTCGCTAAATATATTTAAGTCACTGGTAGAAAGATTTCTGATAGACAGGGGAATTAAGGGTTATGGGGAGAAAGTGGAAAGTGGAACAGATCCACTTCAGATCAGCCATGATCTTATTGAATGGCGGGGCAGGCTCGAAGGGCTAGATGGCCTACTCCTGCTCCTATTTCTTATGTTCTTATGTTCTTAATACTAAGTGTCTGGTCTGTTATCTAAAAGCTAGCTACAATTAGCTGGCTGATGGAACGAGCAGAGCTGCAGTTTGCAAATCTTGCTCTTCTCTATCTCTTGCCCAGCTGCCTTTGAAAACACAAATGGACAAACCGCTCCCCCCTCAAAAGAAAACAAGAAAACATGCATTTCTAAAGCATTTTTCTCCATTTCAGTACATCCTAAAGCTCTTACCAGTCAAGGAAATTCTTTTTGTCACTAATTTGTAGGAAATGCAACAACCAAGTTATGCAGAGCAAGATCTCATAAACAGTAAAAGATAGCAACCAGATAATTCTTTTTCAAGATATTGATTGAAGGAGAAATACTGACCAGGACACTGATGATAAATCCCCTACTCCCCTGCGGCACAGTGGTTACCACTGCTGCCTCACAGAGCCAGAGACTTGGGTTCAATTCCGACCTTGGGTGACTATGTGGGTTTCCTCTGGGTGCTCCAGTTTCCTCCCACAGTCCAAAGATGTGCAGCTTAAGTGAAAAGGCCACGCTAAATTGTCCTTTAGTGTCAGAGGGATTAGCAGAGTAAATACATGGAATTATGGAGATAGTGCCTGGGTGGGATCATTGTCAGTGCAGACTCGATGGGCTGAATGGCCAGCTTCTGCATGCATTGTATGGATTCTATGATTCTATGAAAATAACGTCATGCCACCTTTTACCTCCACTTGGGAGGGCAGACAAGGTTTCAGTCTGATGTCTCATTTTGTGTAAAAATTAAAACTCATGGCAGACATTGCACTGTAGGGCTGAAAGGGTCAGCAGTAGATGGGATGTCCGAGGAATTCCTGGGAATAGCTTGCATCATTCAAGCTGGGAAATCCACGACTATACAAACATAGAAGATAGGAGCAGGAGGAGGCCATTTGGCCCTTCGAACCTGCTCCACCATTTATTACGATCGTGGCTGATCATCCAACACAATAGCCTAATCCTGCTTTCTCCCCATGGCCTTTGATCCCATTTGCCCCAAGGGCTATATCCAAACATTCAATGTTTTGGCATCAACTACTTCCTGTGATAACGAATTCCACAGGCTCACCACTCTTTGGGTGAAGAAACGTCTCCTCACCTCCATCCTAAATGGTCTACCCTGAATCCTCAGACTGTGACCTCTGGTTCTGGATTCCCCCCCACCATTGGGAATATCCTCCCTGCATCTACCCTGTCAGAATTTTATAAGTCTCTATGAGATCCTCTCTCATTCGCCTGAACTCCAGCAAAAACAATCCTAACCTAGTCAATCTCTCCTCATACATCAGTCCCACCACCACTGGAATCAGCCTGATAAACCTTGGTTGCGCTCCCTAGAAAGCAAGAACATCCTTCCTCAGAAAAGGAGACCAAAACTGTACACAATACTCTAGGTGTAGCCTCACTAAGGCGCTGTATAACTGCAACAACACATCCGTGTTCCTGTACTTGAAACCTCTTGCAATAAGGCCAACATACCATTTGCCTTCTTTACTGCCTGCTGCACCTGCATACTTACCTTCAGTGACTGGTGCACAAGGACACTGAGGTCCCGCTGCACACTCCCCTCTCCCAATTTACAGCCATTCAGGTAATAATCTGCCTTCTTGTTTTTGTTTCCCAAAGTGAATAACCTCACAGTTATCCAAATTATACTGCATCTGCCATTGATTTGACCACTCATCCAACCTGTCCAAATCATCCTGAAGAACCTCTGCACCCTTGTCACAGTTCACCCTCCCACCCAACTTGGTATCATCTGCAACTTTGAGGTGTTACATTTTGTTCCTCATCCAAATCATTAATTTTTATTGCGAATAGCTGGGGTTTCAGCTCCAATCCCTGTGACAGCCCTCTACTGCCTGGCAATTTGAAAAACACCCATTAATTCCTACCCTGTTTCCTCTCTGCCAACCAGTTTTCTATCCATCTCAATACACTCCCCCTAGTCCCATATGCTTTAATCTTGCACGATTATCTCTTGTGCTCTTTGTCAAATGCTTTCTGAAAGTTCAAATATACTTCATCGAATGTGTCCCATTGTCAACTCTACCAGTTACATCTTCAAAGAATTCCAACAGATTTGTCAAGCATGATTTCCCTTTCATAAGAACATAAGAAATAGGAGCAGGAGTAGGCCATCTAGCCCTTTGAGCCTGCCCCGCCATTCAATAAGATCATGGCTGATCTGTCGTGGCTCAGTTCCACATTCCCGCCCTCTCCCCATAACCCTTAATCCCCTCTCTTATCAAAAACCCATCAACCTGCTTCTTAAAAATATTTAGCGAGGCAGCCTCCACCACTTCAATGGGCAGAAAATTCCAGAGATTCACCACCCTTTGAGTGAAGAAATTCTTCCTCAACTCCGTTCTAAACCGCCCCCCCTTAATCTTGAGGCTGTGCCCCCTAGTCCTACTGTCCTTTCTGAGCGCAAAGAGTCTCTCCACCTCTATCCTATCCATCCGATTCATCTTATATGTCTCAATGAGATCTCCCCTCATTCTTCTAAACTCTAACGAGTACAAGCCTAGTTTATTCAGCCTCTCCTCATAGTTCAAGCTCATAAATCCAAGCTGACTCTGTCTGATCCTGCCACTGCTTTCTAAACGTTCCACTATAATGTCCTTGATAATAGATTTGAGAATTTTCCCCACTACTGATGTTAAGCTTACTGGTCTATAATTCCCTGTTTTCTCTCTACCTTCCTTTATGAATGTTGGAGTAACATTTGTTATCCTCCAATTTGCAGGGACTGTTCCAGAGTCTATAGAATCCCTGGAAGATGGCCACCAATGCATCCATTATTTCTAGAGCCACGTCCTTAAGTACTCTGGAAAGTGGATTATCAGGCCCTGGGGATTCATCCATCTTCTGCCCCATTTATTTTCCCAGCATCATTTCTGTACTAATATTGATCTCCCTCAGTTCTTCCCTCTTGCTATATCTTGCACTCTCCAACATTTCTGGTATCTGATTTGTGTCCTCTTTTGTAACGACAGGACCAAAGTGTGTATTCAGCTGCTCAGCCATTTCTTTATCCCCTATTATACATTCCCCCATTTCTATCTTTAAGGGACCCACATTTGTCTTCACAAACCTCTTCCTTTTCACTTATCTATAGATTTTCATTTGATTTGATTTATTATTGTCACATGTATTAACATACAGTGAAAAGTATTGTTTCTTTCGCACTATACAGACAAAGCACACTGTTCATAAAGAAGGAAATGAGAGAGTGCAGAATACAGTGTGACAGTCATAGCTAGAGTGTAGAGAAAGATCAACTTAATGTAAAGTAAATCCATTCAAAAGTCTGACAGTAGCAGGGAAGAAGCTGCTCTTGAATCGGTTGGTACATGACCTCAGAACGGAAGAAGGTGGAAGAGAGAATGGCCAGGGTAGGATCCTTAATTATGCTGGCTGCTTCGCCGAGGCAGTGAAAAGTATAGACAGAGTCAATGGATGGGAGGCTGGTTTGCGTGATGGATTGGGCTACATTCACAACCTTTTGTTGTTCCTTGTGGTCTTGGGCAGAGCAGGAGCCCATACCAAGATGTGATACAACCAGAAAGAATGCTTTCTGTGGTGCATCTGTAAAAGTTGGAGAGAGTCATAGCTGACATGCCAAATTTCCTTCATCTGAGAAAGTAGAGGTGGGCTTGCTTAACTGTTGTGCTGGCATGGAGGTACCAGGTTGTTGGTGATCTAGACACATAAAAACTTGAAGCACTTGACCCTTTCTACTTCATCCCCATTGATGTAGACAGGAGCATGTTTTCCTTTACGCTTCCTGAAGTCGATGACAATCTCCTTTGTTTTCTTGACATTGAGGGACTGATCATTGTTGCTATTGTTTACCAGATTCTCTATCTCATTCCTGTACTCTGTCTCATCATTGTTTGAGGTTCAACCCACTATGGTGGTGTCATCAGCAAACTTGAAAATAGAATTGGAGGGGAATTTGGCTACACAGTCGTAAGTATATACGGAGCTTAGTAGCAAGCTGAGAACGCAGCTTTTTGGGACACCAGTGTTGAGGATGATCGTGGAGGAGGTGTTGTATCCTATCCTTACTGATTGTGGCCTGTGAGTTAGGAAGTTCAGGATCCAGTCAGAGAGGGAGGCCCAAGTCACGGAATTTGGAGATGATTTTTGTGGGGATAATGGTGTTGAAGGCTGAGCTGTAGTCAACAAATAGGAGTCTGACATAGCTGCCCTTGTTATCTAGGTGTTCCAGGGTTGAGTGCAGGCCCAAGGAGATGGTGTCTGCTGTGGATCTGTTGTGGCAGTGGGCAACCTGTAGTGGATCCAGATAGTCCGAAGGCTGGAATTGATTTGTGCCATAGCTAGCCTTTCAAAGTACTTCATAATGATGGATGTCAGAGCCACCAGCCGATAATCATTAAGGCACATTGCTTGGTTATTTTTTTCAGTACCAGGATGGTGGTTGTCTTCTTGAAGCCGATGGGGACTCAGATTGTTGTAAAGAGAGGTTGAAGATGTCTGCGAATACTCCCGCCATCTGATCCGCGCAGGATCTGAGTGCTCATCCGGGTACCCCATCCGCACCTGTCATTTTCCGTGGATTGACCTTTGGGAATGGTAACTCCAGATTCAGGTTCTTCTGAGGCTTCCAGGCTGGAGGGCATGCTCTTGCTGACCTCTTGCTCAAAATGTAGAGTGCATTGAGCTCATCAGGGAGGGGTGCGTTGAAGCAGCAATTTTACATTCCTTCATCTTGTAGCCTGTTATGACTTGCAGACCTTGCTGTTGTCAGCAGGGGTTGGTGTGGCTAGCCTGGGACTCTAGCTTGGTCTGGTATTGTCTTTTGGCATTTTTGATGGCTCTTCTTAGATTGAATCTGGATTTCTTGTCTCGGTCAGTGTTGCCTGACTTGAATGCCTCAGACCTGGACTTCAACAAGTAGTGGATGTCCCTGTTCATCTGGCACACAGCCTTCTACACACTTACTAATGAAGTCAGTTACTGTAGTGGCATACTGTTTAGGCTGCTCACAGAGTTTTTAAATACTGACCAATCCACTGACTCCAAGCAGCCCCAAAGAAGATCATCCAATTCCTCAGACCAACATTGCAAGATTTTCTTTGATGGATTTTCCCGCTTCAGTTTTTGCTGGTAAGCCGGAAGCAGGAGCACAGCCTTGTGGTCTGATTTGTCAAAGTGTGGGCGGGCAATACAGCGGTAGGCATATTTGATTTTTGTGTAGTAGTTGTTTGGGCCTCTGGTGGAACAGGAGACATGGTGGTGGTAACTTGGTAGTACGCTGTTGAGCTTGGCCTCAGGATGTTTCATCCCAAGGCTATTCGTAGAGGTGTATATTTTGTCCAGCACGATCTTCATGTCTGTCTGGGATGGGATGTAAATTGCCATCAGGATACCGGAGGTGAACTCCCGCGGAAGGTTGTAGCGGTGGCGTTTTAGTGGCAGATATTCTAGATCTGGGGAGCAGAAGGTTGCCAGTGTTGCTATGCCTAAGCACCACAAGGTATTGATACGGAAACAGACCCCATCTCCTCTAGCCTTGCCTGAGGCCGCAGTGCGGTCCATTCGATAGATTGAAAAGCCCTCTGGTTGTAGGGCACTGTCGGTGAAGCCGGAGTGAACCATGTCTCCATGAAACAGATACACAGCAGCTTAGAAACTCTTATAGAATATAGTTATAATAGAATAGAATTATAGAATAGTTACAGAAACTCTTCATGTCAGTCTTTATGTTCCCTGCAAGCTTACTTTTGTATTGTATTTTCCCCTTCTTAATCAATCCCTTGGTCCTTCTTTGCTGAATTCTAAACTGCTCCCAATCCTCAGCCCTATTATTTTTCTTGGCCAATCTGTATGCTTCTTCTTTAGATCAAAACTCTCTCTAATTTCCTTTGTAAGCCAGGGATTGGCCCTCTTACCCATTTTACTTTTGTGCCAGACAGGAATAAACAGTTGCTGCAGTTCCCCCATGCGTTCCTTGAATGTTTCCCATTGCCTATCCACTGTCATCTCTTTAAGTAACTCTCCCCAATCTATCAAGGCCAACTCGCACCTCATATCCTCATAGTTTTCTTTATTAAGATTCAGCATCCTATTTTCCGAATCAACTACTTCACTCTCATTCCCAAGGGGTCTCGTACAGCCAGATTGGCAATGATTTCCTTCTCATTACACAGTACCCAGTCTAAGATGGCCTGCTGTCCAGGTGGGTTCCTCCATATAGTGGTCAAAAAAACCATCCCATATACACTCCAGGAATTCCTCCTCTACAATATTATAGCTAATTTGACTTGCCCAATCTATGTGCAGATTAAAATCACCCATGATCACCGATATTCCCTTATCACATGCATCTCTAATTTTGTGTTAATGCCACTTCCAACATCACCACTGCACTTTGGGGGTTTATATATGAGACACACTAATGTTTCTTGCCCCTTGGTTTTTCTCAACTCTACCAATACGGACTCCACGTTGTCAGAACTAATATCCTTTCTCACTATTACGTTAACTTCCTCTTTAACCAGCAGTGCCACTCCACTACTGTTTTCTTTATATCTGTCCTTCCTAAATATTGAATATCCGGGAACATTCAATTCCCATCCCTGGTCTCCCTGCAGTGATATATCTGTAATCCCAATTATATCGTACATGTTTAGATCTATCTGCACAACTAATTCATCCACTATATTTCACATTCTCTGCGCATTAAGATACAGAGTCTTTAAGCTTCTCTCTTTCATATTATGGGAGCTGAATGTACAGGGCTATCAAGTGTTTAGGAAGGATAGGCAGGAGGGAACGGGGGGGGCGTAGCTCTGCTGATTAAGGATAGCATCACGGTGGTAGCAAGGGATGATATTGGAGCCAAGGAGCAGAGGGTGGAATCGTTGTGGGTGGAGATTAGGAACAGCAAAGGGAGGAAGACGCTGGTGGGTGTCGTCTATAGGCCCCCGAATAATGATCTGGAGGTGGGGCGGGCTGTTAACGCGCAAATAAGTGCGGCGTGCAGGAATGGGACGGCCGTAGTTATGGGGGATTTCAATCTGCATATTGATTGGTCGACCCTTGTTGGACGCGGGGGGCTCGAGGAAGAGTTCTTGGAATGCTGCCGGGATAGTTTCCTCGAACAGTGTGTGTTGGAGCCGACGAGGGAGCGAGCTATCTTGGATCTGGTGCTATGTAATGAGGCGGGTAGAATTAGGGACCTTGTGGTGAAGGATCCTCTTGGGGAGAGTGATCATTGTATGGTGGAGTTTCTGGTGCAGATGGAGGAGGAGAAAGTGGGTTCGGGTTCCCGGACACGTGTCCTCTGTTCGAATAGAGGGGAGTACGGTAGGATGAGAGAAGAATTGGCGAATGTGGACTGGGGGAGCGTGTTGGAGGGAGGGTCTGCTGAGGAGCAGTGGAGGATCTTTAAGGAGATCTTTCTTGGTGCTCAGCGGAAATTTATTCCGATGGTCAAAAAGGACCGTAGGAGGAGAGGTAATAAGCCATGGATAACGAAGGAGGTGAAGGAAAGTGTTAAATTAAAAGCGGAGGAATTTAGAGTAGCTAAGAGTAGTGGGCGAGAAGAGGATTGGGAGAGGTTTAAATGTCAACAAAGATTGACAAAGAAGTTGATAAAGAAGGGTAGGAGAAACTATGAAGCTGGGCTAGCGCTTAATATAAAAAAGGATAGCAAGAGTTTTTATAAATATATAAAAAGGAAGAGGCTGGCTAGGGTGAATGTTGGTCCTTTAGAGGATGAGAAAGGGGACCTAGTGGTAGGGGATGAGGATATGGCTAAGGTATTGAATAACTTTTTTGTTTCTGTCTTCACGGAGGAGGACGTGAATAATTTGCCGGGTGTTAGCAATGGAAAGGTGGTAGGACTGGAGGGTCTTAATGACATTACTGTTACTAGAGAGGCGGTGCTCGACAGACTGGAGGGGCTGATTGTGGACAAGTCCCCAGGACCGGATGGAATGCATCCGAGGGTTCTGAAAGAAGTGGCGGAGGTGATAGTGGATGCCTTGGTGGTTATTTTCCAGACGTCGCTGGATTCCAGGGAAGTGCCGGATGATTGGAAAACGGCTAATGTTACGCCGTTGTTTAAGAAGGGTGCCAGGCAAAAGGCGGGGGATTATAGGCCGGTTAGTTTAACGTCTGTGGTGGGTAAAATGTTAGAATCTGTCATTAAGGAGGAAATTGCGAGGCATCTTGAAGGGAATTGCTTGATAGAGCAGACGCAGCACGGTTTCATTAAAGGAAAGTCGTGTCTGACAAATTTACTGGAGTTCTATGAGGGTGTGTCTAGGGCGGTGGATAGAGGAGAGCCGGTGGATGTGGTCTTTCTGGACTTTCAGAAGGCGTTTGACAAAGTACCTCACAAGAGGTTATTGCAGAAGGTCGAGGGACATGGAGTTGGGGGTAGGGTGTTAGCGTGGATAGAGGATTGGTTGTCAAATAGGAGGCAGAGAGTGGGGGTCAACGGGTGCTATTCGGATTGGCGGATGGTGACTAGTGGAGTGCCCCAGGGGTCGGTGCTGGGGCCTCAGCTTTTTACCATTTATATAGATGATCTGGAGGAGGGAACCGAGTGTAGGGTGTCGAAATTTGCTGATGACACCAAGATTGGGGGAACGGCAAATTGTGTGGAGGGTGTGGAGAGTCTGCAGAAGGATCTAGATAGGCTGGGCGAATGGGCCAGGAAATGGCAAATGGAATTTAATGTTGGCAAGTGTGAGGTGGTCCACTTTGGTAGGAAGAATGGTAGGAAGGACTATTACTTACGTGGCGAAAAACTGCAGCAGGCGACGGTGCAGAGGGACCTCGGGGTCCTTGTGCATGAGTCGCAAAAACCCAGCTTGCAGGTGCAGCAGGTGGTCAGGAAGGCGAATGGGATGCTGGCCTTCATAGCGAGGGGGATTGAATATAAAAGTAGGGAGGTCTTGCTGCAGCTGTATAGGGCATTGGTGAGGCCACAGCTGGAGTACTGTGTGCAGTTTTAGGCGCCGCACCTGCGCAAAGATATTTTGGCCTTGGAGGGAGTGCAGAGGAGGTTTACTAGGCTGATACTGGAGTTGAGGGGGTTGAGCTATGAGGAGAGGCTGAATAAACTGGGCTTGTACTCGTTAGAGTTTAGAAGAATGAGGGGAGATCTCATTGAGACGTATAAGATGATGAATGGGATGGATAGGATAGAGGTGGAGAGATTCTTCCCGCTCAAAAAAGACAGTAGGACTAGGGGGCACAGCCTCAAGATAAAAGGGGGGCGGTTTAGAACGGAGTTGAGGAGGAACTTCTTCACTCAAAGGGTGGTGAATCTCTGGAATTCTCTGCCCGTTGAAGTGGTGGAGGCTGCCTCGCTAAATATTTTTAAGACGCGGGTTGATGGGTTTTTGATAAGAGAGGGGATTAAGGGTTATGGGGAGAGGGCGGAAATGTGGAACTGAGCCATGCCAGATCAGCCATGATCTTATTGAATGGCGGGGCAGGCTCGAAGGGCTAGATGGCCTACTCCTGCTCCTATTTCTTATGTTCTTATATTGTTTGCCTTGCTGCCAATATTTTTCTCTATAGCCTGTTTGAACTTTGTCCTTGGTTTCTCTGCCTATCACTTTTCTTATTCCCTTTTCTACCTTTTATTTTTGTCCTTGCTTCCTCCTTCTTTGGCTCTTTACATAGGATCACATAGGATATTAGTTTAAACCATCCCCAACTGCTTGAGCAAACATTCTCCCATGACGTTAGTCCCAGTCCTGCCCATCCCGAGTTCAGAGACAGAAGCTGCTGAAGATTAGTGTGACTGGTTACAAGCTGAATAGATGACAAAAGTTCTTTTTTTAAACAGTTCTACTTTTGGTCCTGAAATGTTCAAGAGTGAAAGTTGATTATTGAGCTGCACATCCTGGAGTTTGTGAACCTTCCTGCTCAGAATTCATATCGTTTGTTTACCTTTGAGTGAAATCAGAAAACTATATTCAGAGATAAACTGTGGTCAATGTTTTCTACAAGAAAATTTCTTTGTTTTCACCTGATAGCTTTCTCATCTTCATTATACTGGGTAAACCCCAGAAATATGATCCAATCAGAAATGTCACAATATTTCCTGTTTATCCTTTATCGGCAGTAACAAGAGAAGATCTTGTTTTGTACAAGATCATGTTTAGCCAGATTGAGTTTCAAAAATCTCCATGAGTCACATGCTGTGATTGGATGCAGGTGTTTCAGTATGGAACAGATTATGTAGGAGATGCTATTCCCAGGTTTCACTCTACTGGGCAGCTTCAACCCAGGAGAGGTCCCACAATGGTCACCCATGGCGGCAAAACCTCTCCCAATTTAGAACGTAGAACACTACCGCACAAACAGGCCCTTCGGCCCACAAGTTGCGCCGATCACATCTATACCTACCAAGCCATAGAACTATCTGTAACTTCCAATGCCATTAGATCCCATATACTCATCCAGAAGTCTTCTAAAAGACACCAACAAGTTCGCCTCCACCACCACCGACAGCAGCCAATTCCACTCACTCACCACCCTCTGAGTGAAAAACTTATCCCTAACATCTCCTCTGTACTTGCTTCCCAGCACCTTAAACCTGTGGCCCCTCGTAGCGACCATTTCAGCTCTGGGAAATGGGCTCCAAGAATCCACCCTATCTATTCCTCTCAACATTTTATAAACCTCTATCAGGTCACCTCTCAACCTTCGTCTCTCCAGGGAGAAGAGACCGAGCTCCTTCAACCTATCTTCATAAGGCACACCTCCCAATCCAGGCAACATCCTTGTAGATCTCCTCTGCACCCTCTCAATAGCTTCCACATCCTTCCTGTAGTGAGGCGACCAGAACTGCGCACAGTACTCCAAGTGGGGTCTGACTAGGGTCTTATAAAGTTGCAGCATTACCTCCCGACTCCTAAACTCAATCCCTCGATTAATGAATGATTAATGAATTTAGTCAGAGGGTGAAAGACGCTGATGCAGGAATCTTGACCACGGGTGGCAGTATGTTAATTAGGCTCATTAATGGACCTATTGACACCCGTTATCCCTGAGCCAACTACGTTTCAGTGCTGGTTAAAGGATTAGAAACCACATGGGTTTCACACATCTTCTAAAGGCTGCTCAGCAAATTGTCTTGGATTTGCCAAAGGCTTCTTGGGGAGTACCAGGATTTGGACCCAGCAACAGTGAAGGAATTGCTGATATATTTCCAAGTCAGAGTGTTGTGTGAACTTGCAAGTGAATGTCTTCCCAATCATGTGCCAACTTGAGCTTCTGGAGGTCACAGGTTTGGAAGGTGCTGTTGAAGAAGCCTTGGTGAGCTGTTCCAATATGTCTTGCAGGTGGTACACATTGCTGTCATTGTTTGTCGTGTTTTGGGGAATGAGTGTTTAAGCTGGTTGGTGGGATGCCCATTAAGTGGGCTGCTTTCTCCTGGATGGTGCTGAGCTTTTTTAGTGTTTTCAAAGTTGCACTCATTGAGGCAAATTTTCACAGTGACTTTATTGCAGTGTTACTGTAAACCTACTTATGACAGTAATAAATAAATGTTAATTGTTACTTGCCACCTATTAGCCCAAGCCTCACTATGACACTATTACAGTGTTAACCACTGTGCCATCATGCCCACTACTGTCCAGGTCTTGCTGCATATGGACATGATTGGCTTCAGTTTCTGAGATGTTGACAATGGTGCTGAGCATTGTGCAATTATTAATGAACATCCATAGTTCTGACCATATGATGAAGGGAAGGTTATTGATGAAGCAACTAAAGATGGTTAGGCCTAGGACACCCTGCAAAACCCTTGCTATGTTGTCCTAGATGGAGATGAGTAACCTCCAATGATCACAACTTTTTCTTTGTTAAAGGCAAGATACTGCAGATACTGAAACCTGAAACAAAAAAGCTCTGATGAAGGGGTATTCAGATTTGAAACGGTGGCTCTATTCTCCCTCCACAGTTACCGCCTTCTTTGTGCTGGGGATAATTCCAACCAATAAGGGGAGAAGTTTCCCCTTATTCTAGTTGACTCATAAAGTTCCTTGATCCACACTTGGTCAAATGCTACCTTGATGTCAAGGGCAGTCACTGTCACCTCATCTTTGTCGTTAGGCTCTTTTGTCCATGTCCAAGCTATAGTAAGATCAAGAACTGAATAACCTTGGCAGAACCCAAAGTGAGAGTCTGTGAGTTCATTATTGCTGAGTTTTTTTTTATTAGTGTCACAAATAGACTTACATTAACACTGCAAAGAAGTTACTGTGAAAATCCCCTAGTTGCCATACTTTGGCACTTGTTCAGGTATACTGAGGGAGAACTTAACATGGTCAGTGCATCTAACCAGCACATCTTTCGGACAGTGGGAGGAAGCCCACGCAGACATGGGGGGAACGTGTCTGCACAGACAGTGACCCAAGCCGGGAGTCAAAGCTGGGTCCCTGGCGCTATGAGGAAGCAGTGTTAACCACTGTGCCACCATTGCTGGGTAAACGATAGTGTTTTAGCTGTACTGGAGCAGCATGGTCAAGGACATGGTTAATTCAGGGGCACAGATTTTCAGATATATTGCTGGAATGTTGTCGGGGCTCATTGCCTTTGCAGTATCCAGTGCCTTCAGCCATTTTTTCATATCACATGAAGTGAGTTGAATGAAATGAAAATTGACATCTATGATGCTGGGTACCTCAGGAAAGTACAGGTACAGATAGGGTACAGGTGAAGGCTGGGATGAAGGCAATTTATCTGAATGCACGAAGCATTCGGAATAAAGTGGATGAGCTGGTGGCACAGATCAGCACAAACGGATATGATCTGGTGGCCATTACAGAGACGTGGCTGCAAGGTGACAGGGACTGGGAGCTGAATGTCCAGGGGTATCAAGTGTTTAGGAAGGATAGGAAGGAGGAAAAAGGGGGGGGCGTAGCTCTGCTGATTAAGGATAGCATCAGGGTGGTAGTAAGGGATGATATAGGAACCAAAGAGCAGAACGTGGAATCGTTGTGGGTGGAGATTAGGAACAGCAAAGGGAGGAAGACGCTGGTGGGTGTCGTCTATAGGCCCCCAAATAATGATCTGGAGGTGGGGCGGGCTGTTAACGCGCAAATAAGTGCGGCGTGCAGGAATGGGACGGCGATAATTATGGGGGATTTCAATCTACATATTGATTGGTCGAACATTGTTGGACGCGGTGGGCTTGAGGAGGAGTTCTTGGAATGCTGCCGGGATGGTTTCCTGGAACAGTGTGTGTTGGAGCCGACGAGGGAGCGAGCTATCTTGGATCTGGTGTTATGTAATGAGGCAGGTAGAATTAGGGACCTTGTGGTGAAGGATCCTCTTGCGAAGAGTGATCATTGTATGGTGGAGTTTGTAATGCAGATGGAGGAGGAGAAAGTGGGTTCCCGGACATGTGTCCTTTGTTTGAATAGAGGGGAGTACGGTAGGATGAGAGAGGAATTGGCGAATGTTGATTGGGGGAGTGTGTTGGAAGGTAGGTCTGCTGAGGAGCAGTGGAGGATCTTTAAGGAGATCTTTCTTGGTGCTCAGCAGAAATTTATTCCAATGGTTAAAAAGGATCGGAGGAGGAGAGGTAATCAGCCGTGGATAACGAAGGAGGTGAAGGAAAGTGTTAAATTAACAGCGGATGTGTTTAGAGTAGCTAAGAGTAGTGGGCGAGAAGAGGATTGGGAGAGGTTTAAATGCCAGCAAAGAATGACAAAGAAATTGATAAAGAAGGGTAGGATAAACTATGAAGCTGGGCTAGCACTTAATATAAAAAAGGATAGCAAGAGTTTTTATAAATACATAAAAAGGAAGAGGCTGGCTGGGGTGAACATTGGACCCTTAGAGGATGAGGGGGGGACTTAATGGTAGGGGATGGGGAAATGGCTGAGGCCCTGAATAACTTTTTTGTTTCGGTCTTCACGGAGGAGGACGTGAATAATTTGCCGGGTGTTAGCGATGGAAAGATGGTAGGAGTGGAGGGCCTGAATGACATTATTGTTACTAGAGAGGTGGTGCTCGACAGACTAGAGGGACTGATTGTGGACAAGTCCCCAGGACCGGATGGAATGCATCCAAGGGTTCTGAAGGAAATGGCGGAAGTGATAGTGGATGCCTTGGTGGTTATTTTCCAAACATCGCTGGATTCCGGGGAAGTGCCAGAAGATTGGAAAACGGCTAATGTTACGCTGTTGTTTAAGAAGGGTGGCAGGCAAAAGGCGGGGAATTATAGGCCGGTTAGTTTAACGTCTGTTGTAGGAAAAATGTTAGAATCCTTGATCAAGGAGAAAATAGCGAGGAAACCGAGGAGAATTGTTTGATAGAGCAGACGCAGCACGGTTTCGTTAAGGGGAATTCGTGTCTGACGAATTTATTGCAGTTCTATGAGGATGTGTCTAGGGCGGTAGATAGAGGAGAGCCGGTGGATGTGGTCTTTCTTGATTTTCAGAAGGCATTTGACAAGGTGCCTCACAAGAGGTTATTGCAGAAGGTCGGGGGCATGGAGTTGGGGGTAGGGTGTTAGCGTGGATAGAGGATTGGCTGTCAAATAGGAGGCAGAGAGTGGGGGTCAATGGGTGCTATTCGGATTGGCGGATGGTGACTAGTGGAGTGCCGCAGGGGTTGGTGCTGGGGCCTCAGCTATTTACCATTTATATAGATGATCTGGAGGAGGGAACTGAGTGTAGGGTGTCGAAATTTGCTGATGACACCAAGGTTGGTGGAACGGCAAATTGTGCAGAGGATGTGGAGAGTCTGCAGAAGGATCTAGATAGGCTGGGCGAATGGGCCAGGAAATGGCAAATGGAAGTTAATGTTGGCAAATGTGAGGTTGTTCATTTTGGTGGGAATAATGGTAGGAAGGACTATTACTTACGTGGTGAAAAACTGCAGCATGCGACGGTGCAGAGGGACCTCGGGGTCCTTGTGCATGACCCAGCCTGCAGGTGCAGCAGGTGGTCAGGAAGGCGAATGGGATGCTGGCCTTCATAGCGAGGGGGATTGAATATAAAAGTAGGGAGGTCTTGCTGCGGCTGTATAGGGCACTGGTGAGGCCGCAGCTGGAGTACTGTGTGCAGTTTTGGTCGCCGCACTTACATAAGGATATTTTGGCCTTTGAGGGAGTGCAGAGGAGGTTTACTAGGCTGATGCCGGAGTTGAGGGGGTTGAACTATGAGGAGAGGCTGAATAAACTAGGCTTGTACTCGTTAGAGTTCAGAAGAATGAGGGGAGATCTCATTGAGACGTATAAGATGATGAATGGGATGGATAGGATAGAGGTGGAGAGGCTCTTCCCGCTCAGAAAGGACAGTAGGACTAGAGGGCACAGCCTCAGGATAAAGGGGGGGCGGTTTAGAATGGAGTTGAGGAGGAACTTCTTCACTCAAAGGGTGGTGAATCTCTGGAATTCTCTGCTCGTTGAAGTGGTGGAGGCTGCCTCGCTAAATATTTTTAAGACGCGGGTTGATAGGTTTTTGATAGGCAAGGGGATTAAGGGTTATGGGGAGAGGGCGGGAATGTCGAACTGATCCATGACAGATCAGCCATGATCTTATTGAATGGCGGGGCAGGCTCGAGGGGCTAGATGGCCTACTCCTGCTCCTATTTCTTATGTTCTTATGTAAGGTTGGCATTCTGACTGAAGATGGGAAATAATGCTTCAGCCTTATCTTTTGTACTGATGTGCTGGACTCCTCCATCATCAAGGATGGGGATATTTGTGGAGTTTCCTCTTCCAGTGAGTTGTTTAATTGTCTACCACCATTCTTGACTGGATGTGGCAGGACTGCAGAGCTTAGATCTGTACGAATAGGCCTGGGCGGCACGGTGGTACAGTGGTTGGCACTGCTGCCTCACAGCGCCAGGGACCTGGATTCAATTCTGGCCTCAGGTCACTGTCTGTATGGAATTTGCACATTCTACCCGTGTCTGCATGGGTTTCCTCTGGTTGCTCTGGTTTCCTCCCACAGTCCAAACATGTGCTGGTTAGGTGATTGGCCATGCTAAACCCTCATATCAGGATAAATATGAGGGGTTACAGGAATACAGTCTGGTTGGAATGTGTAAGTACAGACCCAGTGGGCCGAATGGCCTCCTTCTGCAGTGTAAGGATTCTATGATTCAATAAGATCATGGCTGATGTTGTCATGGATGCAGCTCCACTTACCCGCCCGCTCACCATAGCCCTTAATTCCTTTACTGTTCAAAAATCTATTTATCTTTGCCTTAAATACATCCAGTGAGGTAGTCTCAATTGCTTCACTGGGCAGGGAATTCCACACATTCACAACCCTTTGTGTGAAGAAGTTTCTCCTCAATTCAGCCTTAAATCTGCTTCCCCTTATTTTGAGGCTATGTCCCCTTATTCTAGTTTCATCTGCCAGTGGAAGCAACCTCTGCTTCTGTTTTATCTATTACCTTCGTAATTTTATGTGTTTCTATAAGATCCGCCCCCCCCCCCCACCCCCATTCTTCTAAATTCCAATGAATGTAGTCCCGATCTATTCAGTTTCTCCACATAGGCCAACCCTCTCAACTCTGAAATAAACTTAGTGAGTCTCCTCTGTATCTCCTCCAGTGCCACAATGTCCTTTCTCAAGTAAGGAGACCACAACTATACACAGTATTCCAGGTGTGGCCTCACCAGCACCTTATACAGCTGCAACATAACCTAAAATGAAAGCAAATTACTGCAGATGCTGGAATCTGAAACCAAAAAGAAAATGCTGGAAAATCTCAGCAGGTCTGGCAGCATCTATAAGGAGAGAAAAGAACTGATATTTCAAATCCAGATGACTCTTTGTCAGAGCTAAAAGGCGTAGAAAGTGGGAGATATTTACACTGCAGGGAGAGGGAATGAAAGATGAGTCACAGCCACAGAAACCCCTTAGTGTCCTGAGATGCATGGGTTAGAGGGATTAGTGGGTAAAATATGTAGAGATATGGGGATAGGGCCTGGGTGGGATGGTGGTCAGTGCAGACTTGATGGGCCAAAGGGCCTGTTCTTGCACTGTAGGGTTCTATAATTGATTCTACAATTGAGAAACAAGGAAAAGGTTAAGAGATGCTAATGACAATCCATAGATAATAGAAGGTGTGAATGGCCAAATGGCAGAGAAGCTGAAATCAGAGGATAAGCTGTGACAGATGAAGGTGTGTGGTGGGGGGAGGAGGGTGCGATGGGTGGAAGAGAGGTAAAATTGAAAAAAGTGGAGGGAGGGAAGGTAAAAGGGGGGCTAAAGGAGGGGGAAAGAGTGGGGGGGAAAGAAAAACAATAAAGAAATAAAAAGTAGAGAACAGTTAAAAATTAAGTAAAGTGAAAACAAGGAGTCCCTTTTTCCCCCTTTTTGTTTGGTTTGTCTTTCACTGGCACAGACTGAATGGGCCAAAGAGCCGTTTTCTGTGCTGTATATCTCTTTGACTCTGACGCCGGTGCAGCACCTTGGAATCTTTTGTTATATTAAAGATGCTGTATAAATAAAAGTTGTTGTGCCTAGTCATCACAATTAAAGAATGAAAGAATATTTTTTAAAGTAGAAGAACAACATTTCTCTTGACAACACCGACTGATTGTGTTGCTCCATTGCAGATTGTGCAATCACTCAAATGCAAATTCATTTGAGCGGAAAACTTGTGCAAAAGAAAACTTCTGAAAGTGAGTGCAAAGCTGAGCACAACTTCCAGCCCAAATCGTCAATGATCCTGAAGCAGCAACTCTCAACCTAGAAAATTAATCATCTGCTTTTTCCCTGATTTTGTCCAAAACTGTAATTTGGCCATTATCAGACAGCCACTTCATCACAAAGCTTAAATATTTATTTAAAAATATAAACAAATGAAACATCCTGGCAGATGGAAAGTGAAGAAATCTTTGTATTGGGCAATAGATGCTAGTCTATCTAATCAGTGAGTGAGTGAAAAACATTCTTGCAATCACCCTGCTGACATCAGATCAACTACTTCCCCAACTATTCCCCAGATGTGGCAATAAATTCACTTCACTTTAACCTGTTTAAGTTTTTTTTTGTTACTCTATTATGCCAAAAGTTTATTAAAATTGTTGATTTCTGTAGCCTCTGCGTGTGGTTTGCTTAATCAGAACCTGGATCTCTTTCTTTGGAATAACAGGTAGTTTGACAAAAGCAAAAACCCCACATATTCATCTACAGCCAATCAGTAATAGATGGAGTTGATAACCTTCACTGAGCTGCGCAAATAACGTGATAAAAATCAGTCAGATAAAGAAAGAAAAGTACAAGTACCTGGAAACATTCACCTCAAGCACCTGCAATAGCTCAATAAGAAATAATCTGCCCGCTCTAGTATTGAGCCTTCACAGACACTTGACTGCCGTACACACTATCTACTTCCCCCTCACCAGCCGGACACATGAATCACAACCCGCCCAACCTAACCCCCTAACTTTTCTCAGTCTGACACCCAATCCCTCTTAATCTTCATCCCCTCCTCTGTTTCCTGAACCTGACTCTCTGGCACCCCATCCTCATCTGAACCTCCAACTGGATCTCTCCTGAATCCCCACTCTTTTTCTACTGACCCTGATCACCCCAAGCTGACCTGACTTTCCTTGACCCAACCCCCAATCTTTGACCTGAATTCCCTTCCCAACCTTGCCTGAATTAGCTCACAATTCTCTTTGACCTGATCACAGAAATCTCCCTGTACTGACCCAAATGGAATGCTGATCCCAGATTTCAAGAAAGTTAACTTTATCATGAAAATTGACTGGGATACTTACTGGATTAGAAATCAAGTACTGAATTCAATTCTAAACCACTCTCAAATAGAATGGGGCTTGTGCACTAAAATGGGTGAAAGGACACTGGTTGTTTGCTTGCAGTATGTATGTGTTTTCTGACTCATTTGCAAACTTTGATGAGTTAGAACAAGTCAGGCTGAACTTTCAGTTGTTGGTGAGGGCACAGGTAGAACAGAATCACAAAATTCCTGCAGTGCAGAAGGAGGTTATTCTGTCCATCGAGCCTACATCAACAACTATTCCCATAACCCCCCCCCCCCCATTTACCCTTCTAATCCCTCTGACGCTAAGGGCAATTTAGCAATCATCCTAACCTGCACACCTTTGGACTGTGTGGAGGAAACCCCTGTAGATATGGAGAGAATGCACAAACTCCACACAGTCACCCGAGGGCCAGGGTCTCTGGATTCTGAGGCAGCAGCGCTAACCACTGTGCCACCATGCTGCCCCCTTAAGACAGGTGAACCAGAATCTTGTGTTGCTGGCCAGCATACTAGCAGTATCGCCACTGACTACTTTTTAGCCAGCGTGAGTTGAGGATGAAAGGGCTTGTTAGAGGGATTCAACATACATTGGGACTAAAACACTAACAAAGACTATTAAAACAAAGTGGATTAATTTAGGATAAGAATCACAGACTGTCTTACACATATATTTTACAGAGTTACTGTTTGCATTGAAACACAGTTTCTATGTCACCACAGTTGGAGAATTTAAACATGTATTTCTGAAAAGCGTGTTATTGCAAAAGCATACATCCTGGCTCATGGTGCAGAGTTCTAAGGCATCATGAGAAGTAGTCAAGTGAAATGAATCACATTCTTAATAACAATACACTCAGAGAAGCATAGCTGTTACTGACATGGGCTCTAGACAGTCCTCATAAATAAAATATTTCATCAGCCAAGGACAAAACTAAGGATCCCAGATAGCTTAATGACAACAAAGTATTAAACCAGATAGAGGGTCTGGAGCAGCCAACTGGTGGCCATGGGATAGACAGTCAGAAATCACTCGCAAGCACTATTCCCATGCTGTCAGAGAATAAATGTAATTGCCCAAGGTATGTGGCATTTACTAATAATGATTGACCTGTACTCTTATTGAATGGCGGGGCAGGCTCGAAGGGCTAGATGGCCTACTCCTGCTCCTATTTCTTATGTTCTTATGTTTTTATTTCTAACTGGAATGAGCCCATGGGTATGTAAAATGGCTTTTGGAAATTATATAATTATTTTGCTACTGTGATAGTACTTCAGAGAAGCGTTGGAATGCCCAACACTTGCCTCCCAGCATACGTTGATCAATAAAGAATGTCTTTCACCAGGATACTGTCATCACGATCTTTGTGTTAGCTAGAGTTCTGCAATACGTAGCCTCTGAAAAAGCCTCTACAAAATTACCCACCTGTGAGCAACTAGTAGCTTATCAAGGTAACTAAGAGACCTATTAAAGCCCCTCTGTCACTAACTGAAATTTTACAGATGGCAGGCAGGCTCTTTGCACTGTCTGGAAATTTAGCATGGAAACCTCTCACCAAAAGGATGCTTGTGACCCCATAATGCTGCTGCAAAAAAAGTGATTTGAGCAAACTTGAAAAACTCTTCCCTTGAAATGGAGGTCAATCAGGAGAAAGAAATACAGGTGGCAACAGGGACTGGAGGAGAAATATAGAACATAGAACATTACAGCGCAGAACATGCCTTTCGGCCCACGATGTTGCGCCGACCAGTTAAAAAACAATGACCCACTAACCTAAACCAATCCCTTTTCGTCCATAAACCTATCCACGGATCTCTTAAACGCCCCCAAACTAGGCGCATTTACAACCGCAGCAGGCAGGGCATTCCAATCCCTCACCACCCTCTGGGTAAAGAACCTACCCCTGACATCCGTCCTATAACTACCCCCCCTTAATTTAAAGCCATGCCCCCTCGTGCTAGCTTTCTCCATCCGAGGAAAAAGGCTATCACTGTCCACCCTATCTAAACCTCTAATCATCTTATATGTTTCAATAAGATCCCCTCTTAGCCGCCTTCTTTCCAGCGAAAACAACCCCAAATCCCTCAGTCTCTCCTCATAGGACCTCCCCTCCATACCAGGCAACATCCTGGTAAACCTCCTCTGCACCCTCTCCAATGCCTCCACATCCTTCCTGTAATGTGGGGACCAGAACTGCACACAATACTCCAAGTGCGGCCGCACCAGAGTTGTGTACAGTTGCAACGTGACGCTGCGACTCCTTAATTCAATCCCCCTACCAATAAACGCCAAATGTATGATGTCTGTTCCATATGGACAGACGATAATAAAAATGGAGACAAAGGTGACATTAGTATGGCCAATCACACAGGAACAGACATTTTGAGAGAAACAGGAGAAAGCAAATACTGGTGAGATCAGCACGAATTGAGAAAACTCATTGAAGAATGTTATTTCCATCCTATAACACCAGCAGTTATGCTGAGACTGACTGCTTCTTGGAATTAAGGATAAAATGTTCTGAGAAAGACTGCGTCAAATGGCTAATCCTGCCCTGGTGAGGAATTGTAAAAACATGGAGCAGGAGTAGGCAATTCAGCCCCTCGAGCCTGCTCCATCATTCAATGCAATCTTAGCTGATTTCATCTTAGCTTCAACTCCACTTACTTTCCCATTCACTATAGCACTTCCTCAAGACATCGCTATTTATTTCCCCAAGTTCACTAATATCCATGCTTTTCTCAACAGTCAATATTGACCCAGGTGGCACGGTAGCACAGTGGTTAGCACTGCTACTTCATAGCTCCAGGGACCTGGGTTCGATTCCAGGCTTGGGTCACTGTCTGTGTGGAGTTTGCACATTATCCTATTGTGAATCTATGGAATTCCCTGCCCAGTGAAGCAGTTGAGGCTGCCTCATTGAATGTTTTTAGGGCAAGGATAAATTTTAAGGAATTAAGGGTTACGGTGAGCCAGCAGGTAAGTAGAGCTGAGTCCACAAAAAGATCAGCCATGATCTTATTGAATGGCGGGGCAGGCTCGAGGGGCTAGATGGCCTACTCCCGCTCCTAGTTCTTATGAGTTACCTTGGCACCCGAGGCCAGTTTGAACTGGTCACTGATGTTGATCAGCCTGCACACCAACAGCGAATCTGAGCAGAAGATGATGATATCATCCATATACAGGGAGGCTTCAACTTGAATGCCTGGGACTTGGTGCCTAGGATCCTCTTATGCCAGTTACTTCCTGATGGACTCATCAAATGGTTCTATATAACACATAAACAGGACAGAGGAGAGAGGGCAGCCCTGCCTGATGCCAGATTGAATTGGAAAGCTTTTGGATTTAATTGATTGAAACATTGCTACTGATGTTTGTGTAGCGCCATTGGATCCAATTTGGATTTCCTTCCCAAACCCAATTTTGGAGTACACATCCATCATGCAGGTGTGTGATATTCTGTCAGCGCCTTCGGTTCTAGGCTGATGACGCAGGTATCCACACTCCTGCCACGCACATTGGCAATAGTATCCCTGAGTAATACAAGGCTTAAGAGTTCTTCCTGCTGGGTACAGCACAGGTCTGATCAGGATGGATCACTGACCCCAGAGCAGACTTGGCGATGACCTTGGCTAGAATTTTGTAATCCACGTTCAACAGTGAAATGGGTCACCAATTTCTAATTTCTTCCCTTTTTCCCTTCTGCTTGTAGATGAGGGTAATGATGTCTTTCCTCATGGAAATCATTCGACATGCTGCCTTCCAGAAGCATACTCCCGTATACTTCCAAGAGCACCAGGCCCGTCAACTCCCACAACGCTGAGTAAAACTCAGCCGGTAAGCCATCGCTTCTGGGAGTTTTACTTGTCTCAAAAGGCTCAAGGGCCTTTGTCAGCCCACCCAAAGATAACGGTCTGTTCAGGCTCTCTTGCTCACCGTCCTCTAATACCTCTGGATTAGATGACAAGAAAGACTGGGAGGCTGTGCTGTCTGTAGGCTTCAGGTCATACAGTCAGGCATAGAAGGATTTGCAGATCTTCAGAATGTCAGACTGCAATGACTCTACGGAGCTCTCTTCTTCCTTTGGACTACTGATCGCAGAGGTCACTCATCTTTTGGAAGAAGAAACGCGAGCACGTTTCATCCAGGGGTGGACCCTGGATTGGAAGATAATCTTGGAGACCTGTGAGGCAAAGAGCGAGGCTTGCTGGCTCTTCACGTCCTGGAAATCCTCCTTGACTTCCCATTGGCTGCAGTTGGATAGATTCTGCATACTTTTCTGGAGTAAGAAGTCTGACAACACCAGGTTTAAGCCCACCCGATTTATTAGATAGTAATTTATTTATTATAGTGATTTATTTGATAGTACTGTCTGAGGCCAGAACTCTCCATACACCTGACGAAGAGTTTAACCTTGAAAGCTTGTGAGATTACTATTAAATAAATCGGTTGGACTTAAACCTGGTGTTGTCAGATTTCTTACTGTGTTTACCCCAGTCCAACGCCGGCATCTCCACATCATGCTTTTCTGGAGTCAGGACAATTCCCCCTGTCTCTCCCTGGCCTTCTGAACTCTTTTATGAATGAAGAACCTTTTGATGTTCCCCTTGATTGTTTCCCACCAGAATGATGGAGACTCAAAGAGGGTTTCACAGTTCTCCAACCTTGGTTTTCCCTTTTGAGTTCTAGGGTCAGAAGTTTCATATTCAGCTTCCACTTTCCCCTGCCAAACCCGTGGTCCTCCGCTAGATGGCATTTGGCCAGTAGGAGGCAGTGGTCAGAGACGAACACTGGCTTGACATCAGTGGATCTGACTGAGAGCTCAGGACACAGAGAAGTCTATCCTGGAGTGGACAGGCCCATCTGGCCACGGCCAGGTGATCTATGCTGTGCTCTGTCTGTGGGATTGCTGAAAATGAAAAGAAACTTGACATACGCAGACAGCTGGGATCAAGTGGATCCCTTGAAGAATATAGAGGGTGTATGAGTAGAGTTAAGAGAGAAATCAGGTGGGCAAAATGGGGACATAAGATTGTTTTGGCAGATAAGGTAAAGGAGAATTCAAAAAGTTTCTACAAATACATAAAGGGCAAAAGAGTAACAAGGGAGAGAAAAGGACCTCTTAAGGATCAACAAGTTCATCTACGTGCGGATCCACAAGACTGGTGAAATCCTAAATGAATATTTCTCATCATAGTAATTTAAAAACCTCTGATGCTTTCGACCAGTTTACTTATTCCAATGTTTTACTCCGGTGCCCTTATTTGCAAGATGGACAAAGGACAAACACAAGTAAAGGTTCAACAAGTTTATTAACAATAACACTATTAATCCTTAAATTACGCACATAAAACAAGAGGATATCCCAAAATCAGATATACTTCCCGCAAAAATGGTTTGGTTAAAACTGTAGGCTCGATTCTCTGAGTCCCTCTGGTCTGTTGTCACGAAGGTGAGTCTCGATGGCAGCTTCTTCCTTCCTTCTCTGGTCAGTCTTCCGAATGGTCAAGGGTCGCCTCCTTCGTCGAGTCTTCGCTGCTGATGTCTGAAAATGTGTTCCTTTATCCCCTGCCTGCTTGCCTTTCCAGAAACTTCTCTGGCTTCCGGCCAATGAGATCCCAGGAGGGGGTTCCAATACCCAGTGGGTTTCTTGATGTCTGCCTGACAGGACACCAGGGTCCACCCCCAGGTGTCCATCTCCATGCTGTTGCTTACATGTAACCTGTTATCAGATTAAGCCAACTACAGGAACTCTTGGTGACAGAAAGTCTGGTCCAATCTGGGCTTCTAACAATAGGCTGGTGCATATCAATGGGGTGCAATGATCTCCTGCTAAATATCAGTAGGGACAGTAAAAAGTCTGACAACACCAGGTTTAAGTCGAACCGATTTATTTGATAGTAAACTCACAAGCTTTTGGGGTTAGTCCCTTCGTGTGGAATGTGTGTGGAAGGAGCACTGATCACAGGTTAAAGAGATGTGAATTGTCTCCAGACAGTACAGTAAGTGAGGTTTTGCAAACCCAGGCAAGTCACAGGGGTTACAGATAGTGCAACATGAACCCAAGATCCCTGTTGAGACCGTCCTCATGTGTGATGTGACATGAGGACGGTTTCAACAGGGATCTTGGGTTCATGTTGCACTATCTGTAACATTGTCAGCCACTTTAGGACTTGAACACCAGGTTACGTGTAAAGATTTGCATTCTAATCAGTAATCTGTAAACTGTCTGTGCTTTATATGCCCTGTCTGAGGCCTGAACTCTCCATTCACCTGACGAAGGGACAAACCCCGAAAGCTTGTGAGTTTACTATCAAATAAATCGGTTGGACTTAAACCTGGTGTTGTCAGACTTTTTACTGTGTTTACCCCCAGTCCAAAGCCGGCATATCCACATCAAGTATCAGTAGGGTGCAGGGGAGATTGATGAATCAGGCCCAGACAGGTTTGTGTATTGTACAACTAGCCTGCCTGAGGTTTGACTGTGTTTGATTTTTAATATGCCCAGTTCTTTAATTTAGGATATCCAATTTTATCAGCCTTAAAACTAGGCCCTGGTTATGTTAGAGTCCATGTTGCCTACATGGACTTTAGCAAGGCCTTTAACAAGGTACACATGGTAGGTTGTTGCATAAGGTTAAATCTCACGGGATGCAGAGTGAGGTAGCCAAATGGATACAAAATTGACTCCTTGACAGAAGCCAGAGGGTGGCTTGTAGAGAGTTGTTTTTCAAACTGGAGGCCTGTGACCAGCGGTGTGCCTCAGGAATCGGTGCTGGGTCCACTGTTATTTGTCCTTTATATTAATGATTTGGATGAGAATTTAGGAGGCATGATTAGTAAGTTTGCAGATGACACCAAGATTGGTGGCATAGTGGACAGTGAAGAAAGTTATCTAGGATAGTAATGGGATCTTGAGCAATTGGGCCAGTGGGCTGAGGTATGGAAAATGGAGTTTCATTTAGATAAATGATAGATGATGCTTTTTGATTGATTGAACCAGGGCAGGACTTACTCAGTTAATGGTAGGGCTTTGGGGAGAGTTACAGAACAAAGAGATCTAGGGGTACAGGTTCATAGCTCCTTGAAAGTGGAGTCACAGGTGGACAGAGTGGTGAACATAGAACAAACATAGAACATTACAGCGCAGAACAGGCCCTTCGGCACAACATCAATGACCCTCTAACCTAAACCAATCCCTTTCCATCCATAAACCTATCCATGGATCTCTTAAGTGCCCCCAAACTAGGCGCATTTACAACTGCAGCAAGCAGGGCATTCCAGTCCCTCACCACCCTCTGGGTAAAGAACCTACCTCTGACATCCGTCCTATAACTACCACCCCTTAATTTAAAGCTATGCCCCCTCGTGCTAGCTTTCTCCATCCGAGGAAAAAGGCTATCACTGTCCACCCTATCTAAACCTCTAATCATCTTATATGTTTCAATAAGGTCCCCTCTTAGCCGCCTTCTTTCTAATGAAAACAACCTCAAATCCCTCAGTCTCTCCTCATAGGACCTCCCCTCCATACCAGGCAACATCCTGGTAAACCTCCTCTGCACCCTCTCCAATGCCTCCACATCCTTCCTATAATGTGGGGACCAGAACTGCACACAATACTCCAAGTGCGGCCGCACCAGAGTTGTGTACAGTTGCAACATGACGCTGCGGCTCCTAAATTCAGTCCCCCTACCAATAAACGCCAAGACACCGTATGCCTTCTTAACAACCTTATCTACTTGATTCCCAACTTTCAGGGATCTATGTACACATACACCTAGATCCCTCTGTTCATCCACACTATTCAGAGTCCCACCGTTAGCCCTATACTCTACACATCTGTTATTTCTGCCAAAGTGAATTACCTCACACTTTTCCACATTAAACTCCATCCGCCACCTCTCGGCCCAGCTCTGCAACTTGTCCAAGTCTCTCTGTAAACTATGACACCCCTCCTCACTATCTACCACACCTCCGACTTTGGTGTCATCAGCAAATTTACTAATCCACCCAACTATACCCTCATCCAGATCATTTATAAAAATTACAAACAGCAGTGGCCCCAAAACAGATCCCTGAGGCACACCACTTGTAACCGAACTCCATGACGACTACTTACCATCAACCACCACCCTCTGTCTCCTATCCGCCAGCCAATTCCTGATCCAATTACCTAAGTCACCCTCAATCCCATACATCTGCATTTTCTGCAGAAGCCTTCCGTGGTGAACCTTATCAAACGCCTTACTAAAGTCCATTTCTACCACGTCAACTGCCTTACCCCCATCCACCTCTTTGGTCACTTTCCCAAAAAACTCAATAAGGTTAGTAAGGCACGACCTACCCTCCACAAAACCATGCTGACTATCTCCAATCAATTCATTACTCTGTAAATAACTATAAATCCTATCCCTAATAATTTTTTCCAAAACCTTGCCCACAACAGAAGTAAGACTCACCGGTCTATAATTCCCGGGGAAGTCTCTGTTCCCCTTCTTAAACAATGGGACAACATTCGCTATCCTCCAATCTTCTGGCACTATACCTGTGACCAACGAAGGAGGCATTCAGCATGCTTGGTTACATTGGTCAGAACATTGAATACAGGAGTTGGGATGTCTTGTTGAAGTTGTACAAGACATTGGTAAGGCCACACTTGGAATACTGTGTACAGTTCTGGTCACCCTATTATAGAAAGGATATTATTAAATTAGAAAGAGTGCAGAAAAGATTTACTAGGATGCTATCAGGACTTGATGGTTTGAATTATAAGGAGAGGCTGGATAAACTGGAACTTTTTTCTCAGGAGCGTAGGAAGCTGAGGGGTGATCATAGTCAACATAGCTACATATTCAATATATTTTCCCAAAGATAGGGGAGTCTTAAATTAGAGAGCATAGGTTTAAGGTGAGAAGGGAGAGATACAAGAGGATCCAGAGGGGCAATTTTTTCACACAGAGGGTGGTGAGTGTCTGGAACAAGCTGTAAGAGGTAATGGTAGAGACGGGTACAGTTTTGTCTTTTGAAAAGCGTTTATTCAGTTACATGGATAAGATGGGTACAGAGGGATATGGGCCAAACGCAAGCAATTGGGACTAGCTTAGGGGTTTAAAAAAAGGGTAGCATGGACGAGTTGGGCCAAAAGGCCTGTATCCATGCTGTGAATCTCTATGACTCTAACTTGTTGAACAAAACAAGGCCATCTTGTGTGTACTGGCTCTTTAAAAGAGCTGTTGTACTTTGTACCATGTTTATTTGTCCAGAACTCTGGAAGTTCCTCCTCCAAGAGTTTAGTCCTATTCCTTTAAACTTATTTATGGAATCAGCTCTCATCACATTTCAGCTGATTGTTCCAATTTTCAACAAATCTCTGAGTTAAAATATTTCCCTTATCTCCTTTCAAGATCTTTTTTCATTGACTTTATATGTTATGCTCATGACAATTTGTTACCTGTTAAATGTATCTGGTTATCTGGTCTCACTTTTAACATTTCAGATAAACTTGGAAGGGTTCATGGATGAGAGGGGTGTGGAGGGATATGGTTCAAGTGCAGGTCAATGGGACTAGGCAAAAAATGGTTTGGCACAAACAAGAAGGGCCAAAAGGCCTGTTTCTGAGCTGTAATTTTCTATGGTTCTATGATTCTATTGACCCACCAGAGTGAATAACATAAGAACATAAGAAATAGGAGCAGGAGTAGGCCATCTAGCCCCTCGAGCCTGCCCCGCCATTCAATAAGATCATGGCTGATCTGTCGTGGCTCAGTTTCACATTCCTGCCCTCTCCCCATAACCCTTAATCCCCTCTCTTATCAAAAACCCATCAACCCGCGTCTTAAAAATATTTAGCGAGGCAGCCTCCACCACTTCAACGGGCAGAGAATTCCAGAGATTCACCACCCTTTGAGTGAAGAAGTTCCTCCTCAACTCCGTTCTAAACCGCCCCCACTTTATCTTGAGGCTGTGCCCTCTAGTCCTACTGTCCTTTCTGAGCGGGAAGAGTCTCTCCACCTCTATCCTATCCATCCCATTCATCATCTTATACGTCTCAATGAGATCTCCCCTCATTCTTCTAAACTCTAACGAGTACAAGCCTAGTTTATTCAGCCTCTCCTCATAGCTCAACCCCCTCAACTCTGGCATCAGCCTAGTAAACCTCCTCTGCACTCCCTCCAAGGCCAAAATATCTTTGCGTAAGTACGGCGCCCAAAACTGCACACAGTACTCCAGCTGCGGCCTCACCAATGCCCTATACAGCTGCAGCAAGACCTCCCTACTTTTATATTCTATCCCCCTCGCTATGAATAGTAAGGCTTGTATCTGTCAGAAAATCTGTTAGACTTCCTCTTACTATTTGTTCCAAGAGAACAGTTTAAACTTTTCTAATCTCTCCTCATAAAACTTCTTATCCCAAAAATATCTTTCCAGTGCCTTTACATCAATGACGTTAATTTGACACAAAAACAAAAAATGCTGGAAAATCTCAGCAGATCTGACAGCATTTATGTAGAGAGACGAGAGTTTCAGATTTCAGCATCCACACTATTTTGCTTTTATTTAAGTTGATATGATAACTAGAGTCAATGCAGTGACTTCAAATTCCAAATATTGTAAATATGATTCCATTTTTCCCAAACTTCCTTCCTAACAGCACTGTGCATATACCACGTGGACATGGACTGCAGCGGTTCGAGACAGCATAGATAGGATTGACAGTCAGAATCTTTTTCCCAGAGTTGAAATGTTTAATAGTAAGGGGCATGTGTTTAAGGTGAGAGGAGGACAGTTCAAAGGAGATGTGAAGGGCAATTTTTTTACACAGAGAGTGATAGGTGTCTGGATCATACTGTCAGGGGTGGTGGAGGAGGCAGATACAATAGCGGTGTTTAAGGTGCTTTTAGATAAGTACATTAAAATGCAATGAGTAAAGGGATATGGACCTAGGAGATGCAGAAGGGATTAGTTTAATTGGGTGCCAGGTTCAGCACAACATTGTGAGCCAAACGGCCTGTTCCAGTACTGTACTGTTCGATGTTCTAAAGCAGCTCACCATCACCCTCTCATATGCAGTTAGGAATGGGCACTGAATGCAGACTTTGACGGTGATGCTCACATCCTGTGAAAGCATTTTTTAAAATACTAAAAACCAAAACAGATTTTAAGTTTGCAAAGGTTGGGCCAATTACTAATTTATCCAAACTTACACGTGACTCTCCTAGTTAAAGGACAAGTAGGAATCCAGGTTCAAAGTGGTGATTTTGGGTGTAAATTGGATTTTTAACGTCACAACAAAAAGGCTGAAGCATGACTAAAACATCAGAACTAACCCCTTTCCCACCCGGTCCCCTCTGAATGTATAGTACCACAATGGAATGGCCTTCCCATTGCCCCTTACTCAGTGGCTCCCTGTTCAGTTCAACTTGGATCCTCAGTGGGTTTTTGTAACGTTCAGGGTTTCTCTTGCTGCTGCATATAAAGAAAAGCGTTTTAATGCAGTAAAATGAATAAGAACACAAGAACTAGGAGCAGGATTAAGCCATCTGGCCCCTCGAGCCTGCTCCGCCATTCAATAAGATCATGGGTGATCTTTCTGTGGACTCAGCTCCACTTACCCGCCCACTCACCACAACCCTTAATTCCCTGTTCAAAAATTTATCTATCCTTGCCTTAAAATCATTCAATGAGGGAACCTCAACTGCTTCACTGGGCAGGGAATTCCACAGATTCACAACCCTTTGTGTGAAGAAGTTTCTCCTCAACTCAGTCCTAAATCTGGTCCCCCTTATTTTGAGGCTACGCCCCCTAGTTCTAATTTCACCCGCCAGTGGAAACAACTTCCCTGTTTCTATCTTATCTATTCCCTTCATAATCTTATACGTATCTGTAAGATTCCTGCCTCATTCTTCTAAATTCCAATGAGTATAACCCCAGTCTACTCAGTCTCTCATAAGCCAACCCTCTCAACTCCGAAATCAACCTAGTGAATCTCCTCTGCACCCCCTCCAGTGCCAGTATATCCTTTCTCAAGTAAGAAGACCAAAACTGTACACAAAATGTGTGGCATCCAGACCCTTTCCCTCTCCCCCTCTCCGCTCATTTTATAACCAGCATTGAAAACCGCAGGACTGTGTTGCCTGTTACCTGCCACACAGTCTGTTTTAACCCTCATACAATGGACGAAGAACTGCGAGTAGATGTCTTGTTAGTACAACCAATATTTATTTAAAACCACACAATCAATAATCACCCACCCAACCAACGATAAGTTATCTTACAGGAAAATACTGAAGTTCAAGTCCCAATACGAGACCTTAACTTTGCGTGACTGGCAAGTACCCAAGCAGATATTGGCTTTCATCTGTGCGTTGGTCTCGGTCGTCCTCTGTGTAGTCTGGTCCTTTGGTCTGTTCTGGCGCTCTAGCTGTGGTCCTCATTCCTTCTCAGGATTTTATAGGCCCAGGCAAGCTTGTAAAATCTCACTTACAGTCCTGTCTGGAGACAACACACATCTCTTTAACCTATGCTAATGCTACCTCCACTCACATTATCAGCATCTTTAAGACTTGAATAGCAGGTTAGCTGTAATGACTTGCATTCCAATCAGTATTCTGTAAACTGTGTGCTTTTATACGCCCTTCTCTGATCAGAACCTTCCACACACCTGACGAAGGAACACCGTTTCCGAAAGCTTGTGGGTTTACTATCAAATAAACTGGTTGGACTCGAACCTGGTGTTGTGAGACTTCTTACTGTGTTTACCCCAGTCCAATGCCGGTAGCCCTACATCATGTCCCCAACGGCCATGTCTGCAGGGGGTGAGGGCCATAGAGTACACACCTCCCTCCCAAATAAGGGGTAACGGTGCTCTTATGTCTGGTAAACAACCCAGTTTGACAAGAACATTTCTTTGATCCTGGAGATGACACGTCTCCTGTGGATTTACCCAAATGGGTTGCAGAATGGTTATCTCTGTGTTTTATGCTGCAGCCTGTCATTTTAGTTTTGTGCCCAAATGTTCCAGAGTGTTTACAAATCTCCATTTTAGATGGCCTGTTTGACCACAAGGGCAACCTGCAGCACTGCAACCCGCAGCACTGCAACCCGCAGCACTGCAACCCGCAGCACTGAAACCCGCAGCACTGCAACCCGCAGCACTGAAACCCGCAGCACTGCAACCCGCAGCACTGAAACCCGCAGCACTGCAACCCGCAGCACTGCAACCCGCAACACTGAAACCCGCAGCACTGAAACCCGCAACACTGCAACCCGCAGCACTGCAACCCGCAGCACTGAAACCCGCAACACTGCAACCCGCAACACTGAAACCCGCAGCACTGCAACCCGCAGCACTGCAACCCGCAGCACTGAAACCCGCAACACTGAAACCCGCAACACTGAAACCCGCAGCACTGCAACCCGCAGCACTGAAACCCGCAACACTGAAACCCGCAACACTGAAACCCGCAGCACTGAAACCCGCAGCACTGCAACCCGCAACACTGAAACCCGCAGCACTGAAACCCGCAACACTGAAACCCGCAGCACTGAAACCCGCAGCACTGAAACCCGCAACACTGAAACCCGCAACACTGCAACCCGCAGCACTGCAACCCGCAGCACTGAAACCCGCAACACTGAAACCCGCAACACTGAAACCCGCAACACTGAAACCCGCAACACTGAAACCGCAGCACTGAAACCCGCAACACTGAAACCCGCAACACTGAAACCGCAGCACTGCAACCCGCAACACTGAGACCGCAGCACTGAAACCCGCAACACTGAAACCCACAACACTGCAACCCGCAGCACTGAAACCCGCAGCACTGAAACCCGCAACACTGAAACCCGCAACACTGAAACCGCAGCACTGAAACCCGCAACACTGAAACCCGCAACACTGAAACCCGCAACACTGCAACCCGCAACACTGAAACCCGCAACACTGAAACCCACAACACTGCAACCCGCAACACTGCAACCCGCAACACTGAAACCCGCAGCACTGCAACCCGCAACACTGCAACCCGCAGCACTGAAACCCGCAGCACTGAAACCCGCAACACTGAAACCCACAACACTGCAACCCGCAACACTGAAACCGCAGCACTCAAACCCGCAGCACTCAAACCCGCAACACTGAAACCCACAACACTGCAACCCGCAACACTGAAACCCGCAACACTGAAACCGCAGCACTGAAACCCGCAACACTGAAACCCACAACACTGCAACCCGCAGCACTGAAACCCGCAGCACTGAAACCCGCAACACTGAAACCCGCAACACTGAAACCGCAGCACTGAAACCCGCAACACTGAAACCCACAACACTGAAACCCGCAACACTGCAACCCGCAACACTGAAACCCGCAACACTGAAACCCGCAACACTGCAACCCGCAACACTGCAACCCGCAACACTGAAACCTGCAGCACTGCAACCCGCAACACTGCAACCCGCAGCACTGAAACCCGCAGCACTGAAACCCGCAACACTGAAACCCACAACACTGCAACCCGCAACACTGAAACCCGCAACACTGCAACCCACAACACTGCAACCCGCAACACTCAAACCCGCAGCACTGAAACCCGCAGCACTGAAACCCGCAGCACTGCAACCCACAGCACTGCAACCCGCAGCACTGAAACCCGCAACACTGAAACCCACAACACTGCAACCCGCAGCACTGAAACCCGCAGCACTGAAACCCGCAACACTGAAACCCGCAACACTGAAACCGCAGCACTGAAACCCGCAACACTGAAACCCACAACACTGAAACCCGCAACACTGAAACCCGCAACACTGCAACCCGCAACACTGCAACCCGCAACACTGAAACCCGCAACACTGAAACCCGCAACACTGCAACCCGCAACACTGCAACCCGCAACACTGAAACCCGCAACACTGAAACCCACAACACTGCAACCCGCAACACTGCAACCCGCAACACTGAAACCCGCAGCACTGCAACCCGCAACACTGCAACCCGCAGCACTGAAACCCGCAGCACTGAAACCCGCAACACTGAAACCCACAACACTGCAACCCGCAACACTGAAACCGCAGCACTCAAACCCGCAGCACTCAAACCCGCAACACTGAAACCCACAACACTGCAACCCGCAACACTGAAACCCGCAACACTGAAACCGCAGCACTGAAACCCGCAACACTGAAACCCACAACACTGCAACCCGCAGCACTGAAACCCGCAGCACTGAAACCCGCAACACTGAAACCCGCAACACTGAAACCGCAGCACTGAAACCCGCAACACTGAAACCCACAACACTGAAACCCGCAACACTGCAACCCGCAACACTGAAACCCGCAACACTGAAACCCGCAACACTGCAACCCGCAACACTGCAACCCGCAACACTGAAACCCGCAGCACTGCAACCCGCAACACTGCAACCCGCAGCACTGAAACCCGCAGCACTGAAACCCGCAACACTGAAACCCACAACACTGCAACCCGCAACACTGAAACCCGCAACACTGCAACCCACAACACTGCAACCCGCAACACTCAAACCCGCAGCACTGAAACCCGCAGCACTGAAACCCGCAGCACTGCAACCCGCAGCACTGAAACCCGCAGCACTGAAACCCGCAGCACTGCAACCCGCAGCACTGCAACCCGCAGCACTGAAACCCGCAGCACTGCAACCCGCAGCACTGAAACCCGCAGCACTGCAACCCGCAACACTGCAACCCGCAGCACTGAAACCCGCAACACTGAAACCCGTGACACTGAAACCCGCAACACTGAAACCCGCAACACTGAAACCCGCAACACTGCTCTTCAGAACACTGAGCTGCACTCAGTAGCTGTATTGTTCCAAAGAATGTAGTTCTTTTTATTACCTATATCCCATCATGCCTTAGAGCATTGTGCCATTGATTTAGGTATACACTTCTAATACAGAATATTCAGAAATACATGCCTAAATTCTCTAACAGTGTATATGTGTCTCTATGCAAACAGGTACCTTTGTAAGATATATTCTAGACATTTTATGACTTCACTCTAAACTTACCTACTCTGAATCGTTAATCTTTTAATCCCAAGTTATTCTAAAGCCCCCGCTTAAAGATACCTTCAATTCAACATGTTCTGTGTCTGGTAAATAGCTCTGTGGGATAAACTGAAGGAAAATTTTGATGGTCAGACAGAACTTTGTTGCTTCTTTAACATTGTGGATTTCATGAATCAGTTTGATTGTAGTTGTATCAAAGAATGATCAGCACAGGTTTAGAACATAGAACATTCCAGCACAGTATAGGCCCTTCGGCCCTCGATGTTGCGCCGACCAGTGGAACCAATCTAATGACCCTCTAACCTAAACTATTCCAGTGTTATCCATATGCCTATCCACTGACCATTTGAATGCCCTTAAAGTTGGCGAGTCCACAACTGCTGCAGGCAGGGCATTCCACGCCCTTACTACCCTCTGAGTAAAGAACCTACCTCTGACATCCGTCCTATAATTACCACCCCTTAATTTAAAGCTATGTCCCCTTGTGTTAGCCATCACCATCCGAGGTAAAAGGCTCTCACTGTCCACCCTATCCAATCCTTCGATCATCTTGTATGCCTCAATCAGGTCACCTCGTAACCTTCTTCTCTCCAATGAAAATAACCTCAAGTCCCTCAGCCTTTCTTCGTAAGACCTTCCCACCATACCAGACAACATCCTGGTAAACCTCCTCTGCACCCTTTCCAATGCTTCCACATCTTTCTTATAATGTGGCGACCAGAACTGTACGCAATACTCCAAGCGCAGCCGCACCAGAGTTTTGTACAGTTGTAACATGACCTCACGGCTCCGAAATTCAATCCCTCTACCAATAAAAGCTAACACACCGTACGCCTTCTTAACAACCTTATCAACCTGGGTGCCAACTTTCAGGGAGCTATGCACATGTACCCCGAGATCTCTCTGCTCGTTGACACTACCAAGAGTCCTTCCATTAGCCCTATATTCTGTACTCCTGTTACTCTTACCAAAGTGAATCACCTCACACTTTTCTGTATTAAACTCCATTTGCCACCTCTCAGCCCAGCTCTGCAGCTTATCTATGTCCCTCTGCAAACTGTAACATCCATCCTCACTGTCTACAACTCCTCCAACTTTGGTGTCGTCAGCAAATTTACTAATCCATCCTTCTACACCCTCATCTAGGTCATTTATAAAAATGACAAACAGCAGTGGCCCCAAAACAGATCCTTGAGGTACACCACTTGTAACTGAACTCCAGGTTGAATATTTCCCATCAACCACCACCCTCTGTCTTCTATCAGCTAGCCAATTCCTGATCCAAACTGCTAAATCACCCTCAATCCCATGCATCTGTATTTTCTGCAGTAGCCTACCATTGGGAACCTCATCAAACGCTTTACTAAAATCCATATACACCACGTCAACTGCCTTACCCTTATCCACCTCTTTGGTCACCTTCTCAAATGAACTCAATATGGTTTGTGAGGCACGACCTACCCTTCACAAAACCATGTTGACTATCCCGAATCAAATTATTTCTCTCTAGATGATTACAAATCCTATCCCTTATAATTCTTTCCAAAACTTTGCCCACAACAGAAGTAAGGCTCACCGGTCTAAAATTCCCAGGATGGTCTCTACTCCCCTTCTTGAACAAGGGGACAACAGCTTGGAGGCTGAAGGGCCTGTTCCTGTTTGTTGTGTACTTATACAGCGCTAAAGCCTTTGTGATTCTTAATATCTGCAATGTGTTTTGGAATGCGAGTCTCGGTGAACAGTCTTCATATCCAGCAACATTTCACAAACCAATACAGTTGGCAGTGATTGCCATTTCTTTTATTATTGATTTATGGGATGTGGGTGTCACTGGTGTCTTTACAGATTGCTAGTTACTCCTACAACAATCACCATTACTGATTATTGATTACCAGTATAGGTTATTGATCATCAGTACATATTCATCATTGCTGCAGCTTCCAGGTCGTTAGTAACCATCACAAATAGATATATTTTTTAATTCATTCAAGGGCCTTGCTGGTTAGATCAGCATTTATTGCTCATCCTAATTCCCCTTATGGAGGTGGTGGTGAGTTGCCTTCTTGAACCGCTGCAGTCCATGTAGTGTTGGTATATCCACAGTGCTGTTAGGGAGGGAGTTCCAGGATTTTGACCTAGTGACAATGAAGGAATGGTGATATATTTCCAAGTCAAGATGGTGATTATAATTACAGATAATTGACCATTATTACTGATTACTATTTTTTCTTTATTCCTTCATGGGATATGGATGTCATTGGCATGACCAGCATTTGTTGCCCATCGCTAATTATCCTTGATGGACTGATTTGCGAGGAGCAAAGTTTAAAGGAGATGTACGAGGCAGGTTTTTTACACATAAGGTGGTGGATGCCTGGAACTCGCTGCTGGGGAGGTAATGGAAGCAGATACAATAGTGACTTTTAAGGGGCATCTGGACAAATATATGAACAGGATGGGAATAGAGGGATATGGTCCCCAGAAGGGTAGGGGTTTTAGTTCTGTCAGGCAGCATGGTCAGTGCAGGTTTGGAGGTCTGGAGAGCGTATTCCTGTGCTGTAACTTCTTTGTTCTAGACTTTCCAAAATGCATTACCTCACATTTGTCCGGATTAAATTCCATCTGCCATCCCTCTGCCCAAGTCTCCAACCGATCTATGTCCTGCTGTATCCTGTGATGGTCCTCATTGCTATCCGCAAATCCACCAACCTTTGTGTCATCTGCAAACTTACTAATCAATCCAGTTACATTTTCCTCCAAATCATTTATATATATTACAAACAGCAAAAGTCCCAGCACTGATCCCTGAGGAACACCACTTGTCACAGCCCTCCATTCAAAAACGCACCCTTCCACTGTTACCCTTCTATGACTTCTGTGACTGACATGATTTGGAGACGTCGGCATTGGACTGGGGTAAACACAGTAAGATGTTTCACAACACCAGGTTAAAGTCCAACAGGTTTATTTGGTAGTAAAAGTCACTAGCTTTTGGAGTGCTTACTGCTCCTTCGTCAGGTGAGTGGGGACTCCGAAAGCTAGTGGTTTTTGCTAACAAATAAACCTGTTGGACTTTAACCTGGTGTTGTGAGACTTCTTACTGTGTTCTATGACTGAGCCAGTTCATCTCAGATCCCATGCCACTGCACCTTCTGCACCAGTCTGCCATGAGGGACCTTATCAAAGGCCTTACTGAAGTCCATGTAGACAACATCCACTGCCCGACCCTCATCAATCATCTTCGTCACTTCCTCTAAAAATTCAATCAAGTTCGTGAGACTTGACCACTCCTTCACAAAACTATGTTGCCTCTCGCTAATACGTCTACTTATTTCCAAGTGGGAGTGAATACTGTCTCGAAGAATCCTCTCCAATAGTTTCCTTACAATTGACATAAAGCTCACTAGCCTGTAATTACTTAGATTATCCATGCTACCCTCTTTAAACAAAGGAACGACATTGGCTATTCTAAAATCCTCTGAGACCTTCCCTGTAGCCAGTGAGGATACAAAGATTTCTCTCAAAGCCCCAGCAATTTCCTCCCTTGTCTCTCTCAGTATTCTGGGGTATATCCCATCAGGCCGGGGGACTTGTCTACCTTAATGTTTCTCAAGAACCCCAATACCACCTTTTTGGTCTCAAAATGACCCAAACTATGTACACACCGTTCCCCAAACTCATCATCCATGAAGTCCTTCTCTTTGGTGAACACTGATGCAAAATACTCAATTAATACCTTGCCCATTTCCTCTGGCTCCCTGCATAGATTCCCTCCCCTTTCCATGAGTGGGCCTTTCCCTAGTACCCTCTTGCTCTTTATATATGTGTAAAAAGCCTTGGGATTTTCCTAAATCCTGCTGGCCAATGACTTTTCGTGACCCCTTTTAGCCCTCCTTACTCCTTGCTTAAGTGTCTTTCTACTTTCCTTATATTCCACATTGGCTTCATGGGTTCCCAGTTTCTTATCCTTGACAAATGCTTCCCTTTTTCCTTTGATTAGGATCATAGAATCCCTACGGTACAGAAGGGAACCATTTGGCCCCTTTGGGTCAGCACTGACCATAATCCCAGCCAGGCCCTGTTCCCGCACCCTGACATATTTACCTTCTTAATCTCCCTGACATTAAGGGGCAATTTATCATGGCCAGTCAACCTAACCCGCACACCTTTAGAGTGAGGGAAGAAGCTGGAGCATCTGGAGGAAACCAATCCTCACAATACAGAAACATAGAAGATAGGAGCAAAAGGAGGCTAATTGGCCCTTCGAGCCCTTTCTGCCATTCATTAAGATCATGGCCGATCATCCAACTCAATACCTAATCCTGCTTTTCCTCCATAACCTTTGATCCCATTTGCCTCAAGTGCTACATAGAATCTCTACAATCTCTACAATGCAGAAGGAGACCATTTGGCCCATCGAGTCTGCACTGACCATGGGATACGCATGGGATACGAGGCCAGGTAGTTAGGTGGATTGAGAACTGGTTGGGAAATAGGAGACAGAGGGTAGTTGTGGAGGGTACCTTGTCGGGCTGGAGGCCAGTGACCAGTGGTGTGCCGCAGGGCTCGGTACTGGGACCTCTCCTCTTTGTAGTCTACATAAATGACTTAGAAGAGGGAGTAGGTGGTGTGATCAGCAAGTTTGCTGATGACACCAAGATGGCAGGGTTGGCGGGTACAGAACTGGATTGTGAGGTGATACAACAGGATATAGATAGGTTGGTGCAGTGGGCAGATAGGTGGCAGATGGCATTTAATCCTGACAAATGCGAGGTGATGCATTTTGGAAGGAATAATGCAGAGAGGAGCTATGTGATAAAAGGTAGGCCGATTAGGAGTAAAGACGTACAGAGAGACCTGGGAGTGCAGGTCCACAAATCCATGAAGGTTGTGTCACAAGTGGAGAACGTTGTTAGGAAGGCTTATGGGATGTTAGCCTTTATAGGAAGGGGCTTAGAGTATAAAAGCTGCCGTCTAATGCTTCAGTTATACAGAACGTTGGTTAGACCGCATTTGGAGTACTGCGTCCAGTTCTGGTCACCTTATTACCTGAAGGACGTGGAGTCTCTGGAAAGGGTGCAGAGGAGGTTTACCAGGATGTTGCCTGGCATGGGGGGACTGGGTTACAAGGAGAGACTGAAGAGACTGGGGCTATTCTCCTTGGAAAGAAGGAGATTGAGAGGGGACATGATAGAGGTATATAAGATACTGAAGGGAATAGATAGAGTTAATAGTGAGAGACTGCTCCCTAGACTGGGTACAAACACAAGAGGTCATCACTTAAGGGTGAGGGGGGGGAGGTATAATTTGGAGGTAAGAGGAAGGTTCTTTACACAGAGAGTTGTGGGGGTCTGGAATGCGCTACCGAGTAGGGTGGTGGAGGCAGGCACGTTGGACTCGTTTAAGATGCAGTTAGATAGGCATATGAGTGAAACGAGAATGGAGGGATATGGTAGGGGCTATTAAATAGGGTTAAACCTCGGGAGACACCGGAAGGGCAGGCTGTATGATTAATATGTTTTGTCTTTATTCCACAGGTGGAGGTCCACCTCGTGTCAAGCGAGGGGCATGCACACGGCGGGTTGTGCGTGGGCTGCTCTTGGAAGTCCAGGAGTGGCCTAGTACTTCATGTCGGTGTGTGTGCTTGATCCTGGACCGATAGACGGGCTCCACAACAGCTCAGTGACTAGCACTGCTAGCTGTGCAGATACATGGATTTGGGCCTGTGTCTGTGGGAGTTTGTGCATTCTCCCTGTGGTTGCGTGGGTTTCCTCCGGGCGCTCCGGTTTCCTCCCACACCCCAAAGATGTGCTCTTAGGCTGATTGGTTTCCACCAAATTGACACTATTTCTTCCCTGAATCTGACTGAGTAGGGTCCCATTCGTAGACATGCAGGGTAGAATAGGTGTAGGGCGATGCGGCGGCGTGGGCTCGTTGGGCCGAAGGGCCTGTTTCCCGTGCTGGGTTGTTCTTTTGTTCTTGACCACAATCCCACCCGGGCCCTATACTCGTAACCGTATGTATTTACCCTGCTAATCCCCCGACACTAGAGTCAATTCAGCACGGTCAATCAACCTAACCCGCACATCTCCAGACCAGGAAAGGAAACCGGGGCACCCAGACAAAACTCATGCAGACACGGGGAAAATGTGCAAACTCCACACAGACAGTGCTCTGAGGTCTGAATTAAACCCGGATCCTTGGCATTGTGAGACAGCAGTGCTAAACACAACCAATGTGCCACCCTAAATCCGCTACTTTCAAGTTTTCCCTTTATATCCACCATTTTAAGTTGACGTGCACTTTTCATTTCCAGTTTCCAAAGTTCATATGCATTTTCTTTTTCCTTTTCTTCTGTTAGGGTATTCTTTCCCTTTTTCCCTTATCTGTCATTTAAGCAGGTTCTTTTTCTTCTCTTTCTCTTTCTCTTTCTTTTGCTACTCTTGTTTTCTCTTTTGCTTTGAATTCAAGCTGCTTTCATCCTTTCACGTTCAAGCTATTTTATTTGTAATTGAATTCTAGCCATTTCCAATATTTCTGATTTTTCTGGCAATTTTAAATGCTGAGCTATCACCACAATTATCTCAGCCTTCCTCACCCCTTCAGGTAATGTCAATTGCAGGTTGTTTGCCAACTCCAAAAGCATTGTTTTAACCATGTTTTGTAAACCATCCTGAGTGACGTCTTTCACACCCAGGAAACTTTAAGTCGCTGAAAGAGCCATTATTACATAAGACACTCCCTATTTAAACCAAATGCAATATCTGAAAAGAAAACACAAATATACTCACCAGTCACTATCTTTAAATCCAATAATCCCAAACCAAACAAGGAATATAAGAAATAGGAGCAGGAGTAGGCCATCTAGCCCTTCGAGCCTGCCCCGCCATTCAATAAGATCATGGCTGATCTGTCTTGGCTCAGTTCCACATTCCCGCCCTCTCCCCATAACCCTTAATCCCCTCTCTTATCAAAAACCCATCAACCCACGTCTTAAAAATATTTAGTGAGGCAGCCTCCACCACTTCAACGGGCAGAGAATTCCAGAGATTCACCACCCTTTGAGTGAAGAAGTTCCTCCTCAACTCCGTTCTAAACCGCCTCCCCTTTATCTTGAGGCTGTGCCCCCTAGTCCTACTGTCTTTTTTGAGCGGGAAGAGTCTCTCCACCTCTATCCTATCCATCCCATTCATCATCTTATACGTCTCAATGAGATCTCCCCTCATTCTTCTAAACTCTAACGAGTACAAGCCTAGTTTATTCAGCCTCTCCTCATAGCTCAATCCCCTCAACTCCGGTATCAGCCTAGTAAACCTCCTCTGCACTCCCTCCAGGGCCAAAATATCCTTGCGCAGGTGCGGTGCCCAAAACTGCACACAGTACTCCAGCTGCGGCCTCACCAATGCCCTATACAGCTGCAGCAAGACCTCCCTACTTTTATATTCAATCCCCCTCGCTATGAAGGCCAGCATCCCATTCGCCTTCCTGACCACCTGCTGCACCTGCAAGCTGGGTTTTTGCGACTCATGCACAAGGACCCCGAGGTCCCTCTGCACCGTCGCCTGCTGCAGTTTTTCATCTCGTAAGTAATAGTCCTTCCTACCATTTTTCCTACCAAAGTGGACCACCTCACACTTGCCAACATTAAATTCCATTTGCCATTTCCTGGCCCATTCGCCCAGCCTATCTAGATCCTTCTGCAGACTCTCCACACCCTCCGCACAATTTGTCGTTCCCCCAATCTTGGTGTCATCAGCAAATTTTGACACCCTACACTCGGTTCCCTCCTCCAGATCATCTATATAAATGGTAAATAGCTGAGGCCCCAGTACCGACCCCTGGGGCACCCCACTAGTCACCAACCGCCAATCCGAATAGCACCCATTGACCCCCACTCTCTGCCTCCTATTTGACAACCAATGCTCTATCCACGCTAACACCCTACCCCCAACTCCATGTCCCCTGACCTTCTGCAATAACCTCTTGTGAGGTACCTTGTCAAACGCCTTGTCAATATAGATTTTAGAAACATAGAAACATAGCACAATACAGGCTCTTCGACCTAGAAAGTTGTGCCAAACATGTCCCTACCTAGAGATTACCAGGCTTACCTATATCCCTCTATCTTACTAAGTTCCATGTACTTATCTAAAAGTCTCTTAAAAGACCCTATCGAATCTGCCTCCACCACCATTGCCAACAGCCCATTCCACACACCCATCACTTTCTGAGTGAAAAACTTACTTCTGACATCTCCTCTGTACCTACTCCCCAGCACCTTAAACCTGTGTCCTCTTGTGACAACTATTTCAGTCCTGGGAAAAAGCCTCCGACTATCCACTCGATCAATACCTCTCAACATCTTATACACCTCTATCAGGTCACCCCTCATCTTTCGTCTCTTCAAGAAAAAAAGGCCGAGCTCCCTCAACCTATCCTCATAAGGCATGCTCCCCAGTCCAGGCAACATTCTTGTAAATCTCCTCTGCACCCTTTATATGGCTTCCACATCCTTCCTGTAATGAGGCGACCAGAACTGAGCACAGCACCCCAAGTGGGGTCTGACCAGGGTCCTATATAACTGCAACATTATCTCTCGACTCCTGATCTATCCTCATGTTCCCTTGATTCTTCATCTGTTCTCCGGCTCCCATGATTTCTGATCTATCCTCATGCTTTGCTGTTTTCCCCAGGGATTTTGCAAGTGGGGCTTCATTGGGATTATTGACAGGTATGATCATGTAATGGGAAAGCTGTATTTTTTCACAGATTATTCAAGTGTAGATGCTGCTTTTGAGTTAAGGGGGAGAGGTTTTTCTCTTTACCTTTCTCTGAAGTTGGAGACTGGAATCTGCCAAGAGACAAGTCCCTTTTTTGGAGATTCTGCTGTATGAGAGTTGCTGCTTTGGAAGCTGTAGAAGGAGAGGTATCCTTTTCAGTCTCTGGGGTCTGGTGACTGAGAACTGCCAAAGACTGTGTTTGCTTCTCTGGAGTTTTGGTGTTCTGAGGATATATCCTTCTCTAAAAATAGCTGTTTGGACTTTTGTCCAGAAATGTTAGTGAGCTGAAAATCAAGCATCACACAAGCATACTTGATTTCATGCTAATTCTGAAGAAGTGTGTATGTCTATGGAGTATCACTTTGCATTGGAACAACAGTGATTGCTAGCTGTTTAGAGTGACACTGTGTCACGTTCAAGTCATGAAACTGGTAAAAGTTATGCTAATTATTTGTTATATTCCAGCTGTTTCATAAAAACTTCCTAGTGGGTCATATGTGGAGTGAAACACCATATGCTCACCCATGCCAAAAAGAAATAGGGTCTAGGCTAACTTCACAAAATACCTTGTAGTTTCTGACCTGGGTCTTAACAATTGGGCACTCTTTGTGGGATTACACCTCCAACCTTTGTGTCATCAGCAAACTTATCAACCTATCCCTCCACTTCCTGACCTGGATGAGGAAGTGGATAGTGTGGAGGATGTCAGAAGTTGCAGCGAGATATTGATAGAGTGCAAGTGGCAGATGGAATTCAACCCAGATAAGTGTGAAGTAGTTCATTTTGGCAGGTCAAATAGGATGGCAGAATATAGTATTAATGGTAGGACTCTTGGCCGTGTGGAAGATCAGAAGGATCTTGGGGTCTGAGTTCATAGGATGCTCAAAGCAGCTGTGCAGGTTGAAGCTGTGGATAAGAAGGCATATGGTGTACTGGCCTACAGGAACATGGAGATTGATCAGGAATCCAGGGAACCAGACGTTAGATCAGGAATCAAGGGAACATGAGGATAGATCATGAATCTCAGGAACACAGAGATAGGATTGCATAGTGGTTGGCACTACTGTCTCATAGCTCCAGGAACTTGGGTTCAATTCCAGCCTTGGGTGTCTGTCTCTGTGGAGTTTGCACATTCTCGCCGTGGGTTTTCTCCAGGTGCTCCGGTCTCCTCCCACAGTCCAAAGATGTGTGGGCCAGGCCGATCCACCATGCTGAATTGTTCCTTGGCGTCACAAGATATGTAGGTTCGATGGATTAGCCATGGGAAATGTGTGGGGTTATGGGGATAGCCGAGGGAGAGAGCCTGGGCAAATTACTTGTCAGAGAGTTTGTGCAGACTTGATGGGCAAAACAGCCTCCTCTGCACAGTAAGGATTCTATGATCAGGAATCAAAAAAAGTTAGGATAGATCAGGAATCAATTGAATATGAGGATTGATGAGGATCCAGCCACCTCTTGAATGCATTCAATGTTTTGACATATCTCTTGTTATGCAAGGTTTCTTAAACTTGCCATACTTATCCTTCATCCTTACAGGAATGTGCCAATCCGGAATTCCTATCAACTTACACTTGAAAGCCTCCCAAATGCCAGATGTTGATTTGCCCTCAAACATCTGCCCCCAATCTACATTCGTCCATTCCTGCCTAATATTGTTATAGATGCATAGAGTCATAGTCATAGAATCATAGAGGTTTACAGCATGGAAACAGGCCCTTCGGCCTAACTTGTCCGTGCCACCCTTATTTTTTTTAAAAACCCCTAAGCTAATCCCAATTGCCTGCATTTGCCCATATCCCTCTATATCCATCGTATCCATGTAACAATCTAAATGCTTTTTAAAAGATAAAATTGTACCCGCCTCTACTACTGCCTCTGGCAGCTTGTTCCAGACACTCACCACCCTCTGGGTGAAAAAATTGCCTCTCTGGACACTTTTGTATCTCTCCTCTCTCACCTTAAACCTACGCCCTCTAGTTTTAGACTCCCCCACCTTTGGGAAAAGATATTGACTTTGTCTATGTCCCTCATTATTTTATAGACCTCTATAAGGTCACCCCTCAGCCTCCTACGCTCCAGAGAAAAAAGTCCCAGTCTATCCAGCCTCTCCTTATAACTCAATCCATCAAGTCCCTGCAGCATCCTAGTAAATCTTTTCTGCACTCTTTCTAGTTTAATAATATCCTTTCTATAATAGGGTGACCAGAACTGTACACAGTATTCCAAGTGTGGCCTTACCAATGTCTTTTACAACTTCAACAAGACGTCCCAACTCCTGTATTCAATGTTCTGACCAATGAAACCAAGCATGCTGAATGCCTCCTTCACCACTCTGTCCACTTGTGACTCCACTTTCAAGGAGCTATGAAAATGTACCCCTAGATCTCTTTGTAACTCTCCCCAGTGCCCTACCATTAACTGAATAAGTCCTGCCCTGGTTCAATCGACCAAAATGCATCCCATTGCAATTGGAGATAACTTTCTTCACTGTCCACCATGCCACCAATCTTAGTGTCATCTGCAAACTTACCAATCATGCCCCCTATATTCTCATCCCAATCATTAATATAAATGACAAATAATAGTAGGCCCAGCCCTGATCCCTGAGGCACACCGCTGGTCACAGGCCTCCAGTATGAAAAACAACTCTCTACAACCACCCTCTGACTCGTGTCATCAAGCCAGTTTTATTTACATTTAGATACCTCACCCTGGATCCCATGAGATTTAACTTTATGCAACAACCTACCATGTGGTACCTTGTCAAAGGCCTTGCTAAAGTCCATGTAGACAACATCAACTGCACTGCCCTCATCTACCTTCTTGGTTACCCCTTCAAAAAACTCAATTAAATTTGTGAAGACATGATTTTCCACTCACAAAGCCATGCTGACTGTCCCTAATCAGTCCTTGTGTCTCTAACAGCCTGTAGATCCTGTCTCTCAAAATACTTTCCAACAATTTACCCAGCACAGATGTGAGGCTCACTGGCCTGTAGTTCCCAGGCTTTTCCCTGCAGCCCTTTTTAAACAAAGGCACAACATTTGCCACTCTCCAATCTTCAGGCACCTCACCTGTGACTATCGATGATTCAAATATCTCAGCTAGGGGACCTGAAATTTCCTCCCTAGCTTCCCACAACATCCTGGGATACACTTCATCAGGTCCCAGGGATTTATCTACCTTGATGTGCTTTAAGACTTCCAGCACCTCCTTCTCTGTAATATGTACACTCCTCAAGACATCAATATTTATTTCCCCAAGTTCCCTAACATCCACGCTTTTCTCAACAGTAAATACTGATGAGAAATATTCATTTAGGATCTCGCCCATCTCTTGTGGATCTGCAGGTAGATGACCTTGTTGATCTTAAAGAGGCCCTACTCTCTCCCTTGTTACTTTTGCCCTTTATGTATTTGTAGAAACTTTGTGGATTCTCCTTTGCCTTATCTGCCAAAACAATTTTGTATCCCCTTATTGCCCTCCCGATTTCTCTCTTAACTCTACTCCAACACTGCCTATACTGGTCAAGAGATTCATTTGATCCCAGCTGCCTATGCATGTCATGTGCCTCTTTCTTCTTCTTGACCAGGGCCTCAATATCCCAAGTCATCCAGGATTCCCGACTTCTGCCAGCCTTGCCCTTCACTCTAAGAGGAATGTGTTTCCCCTGAACCCTGGTTAACACATATTTGAAAGCATGCCACTTACCAACGTCCTTTTTCCTTCTCACAGACTCCCCCGATTAATTTTGAAAGTTTCTGCCTGATACCATCAAAATTAGCCTTGCCCCAGTTTAGCACCTTAACTTAAGCACTACACTTACCTTTATCCATCAGTACCTTAATACTTACTGAATTGTGGTCACTGTTCCCGAATTGTTCTCCTACTGAAACATCGACTACCTGGCCAGGCTCATTCCCCAATACTAGGTCTAGTATGGCCCCTTCCCTAGTTGGACTATCTACATACTGTTTCAGGAAGCCCTCCTGTATGCTCCTTACAAACTCTGCCCCATCCACGCCCTTAGCACTAAGTGAGTCCCAGTCAATAAAGAGGAAGTTAAAATCTCCCACCACAATAACTTTGTCATTTTTACACCTTGCCAAAATCTGCCTACGTATCTGTTCCTCTATCTCCCACTGGATTACAGATTCCTGGTCACTGTTACAGATCGCTGGTCACTAGATGTTTCAGTAAGATCAGGGAAGGTGGTAAAAGAAGTGGGGGAAGTCTGGCATTGTTAGTCAGGGACAGTATTACGGTGGCAGAAAGGACGTTTGATGTGGACCTGTCTATTGAGGTAGTATGGGCTGAGATTAGAAACAGGAAAGGAGAGGTCACCCTGTTGGGAGTTTTTTATAGGCCTCCAAAAAGTTCCAGCGATGTCGAGGAAAGGATTGCAAAGATGATCCTGGATAGGTGCGAAAGTAACAGGGTAGTTGTTATGGGGGACTTTAACTTTACAAATATTGACTGGAAAAGCTATAGATTGTTTGCTGGAGCAGGCGAGTGAAGGAGCAGAGAGTCAGGTAAGAAATTACCTGTTTAAAACCTGTTTAAATCAGTTAAAAGCATTTTCGTGGGCTGTTTGTGTTTACCGCTTTAAGAATTCAAAGGGAGTGTGCAGGCTTTTAAACAGCGCCAGGTTTAAAAGGAGGCCTGGTGTAGACAGCGGGCAGCGGAGTGAGAGGGAAGCAGAGTGAGCTACTAGGGCTTAGGAACAAAGGGCTGGGGAGAAGAGGGCTAGGTAAGTTTGCGTTGAAATCGTTGTTCAGTATTACTACAGGGAATAATGGACACTGAGGCTCATCAGGGGGAGGGAGGGTGCCATTGACAATGGGGTGCAAGAGACATCCACCCCCCCATACTGGCTAACTCTAAGGGTCAGGAACAGGAGGGGGCTGCTGAGAGGAGGAAGGAGGGTGGGGACCGGAGGAAGGAGGGTGGGGACCAAATGCCTCAGCCTCTCAATCTGCATAACAGGTTTGACGCTCTTGCTTCCAGTGTGGACAAGAACGAGGGCTGTGAGGTCGGTGAGCAAACTGCACACGGTACAGTGATGCAGACACAGGACATAGGCAAAGAGAAGATGAAAAGGAACGTAGTAGTGATTGGGGATAGTGGGGTTAAGGGTATTGACACTGTCCTTTGTCACAATGACAAAGTGCACAGAAGGGTGTGTTGTCTGCCTGGTGCTCGGGTCCGGGATGTCGCAGCTGGGCTGCAGAGGAACCTGGAGTGGGAGGGTGAGAATCCGGTCGTTGTGGTTCATGTGGGTGCCAACGACGTAGGCAAAATGGGAACTGAGGATCTGGGGAGTGAGTAGGAAAAGCTGGGAATGGAATTAAAAAGTAGAACCGACAAGGTGGTTATCTCTGGACTACTGCCTGAACCGTGTGCAGATGGGCGTAGGGTTGATATGATTAAGGAAGTGAATGATTAAGGAAGAGGAGAGAGGGGGCTGAGGGGGGATCTAATAGAGGTTTATAAGATTATGAAGGGGATAGATAGAGTAAATGGTGGTAAGCTTTTTCCGCTATTAGAAATGGATAGAACGAGGGGTCACGAGCTTAGGGTGAGGGGGGCTAGGTATAAGACAAATATTAGAGGGCAGTTTTTTACGCAAAGGGTAGTGGGGGTGTGGAATGCACTGCCGAGTAAGGTGGTGGAAGCGGGCACGCTAGGGTTGTTTAAGAGTCACTTAGACAGCCACATGAGCGGGCTACATATAGGGGGATATAGTAGGCCTTACTAAACATTGTAGGCTCGGGAATACGTTTTGCCTCAGGGATGTTAGTCTTTGCCTGTTTAATAATGAATTTTTTTTGTCTCCACAGGCATTTAAGTCCAGCAAGGGGCATGCATGCGGCAGGTTGTAGTGGGCTGCTCTTGGACATTGCTTCGGGAGTTGCCTATTGCTTCATGTCGTTAGTGTGCTTAAACTGGACCATCTCGAGGGCAACATGACAGCTCAGAGACTATCTCTGTTACTGTGCGGACACATGGATTTGGGCCTGTGTCTGTGGGAGTTTGCACGTTCTCCCCGTGGTTGCGTGGGTTTCCTCCGGGTGCTCCGGTTTCCTCCCACATCCCCAAAGATGCGCTTTTAGGCTGATTGATTGGGTACTAAATTGTCCCTAAATTGGACCTCCCTGATCCTCGCACATTAGGCGTAGACTAAAATCATGAATAGGTCACTGAGACAATGGGACGGCGGCACGGGCTCGTTGGGCCGAAGGGCCTGTTTCCCGTGCTGTGTTGTTCTTTGTTCTTTGTTCTTTGAATGGGTGGCTCAGGGATTGGTGTGGGAGGAATGGGTTTGAATTTATGGGGCATTGGCACCAGTATTGGGGTAGGTGGGACCTGTTCGGGCGGGATGGGTTGGTCTGAACTGTGCTGGGACCAGAGTGCTGGCGAATCGAGTAAAGAGGACTGTAGACAGGGCTTTAAACTAACTGGGGGGGGAGGGTGCGAGGGTAGGTGACATTACGGGGTCTAAAGTTAAGGAGAGGGTACAGGTAAGGGAAGAGGCCGAGGATGTCCCAATAATAAAAGGAGTGGGGGGCGTGAGTATGGTTGGTGGCGTTCCGGATAATAGGGTCCAGGTGAAGGCTGGGATGAAGGCACTTTATCTGAATGCACGAAGCATTCGGAATAAAGTGAATGAGCTGCTGGCGCAGATCAGCACAAATGGATATGATCTGGTGGCCATTACAGAGACGTGGCTGCAAGGTGACAGGGACTGGGAGCTGAATGTCCAGGGGTATCAAGTGTTTAGGAAGGATAGGCAGGAGGAAAAAGGGGGGGGCGTAGCTCTGCTGATTAAGGATAGCATCAGGGTGGTAGTAAGGGATGATATTGGAGCCAAAGAGCAGAAAGTGGAATCGTTGTGGGTGGAGATTAGGAACAGCAAAGGGAGGAAGACGCTGGTGGGTGTCGTCTATAGGCCCCCGAATAATGATCTGGAGGTGGGGCGGGCTGTTAACGCGCAAATAAGTGCGGCGTGCAGGAATGGGACGGCGATAATTATGGGGGATTTCAATCTGCATATTGATTGGTCGACTCATGTTGGACGCAGTGGGCTCGAGGAGGAGTTCTTGGAATGCTGCCGGGATAGTTTCCTTGAACAGTGTGTGTTGGAGCCGACGAGGGAGCGAGCTATCTTGGATCTGGTGTTATGTAATGAGGCGGGTAGAATTAGGGACCTTGTGGTGAAGGATCCTCTTGCGAAGAGTGATCATTGTATGGTGGAGTTTCTGGTGCAGATGGAGGAGGAGAAAGTGGGTTCCCGGACATGTGTCCTTTGTTTGAACAGAGGGGAGTACGGTAGGATGAGAGAAGAATTGGCGAATGTTGATTGGGGGAGTGTGTTGGAAGGTAGGTCTGCTGAGGAGCAGTGGAGGATCTTTAAGGAGATCTTTCTTGGTGCTCAGCAGAAATTTATTCCAATGGTTAAAAAGGATCGTTGGAGGAGAGATAATCAGTCGTGGATAACGAAGGAGGTAAAGGAAAGTGTTAAATTAAAAGCAGATGCATTTAGAGTAGCTAAGAGTAGTGGGTGAGAAGAGGATTGGGAGAGGTTTAAATGTCAACAAAGAATGACAAAGAAGTTGATAAAGAAGGGTAGGATAAACTATGAAGCTGGGCTAGCGCTTAATATAAAAAAGGATAGCAAGAGTTTTTATAAATATATAAAAAGGAAGAGGCTGGCTAGGGTGAACGTTGGACCCTTAGAGGATGAGAGGGGGGACTTAGTGGTAGGGGATGGGGAAATGGCTGAGGTCCTGAACAACTTTTTTGTTTCGGTCTTCACGGAGGAGGACGTGAATAATTTGCCGGGTGTTAGAGATGGAAAGATGGTAGGACTGGAGGGCCTGCATGACATTATTCTTATTAGAGAGGCGGTGCTCGACAGACTGGAGGGACTGATTGTGGACAAGTCCCCAGGACCGGATGGAATGCATCCAAGGGTTCTGAAAGAAATGGCGGAGGTGATAGTGGATGCCTTGGTGATTATTTTCCAAATGTCACTGGATTCCGGGGAAGTGCCGGAAGATTGGAAAACGGCTAATGTTACGCCGTTGTTTAAGAAGGGTGGCAGGCAAAAGGCGGGGAATTATAGGCCGGTTAGTTTAACGTCTGTTGTAGGAAAAATGTTAGAATCCGTGATCAAGGAGAAAATAGTGAGGCATCTTGAGGAGAATTGTTTGATAGAGCAGACGCAGCACGGTTTTGTTAAGGGGAAGTCGTGTCTGACGAATTTATTGGAGTTCTATGAGGATGTGTCTAGGGCAGTGGATAGAGGAGAGCCGGTGGATGTGGTGTTTCTTGATTTTCAGAAGGCGTTTGATAAGGTGCCTCACAAGAGGTTATTACAGAAGGTCAGGGGGCATGGAGTTGGGGGTAGGGTGTTAGCGTGGATAGAGGATTGGTTGTCAAATAGGAGGCAGAGAGTGGGGGTCAATGGGTGCTATTCGGATTGGCGGTTGGTGACTAGCGGAGTGCCCCGGGGTCAGTGCTGGGGCCTCAGCTATTTACCATTTATATAGATGATCTGGAGGAGGGAACCGAGTGTAGGGTGTCGAAGTTTGCTGATGACACCAAGATTGGTGGAACGGCAAATTGTGCGGAGGGTGTGGGGAGTCTACAGAAGGATCTAGATAGGCTGGGCGAATGGGCCAGGAACTGGCAAATGGAATTTAATGTTGGCAAGGGTGAGGTTGTCCACTTTGGTAGGAAGAATGGTAGGAAGGACTATTATTTACATGGCGAAAAACTGCAGCAGGTGACGGTGCAGAGGGACCTCGGGGTCCTTGTGCATGAGTCTCAAAAACCCAGCTTGCAGGTGCAGCAGGTGGTCAGGAAGGCGAATGGGATGCTGGCCTTCATAGCGAGGGGGATTGAATATAAAAGTAGGGAGGTCTTGCTGCAACTGTATAGGGCATTGGTGAGGCCGCAGCTGGAGTACTGTGTGCAGTTTTGGTCGCCGCATTTATGCAAGGATATTTTGGCCTTGGAGGTAGTGCAGAGGAGGTTTACTAGGCTGATGCCGGAGTTGAGGGGGTTGAGCTATGAGGAGAGGCTGAGTAAACTAGGCTTGTACTCGTTAGAGTTTAGAAGAATGAGGGGAGATCTCATTGAGACGTGTAAGATGATGAATGGGATGGATAGGATAGAGGTGGAAAGACTCTTCCCGCTCAAAAAAGACAGTAGGACTAGGGGGCACAGCCTCAGGATCAAGGGGGGGCGGTTTAGAACGGAGTTGAGGAGGAACTTCTTCACTCAAAGGGTGGTGAATCTCTGGAATTCTCTGCCCGTTGAAGTGGCGGAGGCTAACTCGCTAAATATTTTTAAGAAGCGGGTTGATGGGTTTTTGATAAGAGAGGGGATTAAGGGTTATGGGGAGAGGGCGGGAAAGTGGAACTGAGCCACGACAGATTAGCCATGATCTTATTGAATGGCGGGGCAGGCTCGAGGGGCTAGATAGCCTACTCCTGCTCCTATTTCTTATGTTCTTATGTAGATCAAGTACTTTAGATGGGTCAGTTTTTGTCAAATGTGTGCAGGAGGATTTCCTGACACGGTAAGTAGATAGGCCAACAAGAGACGAGGCCACATTGGATTTGGTACTGGGTAATGAACCAGACCAGGTGTTAGACTTGGAGGTAGGTGAGCACTTTGGTGATAGTGACCACAATTCGATTACATTTATTTTAGCGATGAGAAAGGATAGATATATACTGCAGGGCAAGAGTTATAGGGGGGAAGGAAATTATGATGCGATTAGGCAAGATTTAGAATGCATACAATGTGGAAGGAAACTGCAGGGGATGGGCACCATTGAAATGTGGAGTTTGTTCAAGGAACAGCTACCTCATGTCCTTGATAAGTATGTACCTGTCAGGCAGGGAGGATGTGGTCGAGCGAGGGAACCGTGGTTTACTGAAGAAGTTGAATCTCTTGTGAAGAGGAAGAAGGAGATTTATGTAAAGATGAGACGTGAAGGCTCAGTTAGGGCGCTTGAGAATTACAAGTTAGCCAGGAAGGACCTAAAGAGAGAGCTAAGAAGAGCCAGGAGGGGATATGAGAAGTCTTTGACAGGTAGGATCAGGGAAAACCCTAAAGCTTTCTACAGGTATGTCAGGAATAAAAGAATGACCAGAGTAAGATTAGGGCCAGTCAAGGACAGTAGTGGGAAGTTGTGCGCAGAGTCCGAAGAGATAGGAAAGGCGCTAAATGAATATTTTTCATCAGTATTCACACAGGAAAAAGACAATGTTGTCAAGGGGAATACTGCAATACAGGCTATTAGACGAGACAAGATTGAGGTTCATAAGGAGGAGGTGTTAGCAATTCTGGAAAGTATGAAAATAGGTAAGTCCCCTGGGCCGGATGGGATTTACCGTAGGATTCTCTGGGAGGCTAGGGAGGAGATTGCAGAGCCTTTGGCTTTGATCTTTAGGTCATCATTGGCTACAGGAATAGTGCCAGAAGACTGGAGGATAGCAAATGTCCCCTTGTTCAAGAAGGGGAGTAGAGACAACCCTGGTAATTATAGACTGGTGAGCCTTACTTCTGTTGGGGGCCAAGTTTTGGAAAGAATTATAAGGGATAGGATTTATAATCATCTAGAAAGGAGTAATTTGATTATGGATGTGAAGGGTAGGTCGTGCCTCACAAACCTTATTGAGTTCTTTGAGAAAGTGACCAAAGAGGTGGATGAGGGTAAAGCAGTTGATGTGGTGTATATGGATTTCAGTAAAGTGTTTGATAAGGTTCCCTCCTGTAAGCTATTGCAGAAAATATGGAGCCATGGGATTGAGGGTGATTTAGCGGTTTGGATCAGGAATTGGCTAGCTGTAAGAGACAGAGGGTGGTGGCTGATGGGAAATGTTCATCCTGCAGTTCAGTTACTAGTGGTGTATCGCAGGGATCTGTTTTGGGACCACTGCTGTTTGTCATTTTTATAAATGACCTGGTTGAGAGTGTAGAAGGATGGATTAGTAAATTTGCGGGTGACACTAAAGTCGGTGGAGTTGTGGACAGTGTGGAAGGATGTTGCAGATTACAGAGGGACATAGATAAGCTGCAGAGCTGGGCTGAGAGGTGGCAAATGGAGTTTAATGCGGACTTTGGAAAGAAAAACAGGAATACAGAGTATTGGGTTAATGTTAAATTACTTGGTAATGTGGATGAGTAGAAAGATCTCGGTGTCCATGTGCATAGATCCCTGAAAGTTGGCACCCAGGTTGATAGGGTTGTTAAGAAGGCGTACGGTGTGTTAGCTTTTATTGGTAGAGGGTTTGAGTTTAGGAGCCGTGAGGTCATGTTACAACTGTACAAAACTCTGGTGTGGCTGCACTTGGAGTATTGCGTACAGTTCTGGTCGCTGCATTATAAGAAAGATGTGGAAGCATTGGAAAGGGTGCAGAGGAGATTTATCAGGATGTTGCCTGGTATGGTGGGAAGGTCTTATGAGGAAAGGCTGAGGGACTTGAGGCTGTTTTCGTTAGAGAGAAGATTAAGAGGTGACTTAATAGAGGCATACGAGATGACCAGAGGATTAGATAAGGTAGACAGTGAGAGCTCTTTTCCTCGGATGGAGATGGCTAACACGAGGGGACATAGCTTTAAATTGAGGGGTGATAGAAATAGGACAGATGTCAGAGGTAGGTTCTTTACTCAGAGAGTAGTAAGAGCGTGGAATGCCCTGCCTGCAACAGTTGTGGATTCGCCAACATTAAGGGCATTTAAATGGTCATTGGATAAACATACGGATGATATCGGAATAGTGTAGGTTAGATGGGCTTTAGATTGGTTTCACAGGTCGGTGCAACATCGAGGGTCGAAGGGCCTGTACCGTGCTGTAATGTTCTAGGTTCTATTACAGATCCTTGATCACTGTTGCAGATCCCTAATCATAAGAACATAAGAAATAGGAGCAGGAGTAGGCCATCTAGCCCTTCGAGCCTGCCCCACCATTCAATAAGATCACGGCTGATCTGAAGTGGCTCAATTCCATTTTCCCGCTTTCTCCCCATAACATAATTATGGTTGAAAAGGGATTGGTTTAGGTTAGAGGGTCATTGTTTTTTAACTGGTCGGTGCAACATCGTGGGCCGAAGGGCCTGTTCTGCGCTGTAATGTTCTATGTTCTATGTTCTATAACCCTTAATTCCCTTGTCTATCAAAAACCTATCTACCCGTGACTTAAATATATTTAGCGAGGCAGCCTCCACCACTTCAACGGGCAGAGAATTCCAGAGATTCACCACCCTTTGAGTGAAGAAGTTCCTCCTCAACTCTGTTCTAAACTGCCCCCCCCCCTTATCTTGAGGCTGTGCCCTCTAGTGCTGCTGTCCTTTCTGAGCAAGAAGAATCTCTCTACCTCTACCCTATCCATCCCCTTCATTATCTTATACGTCTCTATAAGATCCCCCCTCAGCCTTCTAAACTCCAACGAGTACAGACCCAGTCTATTTAGTCTCTCCTCATAAGCCAGCCCCCTCATCTCCGGTATCAGCCTAGTGAACCTCCTCTGCACTCCCTCCAAGGCCAAAAAATCCTTGAGCAGGTGCGGCGACCAAAACTGCACACAGTACTCCAGCTGCGGCCTCACCAATGCCCTGTACAGTTGCAGCAAGACCTCCCTACTTTTATATTCTATCCCCCTCGCTATAAAGGCCAACATCCCATTTGCCTTCTTGATCACCTGCTGCACCTGCAGACTGGGTTTTTGCGACTCATGGACAAGGACCCCCAGGTCCCTCTGCACCGTAGCATGCTGCAGCTTTTCGCCCTTTAAATAGTAATCCCTCCTACTATTATTCCTGCCAAAGTGGATAACCTCACACTTGCTAACATTGTACTCCATCTACCAGGTCCTCGCCCACTCGCTCAGCCTATCCAGATCCCTCTGCAGACTTTCCACACCCTCCACACAATTTGCTTTTCCACTCATCTTCGTGTCATCAGCAAATTTCGTCAGCCTACACTCAGCCCCCTCCTCCAGATCATCTATATAAATGGCAAACAGTTGAGGCCCCAGCACCGATCCCTGCAGCACTGTTACAGATCACTGTTACGGATCCCTGACCACTATTACAGATCCCTGATCACTATTACAGATCACTATTACAGATCCCTGATCACTGTTAGAGATCTCTGGTCACTATTACAGATCACTATTACAGATCCCTGATCACTATTACAGATCCCTGGTCACTGTTACAGTGAGAGGGCATGGGATCCAAGGGCCTTTGGCCTTGTGGATCCAGAACTGGCTTGCCTGCAGAAGGCAGAGAGTGGTTGTGGATGGGTCTTTTTCTGAATGGAGGTCAGTCACCAGTGGAGTGCCGCAGGGATCTGTTCTAGGACCCTTGCTGTTTGTCATCTTCATAAATGACCTGGATGAGGAAGTGGAGGGATGGGTTCGTAAGTTCGCTGATGACACGAAGGTCGGTGGTGTTGTGGATGGTCTGGAAGGATGTCAAAAGTTGCAGTAGGACATAAATAGGATGCAGGGCTGGGCGGAGAAGTGGCAGATGGACTTCAACGCGGATAAATGTGTAGTCATCCATTTTGGCAGAACCAACGGGATGAACGAGTACAGTGTCAAGGGCAGAAGTCTTAGCAGTGTTGAAGAGCAGAAGGATCTTGGGGTCCGGGTCCACAGGACTCTTAAATCGGCCTCGCAGGTGGAGGTGGTGGTCAAGAAGGCGTATGGTGTACTGGCCTTCATTAATCGAGGGATTGAGTTTAGGAGTCGGGAGGTAATGCTGCAACTTTATAAGACCCTTGTCAGGCCTCATTTGGAGTACTGTGCGCAGTTCTGGTCGCTTCACTATAGGAAAGACGTAGAAGCTATTGAAAGGGTACAGAGGAGATTTACAAGGATGTTGCCTGGACTGGGAGGCATGCCTTATGAAGTTAGGTTGAGGGAGCTGGGTCTCTTTTCCCTGGAGAGACGAAGGTTGAGAGGCGACCTGATAGAAGTTTATAAAATGTTGAGAGGAATAGATAGGGTGGATTCTCAGAGGCTATTTCCCCGGGTTGAAATGGTCGCTACGAGAGGACACAGATTGAAGGTGCAGGGAGGCAAGTACAGAAGTGATGTTAGGGGTAAGTTTTTCACTCAGAGGGTGGTGAGTGAATGGAATCGGCTGCCGTCAGTGGTGGTGGAGGCGAACTCGCTGGGGTCTTTTAAAAGACTTCTGGATGAGTATATGGGGTTTAATGGGATTGGGGGTTATAGATAGGTCTATAGATTGGTAGGTGTTGATGTGATCGGCGCAACTCGTGGGCCGAAGGGCCTGTTTGTGCTGTAGTGTTCTATGTTCTATCACTATTACAGATCCCTGATCCCTGTTACAGATCCCTGATCACTATTACAGATCCCTTTTTGTCTTTTTATTCCGCAGGTGGAGGTCCACCTCGTTGTCAAATGAGGGGCATGCACACGGTGGGTCGTGCGTGGGCTGCTCTTGGAGGTTCTGGGAGTGGCCTAGTACTTCATGTCGGTGTGTGTGCTTGATCCTGGACCGGTAGACGGGCGCCGCAACAGCTCGGTGACTAGCACTGCTGGCTGTGCAGATACATGGATTTGGGCCTGTGTCTGTGGGAGTTTGTGCATTCTCCCTGTGGTTGCATGGGTTTCCTCCGGGCGCTCCGGTTTCCTCCCACACCCCAAAGATGTGCTCTTAGGCTGATTGGTTTACTAAATTGACACTATTCTCCCCTGAATCTGGCTAAGTTAGGGGGTCCATTCGTAGACACGCAGGGTAGAATAGGTGTAGGGTGATGCGGCGGCGCGGGCTCGTTGGGCCGAAGGGCCTGTTTCCCGTGCTGGGTTGTTCTTTGTTCTATCCCTGGTCACTGTTACAGATCACTATTACAGATCTCTGATCACTGTTACAGATCCCTGGTCACTATTACAGATCCCTGATCCCTGATCACTATTACAGATCCATGATCACGATTACAGATCCCTGATCACTATTACAGATCCCTGATCACTGTTACAGATCTCTGGTCACTGTTACAGATCACTATTACAGATCCCTCATCCCTGTTTCAGATCCCTGGTCACTGTTACAGATCCCTGATCCCTGTTACAGATCCCTGATCACTGTTACAGATCACTAATACAAATTCCTGATCCCTGTTACAGATTCCTGATCACTATTACAGATCCCTGATCACTATTACAGATCACTATTACAGATCCCTGATCCCGGTTACAGATCCCTGATCACTGTTACAGATCACAGTTACTGATCCCTGTTACAGATCCCTGATCCCGGTTACAGATCACAGTTACTGATCCCTATTACAGATCCCTGATCCCTGTTACAGCTCTGGGCTGCCTCCGGCAGTGTGATGAGCGGGACGGGATCGCTCCCTCCGCAGCCGCAGTCCCGGAGCCGGTGGGAGGGGAGAAGCTGCGTCAGTGACTGCGGCATCCCCGCCCCGGAGCCCATCCGAGCCCAGCCCGCAGAGCCGGAGAGCCGCAGAGCGGGAGGATGCAGCACTGCAGCCCCGGTACCGCCTTCCCGCAACTCCTACCGCTTCTCATCCTCACCCTGAGCCGGAGCTCCGCCGGTAAGGAGCGGAAAACCCACCGAGCGGGGGGAGCGGAAAACCCACCGGGGTGGGGGGAACGGAAAACCCACCGGGGTGGGGGGGAGCGGAAAACCCACCGGGGGGCGGGGGGAGCGGAAAACCCACCGGGGGGCGGGGGGAGCGGAAAACCCACCGGGGGGCGGGGGGGAAGCGGAAAACCCACCGAGCGGGGGGAACGGAAAACCCACCGGGGGTTGGGGGGGGTGACGGAAAACCCACCGGGGGGCGGGGGGAGCGGAAAACCCACCGAGCGGGGGGAGCGGAAAACCCACCGGGGTGGGGGGAACGGAAAACCCACCGGGGGGCGGGGGGAGCGGAAAACCCACCGGGGGGCGGGGGGGAGCGGAAAACCCACCGGGGGGCGGGGGGGAGCGGAAAACCCACCGGGGGGTGGGGGGGAGCGGAAAACCCACCGGGGGGTGGGGGGGAGCGGAAAACCCACCGGGGTTGGGGGGGGGGATGACGGAAAACCCACCGAACGGGGGGAGCGGAAAATGGCATCTGAGTGAGGTTTCTGCAATGGCCCTGAGGTGACCAGATAATAATCAGAATCCACCGGGATCTGCCCCCCCTCCCCTCCCCTCCAAGGATCTGCCCCCCCTCCCCTCCCCCCCAAGGATCTGCCCCGGTCCCCGTTCCACCCCCCCCCCCCCCGATCATCCCCGTTCTCTCTCCCCCCCCCCCCCCCACCCCCAGATCTGCCCCGGTCCCCCCCACCCCCCAGGATCTGCCCTGGGCTCCCCCCCACGCCCCCGGACCCCCGACATTTCAGCAGCAATGCGGGAAAATGCGGCTGATTCTCCTGGAAGGAGTCCGGTCCCTGCAGGCACTGGAACGGCCCCACTGGGAAATCTGGGATTGTTCCCTTTGGAGCAGAAAAGGACATTTAATAGAAAAGGAAAAGGTTTCAGGAAAACTCTGGAGGAGCCAGTGGGGCTGTCCAAGCTGGAGGGACAGGGCGATTGGCCAAAGGAGAGGAGGGCAGACCGTCTGGGCCGGCGAGCGGGGCGCAGACCGTCTGGGCCGGCGAGCGGGGCGCAGACCGTCTGGGCCGGCGAGCGGGGCGCAGACCGTCTGGGCCGGCGAGCGGGGCGCAGACCGTCTGGGCCGGCGAGCGGGGCGCAGACCGTCTGGGCCGGCGAGCGGGGCGCAGATCTCTGCTCTGTTTACAGTAAAAAATCTCAACACCAGGTTAAAGTCCAACAGGTTTATTTGGAATCACGAGCTTTCTGAGTGCTGCTCCTTCATCACTTTAACCTGGTGTTGTGAGATTTCTTACTGTGCCCACCCCAGTCCAATGCCAGCATCTCCACATCATGGTCCGTTTAGCCACCATCGATGATAGCTGATCATTGGCAGTTTCTATAGGAACTTAGAAAAGAGAATTGGAGAACTATTCAAAGAGAAATAATTTAGAGCACTCTGGGAAAAGAGCAGGGTCGTGGGAGTGGGTGTTATTGGATAGCTCTTCCATAGAGCCAGCACAGGCACAATGGGTAGAATGGCCTCCTGTTGGCCACTGCAATACACAGGCCCCAAGATTGAGTTGGAGCAGATGGATGTGCAGATTGGGATGAGTGTGGTGGGAGGGGGTCACTGGGGGTTTGGAGGTAGTTGGGAGGTGGGTGGGTGTCTTGGGGGGTGTGATGTGCCCGGTGGAAGGAGTTGGGGGGTGTCAGGGGTTGGTTGGACTGGTTTGGGGATGTCGGTAGGTTCAGGGGCTTCAGAGAGTTAGGGTGCATGGGTGTGTTTGTGTCAAGTTCTGCTGAATGTAACATTTATTTCTGAATGGAGTGGGGGAGGGGACATTGGAGGTTTTTGGGGGATTGGGGGGAGGTGATTGGAGACACTTTCAGTACACTGGTTGGGGTGTGGAGTTTGGTGAAACATGTGAACTGGATTCAGCTGTCCTCCTGACACTTTAACTGACGGATTTCTCAAGGGCCAGTGTTATATTTAAAATTTGTGTTAAAATGAGGCACTCGGCCTGCCCGCTGTGAGTGTATTATCCACAAACTGCCCCTGCCCCACCCTGAATCAGAAGAGATCAGATCAGGATGGACTGGGAGGCATGCCTTATGAAGCTAGGTTGAGGGAGCTGGGACTCTTTTCCCTGGAGAGACGTAGGTTGAGAGGCGACCTGATAGAGGTTTATAAAATGTTGAGAGGAATGGATAGGGTGGATTCTCAGAGGCTATTTCCCCGGGTTGAAATGGTCGCTACGAGAGGACACAGATTTAAGGTGCGGGGAGGAAAGTACAGAAGTGATGTTAGGGGTAAGTTTTTCACTCAGAGGGTGGTGAGTGAGTGGAATCGGCTGCCGTCAGTGGTGGTGGAGGCGAACTCGCTGGGGTCTTTTAAAAGACTCCTGGATGAGTATATGGGGTTTAATGGGATTGGGGGTTATAGATAGGTGTTGATGTGATCGGCGCAACTCGTGGGCCGAAGGGCCTGTTGGTGCTGTAGTGTTCTATGTTCTATGATGCCAACGTTTTGACAAATTTACTGGAGTTCTATGAGGATGTGTCTAGGGCAGTGGATAGAGGAGAGCCGGTGGATGTGGTCTTTCTGGATTTTCAGAAGGCGTTTGACAAGGTACCTCACAAGAGGTTATTGCAGAAGGTCAGGGGACATGGAGTTGGGGGTAGGGTGTTAGCGTGGATAGAGGATTGGTTGTCAAATAGGAGGCAGAGAGTGGGGGTCAATGGGTGCTATTCGGATTGGCGGATGGTGACTAGTGGGGTGCCCCAGGGGTCGGTGCTGGGGCCTCAGCTATTTACCATTTATATAGATGATCTGGAGGAGGGAACCGAGTGCAGGGTGTCGAAATTTGCTGATGACACCAAGATTGGGGGAAAGGCAAATTGTGCGGAGGGTGTGGAGAGTCTGCAGAAGGATCTAGATAGGCTGGGCGAATGGGCCAGGAAATGGCAAATGGAATTTAATGTTGGCAAGTGTGAGGTGGTCCACTTTGGTAGGAAGAATGGTAGGAAGGACTATTACTTACGTGGCGAAAAACTGCAGCAGGCGACGGTGCAGAGGGACCTCGGGGTCCTTGTGCATGAGTCGCAAAAACCCAGCTTGCAGGTGCAGCAGGTGGTCAGGAAGGCGAATGGGATGCTGGCCTTCATAGCGAGGGGGATTGAATATAAAAGTAGGGAGGTCTTGCTGCAGCTGTATAGGGCATTGGTGAGGCCGCAGCTGGAGTACTGTGTGCAGTTTTGGGCGCCGCACCTGCGCAAGGATATTTTGGCCCTGGAGGGAGTGCAGAGGAGGTTTACTAGGCTGATACCGGAGTTGAGGGGATTGAGCTATGAGGAGAGGCTGAGTAAACTAGGCTTGTACTCGTTAGAGTTTAGAAGAATGAGGGGAGATCTCATTGAGACGTATAAGATGATGAATGGGATGGATAGGATAGAGGTGGAGAGACTCTTCCCGCTCAAAAAAGACAGTAGGACTAGGGGGCACAGCCTCAAGATAAAGGGGAGGCGGTTTAGAACGGAGTTGAGGAGGAACTTCTTCACTCAAAGGGTGGTGAATCTCTGGAATTCTCTGCCCGTTGAAGTGGTGGAGGCTGCCTCGCTAAATATTTTTAAGAAGCGGGTTGATGGGTTCTTGATAAGAGAGGGGATTAAGGGTTATGGGGAGAGGGCGGGAAAGTGGAACTGAGCCACGACAGATCAGCCATGATCTTATTGAATGGCGGGGCAGGCTCGAAGGGCTAGATGGCCTACTCCTGCTCCTATTTCTTATGTTCTTATGTTCTTATGTTTTACATACATCTTACCTGACCTAAACTAACCCATTTCTGGAGTCAAATATTCAGAGAATCACAAGGCAGTTGGTAAATTATAAAACTGTAAATCAGCCACTTGCTCTCATTGCTTTTTAGAGGAGCTGGGAGCTGCTGCAATTGGTTGTCATTTTGAAGAACTTATCAATTAGTCCAATTGGAATGTTTTATTAGAATGCTGGGGTCAGCACATTTTCAAACTAATTCTGATGCTCAAAATCTGAAACTGTCGTAAAGAAGTCCACTTGTTCTTTCTTTCAGAACGATGTAATGAGGCTCTGGTCGAACAAGAATACTCCAGTGCATTGACAGCTTCCTCCTATTACTCATATTCCTATTCACCCAGCTATGGAAAACTGTACAGTAAGTTCAAAATTCAAATCATGTACAGGGTGGGGGCAGGTGGAGAGTGGGGTTGGGGGAGGAAAGAGGGAGAACCAGACGGCTAGCGAAATGGGAACAGAAAGAAGCGGTGTTAGATAGATGGAATGGAAGGGAACGGATGGTGGGATAGAGGAAGAGGTAGTTGGGGCAGCATGTTGGCAGTATGGTTAGCACTGCTGACTCGTGCAGTTCCGGATACCCAGGTTAGATTCCAGCATTGGGTAACTGCTTATGTGGCATCTGCATGTTCTTCCTGTGTCTGTGTGGGTTTCCTCCAGGTGCTCTGGTCTCCTCCCACATCAAAAGATGTGCAGGCTGGGTGAATTGGACATGCTAAGCTGTCCCTTGTCAAAAGATGTATAGGTTAGATGGGATTAGCCACGGTAAATGTGTGGGGCTGCAGGAATAGTGTGGGAGAGACAGCCTGGGTAAGATGCTCTGTCAGAGCCAGTGCAGACTGGATGGGCCAAATGGCCTCTTCTGCACTGTAGGGATTCTATGATTTTATAATTGTGGGAGAGAGAAGAGTGAGGTAGTAAGAGATAGAAGATTGGCTGGCTACCAGGAAGCAGAGAGTTGGCATAAATGGGTAATTTCCTGTTTGGGAGAATGTAACTAGTGTCACAGGGATCAGTGCTGGGATCTCAACTATTTACAGTTTATATAAATGACTTGGATGAAGGGACCAAAGGAATGGTTGCTAAATTTGCTGATGACACAAATATATAAATTGTGAAGAGGGCATCAGGAGGCTAAAAGGAGACATAGATTGGTTAAGCGAATGAGCAAGGATTTGACAAATGGAGTATAATGTGAGTAAATGTGAACTTGTCCATTTTGGCAGAAAGAATAATAAGTTTATTGTGTAAATGGAGAGATTGCAGAACTCTGAGGTGCAGAGGGATGTGGGTGTCCTAGTGAATGAATCTCTAAAGGCTGGTAGAAAGGTACAGCAAGTCATTAGGAAAGCTAATGATGTTATATAATGTGAGGAGAAGTGATTACACGGTAGGGAGGTTATGCTTCAGTTGTGCAGGGCGTTGGTGAAACCACATCTAGAATATTGTGTACCGTACTGGTCTCCTTATTTTAGGAAAGTTGTAAATGCATTGGAAGCAGTTCAGAGAAGGTTTGCTAGAGTAACACCAGGAATGGTATATCATTATGAGGAAAGGGTGGACTGTCTATGTTAGTATCCACTGGAGTTTAGATGAGGAAGAGGTGACTTGATTGAAACACATAAAATCCTGAGGGATGTTGATACGGTGGATGTGCAGAGGATGTTTCTTCTTGTTGGAGAATCTAGAGTTGGGGTCACTGTTTAAAAATAAAGGGTCATCCTTTTAAAATGGAGATGAGGTGGACATTTTCACTGAAGGTTGTGAGTCTTTGCAACTCTTTCTGAAAAGCAGTGTCTAAATATTTCTAAAGCAGAGGTGGACAGATTGTTGGTAAACTGGGGCTGATAAGTTAACAGGGGTAGACGGGATGTCGATTTGAGGTTACTGTCAGATCATCCCTTACTAAATGGTGGAATAGGTTCAAGGGGCTGAAGGGCCTACTCCTGCAAGTTGGTTGTGTGTTTGTGTAAGGGAGAGGTCTAGGCGAGAGGAGGAAGGGGTGAGGGCAAAGGGTGAAGCAAAGGTGACTGTTGAAAGGAGAAAATGGTAAGGAGTGGAGTTCAGGAAAAGGGGATATGGAGTTGCGTTCTCACTTGCGGTTCAGGAAGGGGATTGCTTGAGAAGTGTGGGTGATGAGGGGTAGACTGAGGGTAAAAGATTGGTAGAGGTGGTGGGGGAGGAGACCACATTTATTCAAGCCCTCTGTCAACTCTGAAAATCATTCATGTCTCCAGGATTAATGCCCCTTTCTGTGTGGCCTATCTCTGAATTGATGCCTGTGTTGAAGGGGTTGTGGTCTGGATCTGTCCAGTCTACCCCCTGTAATGCCACTGAGGCTGCTTATCACATGGTTCAGTGGTTGTGGACTGAGCCTCACTTGCTGTCATTGGCTTTGTTTCTCAGCGCGAGGAGGTTGGTCTCCTCAGGTTTCAGATAAACTCCCGTGGCTGCAGATTAACCTGTCCCAGAGATCGAAAATTACTGCAATCGCCACACAAGGAACTTACAACTCTTATGATTGGGTGACCAAGTATCTCTTCCTATACGGTGACCGAGCAGACAACTGGAAACCTTTCTATCAACAGGGGCATAACTGGGTAAGTCTGACACTCACTAATAGATCTCTTATGGAGACTGAAAAATGTCCAAATGCAGAATATATTTTCAAGGGCTTTGTCCTTGGTGGGGGGGGGGCTTCAGTTTATTATTACACCTCATCAACTGAATAAGTGAGATTGATTAAAATGTCAGCATATCCTCAGGAACTGAGCTACAGAAGATAGATTGGAGAAGGTGGGACTGTTCTCCTTGGAGAGAAGGCTCAGAGGAGATTTGATAGAAATGTTCAAAATCACGAGGGGGCTGGACAGAGTTGATAGGGAGAAACTGTTCCCGCTCGGAAAAGGATCAGAAATGAGAGGGCATGGATTTAAGGCGATTTGCAAAAGAGGCAAATATAATGTGAGACAAAACTTTTTCACTCTGCGATTGTTTGGGCTCTGGAACGCACTGCTTGGAAGTGAGGTGGAGGCAGGTTCAGTTGACGCGTTTGGAGGCATTGGATGATTATTTCTATTCAAATAATGATGTGGAGATGCTAGTGTTGGATTGGGGTAGGCAGAGTAAGAAGCTCTTTCAACAGGTGAGTCTCACTTACATTCACCTGATAAAGGAGCAGAGCTCTGAAAGCTCATGATTTCAAGTAAACCTGTTGGACTTTAACTGGTGTTGTGAGACTTCTTACTGTTTAAATAATGTGCAGGGGGACATGGAAAAGGCTGAGAAATAGCACTAAATCATGATGCTCATTTGGAGAGCTAGTGCAATCACGACGGGCCAAGTGGCCTCCTGCACCGGAATTATTCTGCGATCCTGTTAAATGATTGACACATTGTCCAATAAACATGTTGGGAGTAGGTGTGACTTTTCTGAAAGTGGGGATATGTGGAGATTTAACAAACAGTTCTCAGTGTCATATTGTGGGTGATAAATACTCCCATCTAGATCCGCCAACCTCTTTGCTCCCTAACCCCCTCTCTGCCCCCTAACCTCCTCCCTGCCGTCCAACCTCACCCCACCCCCTTCACCCTGTGAATAATGATACTTTTGTTAAAGACGTTTGCAGGAAACCGGAATTCTGATGATGTGGTTCGACATGAGCTGTGGCGGCCAATCCTTGCACGTTCTGTCCGCTTTGTAGCAATCAGTTGGAGGCCGGGTCATTATGTCGGGCTCCGTGTCGAAGTCTACGGCTGCCATTACGGCAAGTACCTATACTGCTCACCCTGCTTAATGGAACAGTGAAAGAGAGAGCTCTGCACTGGATCAGGAAGTCACTCAGGCCAGGATTTGTGCACAGATGTCACATAGGCGGGAAACAGACCCAGCTCCAGACAGAAAAGGAGACAGCAACTGGGAGATGTAAGACGGATTAAAACAATATCGGATAAATTGAGGCAAACAGGAAAGAATCAGTGAGATCTCTCAATTTACCACATTTGCTGAATATTTGTGTGCTTTGTGTTAACTGATTTGTGGGAATTGGTTTCTTCAGCTGATGAAGAGCTAATTTTGTGAGATTGCTACAGAATAATTAACTGTTGCAAAGGTTCACAGAACTTTGTTGTCATAATAACATCAAAGTAGCAGTATCAATTTGAGACCTTCAGCCCATCTTATCAACCTATCCCACTATTCCTTTGGTACGTTTCTAATAATCTTGAATCCCATTTATTGGCCAGAATCTGTTCAATTTGTTATTTAACCCAGTCCAGGTTTCAGACCAATAATCTGTTTCATGTACTACCTGAAATCTGATTGACCTGAAACATTAATTCTATTCCTCAAATGTTTTTTTTCCCCTTGGTTTTTGAGACGAGGGGGAGTGTAAATCAGTGTTTAAAATTGGATTGAAACATCTTGTAAAATTTTTGAAATATGACGAATTGTAAATTCAGTATGATGTGGATTGTACACGGTATACAGCCCAGCCAGCTGGTGTTGATGCTCCATCTCAGCCTCCTCCCAACTTCCCTAAGCTAACTTTACCATCTGTGATCCTCTATTCTCATCTCCCTCTGATGTTTCATGAACTTTAAATATACTATTTATTTTAATAACCAACCCCATCCTCCTCTGAATTCCCGATTGCGTTTTCTGATGACTATCTTATGGTGGCCTCTCATGATGCTCTTCCCCAAGAGAAAACATTCTCTTTGTATCCAGAACCTCATGTTAACTTTTTATTATTATTGGCTAATTTGTTTGCTTCAGTTATTCTGACTGAGAGTAACTTGTACAAAGATTTTCCTACATTCTAACAATGACCGGACTTCTCAGCTGCCCAATGTAACTATGGAGAACACAAGAAATGCTGCTTTTTCTTCCTGTCTTCTATCCCTGGTGCTGTTTGAAATGATTGATATTTCTGGGCTTGGACCAGGATTAATGTTGAAAACTTTCTTCCACATTTAGATTCTGATGTGGTTGCTTTCGATGGGAACAGCTCTCTGAGCTACCGATTCCAGAACACTACAACTCGAACGCTGTTTGACTCCATATCGTTCAACTTCAAAACGATGGCTCAGGGTGGAGTTCTCTTACACAGCGAGGGAGAAGAGGGGGATTATATCACTGTGGAGTTGCAGGGGGCAAAATTGCTCTTTCACATTAATTTAGGTATTTAACTTATGGAAATGCACATTTGACATAGAAGCAGAAGTAGGCCATTCAGCCCATTGAGTCTGCTCTGCCATTCATCGATATCATGACTGTTCTTATATGATAATCCTCAACTCCGCTGTTCTGCCTTATCCCCATAGCCATCGACTCCCTTACTGATTAAAAATCTGTCTATCTTGTCCTCCTGCTGCTCTCATCTGGTAAAGAATTCCACCAATTTACTATCCTGTGCAAGAAGAAATTCTTATTCATCCCTGTCTTAAATAGATGAACCCCTTACTTTGAGATCATGCCCCCTGGTCCTGGATTCTCCCACAAGGGGAAGTAGCCTCTCAGCATCTGTTCATCACAGAAATTACTAACTTCAGTGATAAGTGAATCCATAAAACCAGACAAGACGGGCAGAAGGAAACCTGAATCTAAGTACATGACTTGCAAACTTTCCTTCCAAATTGAGACTTCTGCCAACTAGAAGGAGCAGGGCAGCAGACACATGGGTACATCTACACGACAGGGGCTGCAGTGATTCAAAAAGCTCACCACTACCTTCTCAAGGGGCAGGCAACAAATATTAGCCTAGCCAGTGATGCAAGGATTTAAAAATTTAGAAAACAAATGAGATGATTGCATGCACACTGCTGGTTTCAGGCTATATTGCAAAGTTCTAAATATGCTGTAATTTGAGAGTTAATATGTTTGTGTTTGCTGCACTCTCCATTCACACTGCAGGGAGTAGCAACATCCATTCTGTGAGTGGAGAGACATCCATCACCATGGGCAGTTTGCTCAATGACCAACACTGGCACATGGTTGAAATCGAGCGCTACGGGCAAGACGTTAATTTCACGCTCGATGGTCGTGTTGAACGTGTGCACACTAATGGTGATTTTGACCACCTGAATTTGGATTTGATGGTAAGCTGGTTTTCCATTTGGAGCTGTCCCAGCTTGGTATGCTCTGGCTACAATCTTCTGAATTCTTGAAAGAGATTCAACTCGGTTACAAATTGCAGTTAAATATTTCAGCAATGACAAAAAGTCACCCAGACTCAACTTTGGTTCTGTTCTCTCTCCACGGATGTTGTCAGACTTAGTGAGATTTTCCAGCGTTTTCTGTTTTTGTGTCAACAATTTCCTGTTGCAATTGAGTTTGTTCTTTGTTTGTGTTGCAGCTTTTCCTGTTTGTATGCCATTGTTTTGGTGAACAGATTGAGTCTGGCATATACAGCTCATGTACATCTTACTTTCTCACTACTAACTCCCATTTGTCAGTTTTATATCAATCAATGTACATCTGAAGGGGAGGTGGTGATGTAATGGTTTAGTCACTGGGCTAGTAATCCAGGTTCAAATCCCACTACCATAGATGTTGGAATTTGAATTCAATCAAAAAATCTAGAATTCAAAATCTGATGACGACCTTGGAACCATTTTTGATTGATGTAAGAACCTATCTGGTTGACGAATTCCCTTTTGGGAAGGAAATCTGCCGTCCTTACCTGGTCTGGCTGACGTGCATCTCCAGAGCCGCAGCAATGTCCTTGCCTCTTCAATACCCTCTGAAATGACTGAGCCTAGCAAGCCACTCGGTCGTATCAAACTGCTTAAAGTAACTCAATAAAGAAACAAACTGGACGGACCGCAAGGGTATTGACCTCAGCACCGAAATGGCAATGGCAAACTCAGCCACTTCAATCCTGCAAAGTCCCCCCTGCTTTGGCTTGGTCTAAAATCAGGAGAGCCATCTGACAGACTAGTCAAGCAGCAGCCTGACGCAGGCACACTCTCAAAATCATATCCTATAGACAATATCAAAGACATCACCATCACTATCCCTGAGATGGTAGGGAGTCGGGAGGGAGTTTCCCTGGGAGACTGCTTCATTAACTGCCCCCCCCCCCCCCACACACACACACACACACACACACACACATACACACAATCCTGCGTGACGAATCAGTATTCCTTCATGTTGAGTAACACTTGGAGGAAGCAGTGAGGGGGATGAGTATAGAATGTTCTCTGGGTGGGGACTGCAATGTCCATCACCAAGAGTGGCTCAGTAGCATCAGCACAGAGCTGGCTAAGTCCTACAGGACATCACTGCTAGACTGGGACTGCGGCAGCTGCTGAGTGAACCAATGGGAAAACGTACTGGATCTCATCCCCACTAATCCAACGTTTGCAGGTGCATTTGTCCATTACAGTATCAGTAGGAGTGACCACCACACAGTCCTTGTGGAGACAAAGTCCCACTTTCACATTGAGAGTACTCCCCATTGTGTGTGGCACTATCACCATTCTAGATAGGATAGACTTCATATAGATTGAGCAACTCAAAACTGGGAATCCATGAGGCACTGTGAGCCATCAGCAGCAGCAGATTTATACTCCGGCACAACGTGTAACCTCATGGCCCGGAATATCCCCCACTCAACCATTACCATCAAACCAGAGCATCAACCCTGGCTCAGTGCAGGGAGGGCATGCTGGGAGCAGCACCAGGCATATCTAAAAATGAGACTTCAGCCTGCTGAAACTACAACACAACTGCTTGAGTGCCACACAACGTAAGAACAAGCGATAGACAGAACTAAGCAATCCCACAACCAACGGATCAGATTAAGCTCTGCAGTCCTGCCACATCCAGTCAAGAATGGTGGTAGACAATTAAACAACTCACTGGAAAGGGAAACTCCACAAATATCCCCATCCTCGATGATGGAGGAGCCCAGCACATCAGTGCCAAAGATAAGGCTGAAATAGTCGCAGCAATTTTTAGCCGGTAGTGCCGAGTGGATGATCCATCTTGGCCTCAAAGAAAGAACAAAGGAAAGTACAGCACAGGCACAGGCTCTTCAGCCGTCCAAGCCAGTGCTGATCATGATGCCTTAACTTTTTAAAAAAAAGCCTTCTGCCCTTGGCTCATTTCCCTCCCCAGTGGTCTCCAGCATCACAGATGCCAGTCTCCAGCCAATTCTATTTGCTCCACATGGTAGCAAGGAACAGCTGAAGACACTGACTATTACAAAGGCAATGGGCCCTAATAACATTCCAGCAATAGAACACAGCACAGTACTGCCCTTCAGCCCTCGATGTTGTGCCGACCTATGTTCGAACCCAAGATCAGCTATCCCACTCCCTATCATTCTGGTGTGCTCCATGTGCCTATCCAATAACCGCTTGAAAGTTTCTAAAGTGTCCGACTCCACTATCACAGCAGGCAGTGCATTCCACACCCCAACCACTCTCTGAGTAAAGAATCTACCTCGGACATCCCTCCTATATCTCCCACCATGAACCTTATAGTTATGCCCCCTAGTAACAGCTACATCCACCTGAGGAAATAGTCTCTGAATGTCCCCTCTTTCTATCCCTCTCATCATCTTATAAACATCTATTAAGTCACCTCTGCTGTAAAGAGAAAAGCCCCAGCTCCCTCAGCCTTAGCACTGAAGACTTGTGCAGCAGAATTTACTGCTCCCTAGCCAAGCTGTTCCAATACAGTTACAGCACTGCTATCCATCCAGCAATGTGGAAAACTGCCCAGGATGTCATGTACACAAAAAGCAGGACAAATCCAACCTGGCCAATCACTGCCCATTAGCCTTTCCTGAATGATCAGTAAAGTGGGAGGGGCCATCAACAGCGACACTTGCTTCGAAATAACCTGCTCACTGTTGTTCGGTTTGAGTTTCACCAGGGTCACTTAGCTCCTGACCTCATTACAGCCTTGGTTCAAACAAGGACCAAAGAGCTTAACTCCAGAGATGTGATCGACAGTCCTAGACATCAAGGCCACATTTGTGTGGCATCGAGGAGCCTGAACAAAACTGCAGTCAATGGGTATCGGGGGAAAGCTCTCCACTGGTTAGAGTTATGTCCAACACAAAGGAAGATGGTTATGGGTGGAGGTCAGTCATCTCAGCTCCAGGACATCACTGCAGGAGTCCCTCAGGATAGTGTCCAAGGCCCAACAATCTTCAGGTGCTTCATCAATGGCCCATCCTCCATGATTAGATCAGAAGTGGGGATGTTCGCTGATGATTGCACAATGTTCAGCAGCATTCGCAACTCCTCAGATACTGAAATAGCCCATGTTCAAATGCAGCAAGAGTTGGAAAGCATTCATGCTTAGGCTGATAGGTAACAAGTAACATGTGTGCTGCAGAAGTACCAAAGACCATCTCCAACAAGAGGGAATCCAATCATTACCCCTTCGCATTGCAATATATTGCCACCACTGAATCCCCCACTGTCAACATCCTGGAGGTTACCTTTGACCAGAAACTAAACTGGACTAGATACATAAATATTGTGGTTGCCAGAGCAGGTCAGAGGCTGGGAATCCTGCAGCAAGTAACTCACGTCCTGACTTCCTAAAGCCTGTCCACCATCTACAAGGCGCAAGAAGTGTGATGGAAACTCCTCACTTGCCTGGATGAGTGCAGTTCCAATAACAGTCAAGAAGCTCGACACCATCCATGACAAAGCAGCTTGCTTGATTGGCACCCCATTCATCACCTTCAACATTCGCTCCATCACCTGCAAAGAGTGGCAGCTGTGTGTACCATCTACAAGATGCACTACAGCAACTCACCAAGGTTCTTTTGACAGCAGCTTCCAAACCTGTGACTTCTACCACCTAGAAGGTCAAGGGCAGCAGAGACATAGGAACATCACCAATTGCAAGTTCCTCGCCCAACTCACTCACCATCCTGACTTAAAAATGCATCACCATTCCTTCACTGTCACTGGGTCAAGATCCTGGAACTCACTTGCTGACAGTACTGTGGATGTACCTACACCTCAGGGACTGCAAGAAGGCAATTCACCACCACCTTCTCGAGGACAATTAGGGATGGGCAATAAATGTTGGCTTTGCCAGCGACGCCCGCACCCCATAAATGAATAAAAAAAGCTTTCTTTCACTTTTTACCTTTATTTCAGATTTACTTTGGTGGGTTGATACCCACTGAGAGACTGAGATTGGTTGACAAACCAAACTTCCAGGGCTGTATGGAGAACATCATGTATAACAATATCAGTGTGATTGACTTGGCAAGAGGAAGACATTCACAAACACACAGCCTGGTAAGGAGCAGCCAGTAAAATCTGGGAAATGAATGTCAGACTCCAAGTGTTCAGTCAGTGGGTAACTACCTAAGAGAGAGCAAGAAAGACACAGCGAAAAGAAATGGTCTTTCTACTAAACAGGGTAAGATAGAGAGAATCATCCGTCCTGCCAACATGTTTGTACTTTTGAAAGAACTGATCCTGTTCCAACCCCAGTTATCAAATCAATTAAAGGAGAGTTGAACATAGTTGAAGTAGAAAAAAGAAAAGCCTCTGGCTCCATGCTGGAAACTTTAATTTTGTGTTAATTTAGCACTCTCTTAAAATATTCAGATGTTTAGATGTTGTAATGTTTAGATCTCTTTTAAATATAAATAATTGTGGACAGGCTACATTCAGAATAATGTCAGTAATTGCAAACGTCAAATTAGCCTCAGCAAACTAATAACAAACAGGGTGGATATCGATCGGGTTGTGTAGGTCAACGTTGAGAAATGTGGAGTTTTCTAGAAAATTAAGAGATTAAAAATAGTAAAAGTCTCAGTGAGTGGACAGGGTGGGTGAGTGAAATAAATACACAGAACTGGATAGGAACCAATATGTCAAAGCTCAGGATCCGTGCCTGAATGGAAACACACTACTACACTGGAGTGCATTCCTATGCCACATCCTCAATGAGCTGTATTCAACTAAAACATAACTTGCGCATGTTAATGTTCCAATCCCTTGAAGCAAAGGTCAACAATCCATTTGCCATCAGTAGAAGCAACATGGAAAGATAAATGTGACCCATAGAATGATGCATATAACAAAACCACTTAGCCCATCATCATCTTCTGGGACTTTCATTCTCAACTTTAGAGCAGTGAAGGGAGATGGTGAACCTATAAAGTTGTCAGAATGTACAGTTTTATGTTTCTGATTATAAAGGCGACGAGTGATGTACAGTCAGAGTTGACATCATTGGATGATATGGTTCTAGGAGAAATTTGGAGGAAAAGTGATCTCTGTATACACAGGGTAGTTATGGGAAACTTATCAGAGTACTTTTAAAGAATTTAAGAGGGTAAATGGACCGTTTTCACTGGCTGGTGAATTGGTAACAAGGAGTCAACTTAAGGTTGACATGAGGCATACAGGAGAGAAAGGAAGCTTATTATAATTATAAAATGGAATGCATTAACTCACAGGATTCCTCTGGAGTCGGTGATGAGCTTTCATGGTTTGGTTGTTGGATAGAAGATGCTGTCATTAATTTCTGTGTTTTTCCATTCCTTCAATCAGGGTAATGTGCAGTTTCGCTGCCGTGAATTCCTCTATAAGGACAAGCCATACTATCCCATAACATTCGCAACACCAACCAGCTTTATTCAGGTGCCTGGTCTACCAATGCAGAACCAGCTCTCTGTCAACTTCACTTTCCGGTCCTTAGATACAAGTGGCCTTCTTCTTTTCAGTAACTTTTCTGAAGGTGTTGGTTGGCTGGAGATGGGTTTAAGTGAAGGACAGATTAACATATCATTCCAACAGACGGGCAAGAAACGACTGGAATTTGCTGCAGGTACACACTGTTCACTGAGCAGCTGGGTCTCCATGATGCCCATGTGGTTTAGCACAGAGCTGCATTGCTCAATGTAGCAGCCTGCATGATATAAGATGTCCTGTTGTAAAATCAGTAATGATGAACGGGAGGAATTATCTAAACCACCTCCTGATTTGGCGGGGAGGGGGGGAGGAATCTCAGACTTCTGTATCATTTCCCCGACGGAAAAATGTGGACGAGAGTATGTCCGGGGGGAATGGGGTCTTTGATTATGCTGGCTGCTTTTCTGAGGCAGTGGGAAGTGTAGATAGAGTCAATGAATGGGAGGCTGGTATGGACTGAGCTTTGTTCACGATCCTTTGTAGTCTCTTGCGGTCTTGGATGGAGCAGGAGCCATATCAAACTGTCATACAATCATTAAGAATGTTTTCTATGGTTCATCTGTAGAAGTTGGCGAGAGTGATAGCAGACATGCCAAATTTCCTTAGTCTTCTCAGAAAGTAGAGGTGTTGGTGGCTTTCTTAGTTATTGTGTCCCTGTGGAGAGACCAGGACAGGCTGTTGGTGACCTGGCCACCGAGAAGCCTCAAGTTCTCAACCATTTCCACCTCATCCCATTGGTGCAAACAGGGCATGTGCTCCACTGTGCTTCCTGAAATGGGTAACTATCTCCTTCATTTTGTTAATATTGAGGGAGAGATTATTGTCATCGCACCAGTTCATCAGATTCTCCATCTCGTTCCTGTACTCCGTCTCATCATTGTTTGCAATCCTATCCACTACAGTGATGTCATCAGCAAACTGGAAAATCGAGTTGGAGGGGAATTTGGCCACACGGTCAAAGGTGTATAAGGAGTATAGTCGGGGTGGGGGGGATGCTGAGGACACGTTGCGGTGTTGTTATTTGATGTTTTAATTTATTTTAAAATGTTGATCTTGGAATTGTTGAGGATGATCATGGAGCAGATGTCGTTGCCTGTTTTCATTGATCCCATTGCAGAGGGGGGAGGAATTGTGGACAGTTGTTCAGTTACTGGCAGACTAACTCGCTCTTTGCTGTGCCAGGTTATAACTTGACTGACGGACATTGGCACTCGGTCCAGCTGTTGGCACGAATGGATTCTGTTGTTGTTGTCATTGATGAGAGGGAGGATTCACCCGTACGAATAAACCACGCTTTACGGGTGCAGACCGGAGATCAGTATTACTTTGGAAGTGAGTGTCAATTCATTTGGTCAGTTTCTTTACTCGGGTATTTTCTGTTAAAGTTTAAGTAATATTGGCAGCATGTAAATGCCAGGCAACGACTATTTCCAATTAGGGATGATCTAACCCCCTTCGCTTGATGGTGGCACAGTCACAGCGCCAGCAAGCCAGGCCTTGGGTCACTGTCTGTGTGGAGTCTGCACATTCTCCCTTTCTCTGCGTGGGTTTCCTCCGGGTATTCTGGTTTCCCCCCCATGGTTCAAAGATGTGTAGGTTAGGTGGATTAGTCGTGCTAAATTGCTCCTTAGTGTCAGAGGATTAGCAGGGTAAATATGTGATGGTACAGGGACCGGGATTGGATGGGATTGTTGTCAGTGTAGATTCAATGGGCCGAATGGCTGCCTCCTGCACTGTACGGATTCTGTGATAGGGGAAAAGGCAGATGTTTTTATGACACAAATAAGACTCCAGAATGGTAAATTGCTTCCCTGGTTGCAAGGGTCAAGGATGTCTCAGAGTGGCTGCAGGACATTCTGCAGAGGGAGGGTGAACAGCCAGCTGTCATGGTGCATACAAGTAAAAAACTAGATGAGATCTTACAAGCTGAATTTAGGGAGTTAGGAGCTAAGCTAAAAAATAGGGCCTCAAAGGTAGTAATCTCAGGATTGCTACCAGTGCCAAGTGCTAGTCAGAATAGGAATGACCGGATAGCTAAGAGATGGTGCAAGGGGAGGGGATTCAAATTCCTGGGACATTGGCAGTGGTTCTGGGGAAGTGGCACCAGTACAAATTGGACGGTCTACACTTGGGCAGCACTGGAACCAATGTCCTAGGGGCAGGGTTTGTTTGTGCTGTTGGGAAGGTTTAAATTAATGTTGTGGGGGGAAGAGAACCGATGCAGAAAGTCAGAGGAAAGTAAAGTGGGGACAGAAACAAAAGGCATTAAGGGGAAAAGTGAAAGGCAGAGAAACCAAAGTCAGAAATCAAAAAGAGCCAGAGTACAGAGATTGTGGAGAGCTCAGTAACTAGGTCCAGTAAGGCTCAGAGAAATGAAACACAGAATGTACAAAACATGACTGGACAGATGGACTGAGAAAGCAGAGCAGAGAGCAAGGAAGTTCAGATTAAACTGCATTTATTTCAATGCAAAAGGCCTGACAGGCAAGGCAGACGAACTCAGGGATGGATGGGTACATGGGACTGGGATATTATAGCTAAAAGCGAAACATGAGTGAGGGAGGGCAGGACTGGCAGGTTAATGTTCCAGGGTACAGAGGCTATAGGAAAGATAGAACAGGAGATAAGACCTGATGAAGTGTATCCCAGAACGTTGTGGAAGGCTAGGAAGTAAATCGGTGGTCCCTTTGACAAGGTACCACATGGTAGGTTACTGCATAAGGTTAAATCTCATGAGATAAGAACATAACATAATAAGAACATAAGAAATAGGAGCAGGAGTGGGCCATCTAGCCCCTCGAGCTTGCCCCGCCATTCAATAAGATCATGGCTGATCTGTCGTGGCTCAGTTCCACATTCCCGCCCTCTCCCCATAACCCTTAATCCCCTCGCTTATCAAAAACCCATCAACCCGCATCTTAAAAATATTTAGCGAGGCAGCCTCCACCACCTCAACGGGCAGAGAATTCCAGAGATTCACCACCCTTTGAGTGAAGAAGTTCCTCCTCAACTCCGTTCTAAACCGCCCCCACTTTATCCTGAGGTTGTGCCCTCTAGTCCTACTATCCTTTCTGAGCGAGAAGAGCCTCTCCACCTCTATCCTATCCATCCCATTCATCATCTTATACGTCTCAATGAGATCTCCCCTCATTCTTCTAAACTCTAACGAGTACAAGCCTAGTTTATTCAGCCTCTCCTCATAGCTCAACCCCCTCAACTCCGGTATCAGCCTAGTAAACCTCTGCACTCCCTCCAAGGCCAAAATATCCTTGCGTAAGTATGGCGACCAAAACTGCACACAGTACTCCAGCTGCGGCCTCACCAATGCCCTATACAGCTGCAGCAAGACCTCCCTACTTTTATATTCAATCCCCCTCGCTATGAAGGCCAGCATCCCATTCACCTTCCTGACCACCTGCTGCACCTGCAAGCTGGGTTTTTGTGACTCATGCACAAGGATCCCGAGGTCCCTCTGCACCGTCGCCTGCTGCAGTTTTTCGCCACGTAAGGAATAGTCCTTCCTACCGTTATTCCTCCCAAAGTGGACCACCTCGCACTTGCCAACATTAAATTCCATTTGCCAGTTCCTGGTCCATTCACCCAGCCTATCTAGATCCTTCTGCAGACTCTCCACACCCTCCGCGCAATTTGCCGTTCCACCAATCTTGGTGTCATCAGCAAATTTTGACACCGTACACTCGGTTCCCTCCTCCAGATCATCTATATAAATGGTAAATAGCTGAGGCCCCAGCACCGACCCCTGGGGCACTCCACTAGTCACCCCAGGGTGAAATAGCCAATTGGATCCAAAATTGGCTTGACAACAGGCATAAGCATAGAGAGTTGTTTTTCAAACTGGAGGCCTGTGACCAGCAGTGTGCCTTGTGGATCAGTGCTGGGTCCACTGTTATTTATTTATTATTTAATGATTTGGATGAGAATTTAGGAGGCAAGGTTAGTAAGTTTGCAGATGACGCCAAGATTGGTGGCATAGCAGACAGTGAAGGAGGTTATCTCAGATTGCAACGGGATCTTGATCAATTGGGCCAGTGGGCCAATGAATGGCAGATGGAGTTTAATTTAGAAAAATGCGAGGTGATACATTTTGGTAGATCGAGTTGGGGCAGGACTTACTCATTTAATGGTAGGGTGTTGGGGAAAGTTATGGAACAAAGAGATCTAGAAGTACAGGTTCAAAGTTCCTCAAAAGTGGAGTCACAGGTGGACAGAGTTTAGCATGTTTGGTTTCAGTGATTAGAACACTGAATAGTTGGGACATCTTGTTGAAGTTGTACAAGACATTGGTAAGGCCACATTTGGAATACAGTGTACAGTTCTGGTCATCCTGTTATAGAAAGGATATTATTCAACTCGAAAGAGCACTAAAAGATTTACTAGGATGCTACCAGGACGTGATGGTTTCAGTTATCAGGAGAGGCTGGATAGACTGGGACTTTTTCCCTTGGAGTGTAGAAGGCTGAGGGCTGATTTTATAGCGGTCTATAAAATAATGAGGGACATAATTAAGGTAGATAACCAACATCTTTTCCAAAAGGTAGGGGGGTCTAAAACTAGAGGGCATAGGTTTACGGTGAGAGGGGAGAGATAATTTTTTCATACAGAGGGTGTGAGTAACGAACAAGCTTCTAGAGGCAGGTACAATTTTAGCTTTTAAAAAGCATTTAGACAGTTACGTGGGTAAGATTTTTCTGGAGGGATATGGGCTAAATGCAGGAAATTGGGACTAGCTTAGTGGTAAAAACAGGGTGGCATGGACAAGTTGGGCTGAAGAGCCTGTTTCCAAGCTGTGACTCTATGATATAATTCAATGGCTTACCATCACTGAACCTCCACAATCCACATCTCGTGAGTTACCATTAACCAGAAATTGGCTGGTACTAGTCCTATATAAACATTGTGGCTAAAACAGCTGCAAAGGTTCTTTATGCGAAAGAAAAAGATTAGCAAAGATTAATGTCAACCCAGTACAAGCAGAATAAGAAGAATTTCTAATGGGAAATAGGGAAGTGACAAAGAAATTGGCGGGAAAGTGGAACTGAGCCACGACAGATCAGCCATGATCTTATTGAATGGCGGGGCAGGCTCGAAGGGCTGGATGGCCTACTCCTGCTCCTATTTCTTATGTTCTTAAACAAATTCCTTGTGTCTGTCTTCACAAAAAAAGATTAAAACAAAAGATTCCAATAATACTAAAGAACTGTGGGGCGAGTGTGAAATGAGCAGTTGAAAAAATCAGTATAAAGTATCACTGGAAAAACTAATGTGGCTGAGAACCCCTGGACCTGCTGAACTTCATTTTACACTAAATCCACTGGTTCCCTCTTATTTACTCGTTACATCCTCAAAATATCGAATAGATTTATCAAACGTGATACCTCGTTCATTAAACCATGCCTAATCATCAAATCACTTCCTTAGTAATAATTCCAGGATTATCTCAATGACTGCCTGTAGTTATAGAGTCAAACAGCACAGGAACAGGCCCTTCGGCCCTCACTGTCTATGCTGACCTTCAAAGCAATTTGTACTAATCCCATTTACCAGCACTTAGTGATTTAACTGCTCGTCCAAATGCTTCTTAAATGTTGCAAAGCGCGCTTCGTATTCCCATCACCTTCTGGGTGGAAAAAAACGCTTCCTCAGATTCCCTGTAAACCATTTACTCTTTATCTTAAACCTCTGACCTCTGGTCTTAGACACATCTGCATGGGAAAAAGATTCTTAAAATCTGTCCTATCCTGCGTCTCACAATAGTTCCCTGTTTACCTCTCCCTCCTTTCTTGAATATTGTTGTTATATTTTCTGCTCTCCAATTCTTTGGAACATTCCAGAATTGAGATAATGTTATGATATCTATAGTCAGAACCCTGGAGTGCAGACTGTCTGGTCTTGGGGAGTTGTTGAGTTTATTTTTCCATTCCCTTTTCTAATAATTATTTTAAGTCCCTCACACATTAGGCCCTTGATTTTCCCGTTATTTTGGTATTATTTGTGGCTCCTACAAAGAAAACAGACAGGGGGCGATTTTCCCATCTCACTGCAGTGGTCCAGGAAATTCTGGCAGTAGCCAGCCTGATAATGTTCTCCCAGTGCCGGATTTCCGGTGGGGTCAGCTCCGCACCAGGAATCAGCGAGGAAACGCAGAAATGATGGAAATAAGCATTTCACTTTATTTTAAATATCATTTTGGGGAGTTGGTGGCCCAACCCCATGCAGTGAAGGCGGTTGGGGGGGGTGCAACTGGGGCCTCCAAAGGGCTGGGTGCCAGGGTGGTAGTGCTGTGGGGCATTGGCACCATGGCAATGCCAAGCTGTGCCCCATGGCACTGCCCAAGGGGCAAAGTGTTAATGTCCAGGTGGCACCTTGGCACTGCCCATCGGGCATCAGACTGTGCCAAGGTGGCGGGTCCAATGGGGGCGCGGGAGGCAGGCACGGTGGGGCACTTTATGCGGGTGGGGGGTCCCATTGCTACCCTGTAGACAGGACAAGTGGGGGAGGGAAGCAGGCTAGCGATTGGGGCTGGCCATTGGGGTGACGGTGGAGTCAGGACTGCATGGACAGTGGGGAGCAGGAGTTTGGGTCTGCGGGGAGGAGAAGTTGAGGAGGGGGGGGTCACAAGGCTGGGCCACACATGCATGGGGGTCCAGCGATTGGGCCGTCAGGGGTGGAGAGCTGGCATTGTGGGAGTCATGGCCAACAATTGGGAGGCCATCAGCGGGGGAACCACTGTACATGCCAACATCAGCACTGACATCAGCACATGCGCAGTGGCCCACTTAGCACTATTTTTAGAAAAAATTATTAGGGATAGGATTTATAGTTATTTGGAGTGTAATGAATTGATTAGAAACAGTCAGCATGGTTTTGTAGCGGGTAGGTCGTGCCTTACTAACCTTATTGAGTTTTTTGAGAAGGTGACCAAAGAGGTGGATGGGGGCAAGGCAGTTGACGTGGTATACATGGATTTTAGTAAGGCGTTCGATAAGGTTCACCATGGTAGGCTTCTGCAGAAAATGCAGATGTATGGGATTGTGGGTAATCTAGGAAGTTGGATCAGGAATTGGCTATCAGATAGGAGACAGAGGGTGGTGGTGGATGGTAAATATTCATCATGGAGTGCAGTTACGAGTGGTGTGCCTCAGGGATCTGTTTTGGGGCCACTGTTGTTTGTAATTTTTATTAATGATCTGGATGAGGGTATAGTTGGGTGGATTAGTAAATTTGCTGATGACACCAAAGTTGGAGGTGTGGTAGATTGTGAGGAAGGGTGTCATAGTCTGCAGGGAGACTTAGATAGGTTGCAGAGCTGGGCCGAGAGGTGGCGGATGGAATTTAATGCGGAGAAGTGTGAGGTAATTCACTTTGGTAGGAGCAACAGATGTGTCGAGTATAGGGCTAACGGGAGGACTTTGAATAGTGTGGATGAACAGAGGGATCTAGGTGTGTGTGTACATAGATCCCTGAAAGTTGGGAATCAAGTAGATAAGGTTGTCAAGAAGGCGTACGGTGTCTTGGCGTTTATTGGTAGGGGGATTGAATTTAGGAGTCGCAGTGTAATGTTGCAACTGTACACTACTCTGGTGCGGCCGCACTTGGAGTACTGTGTGCAGTTCTGGTCCCCGCATTACAAGAAGGATGTGGAGGCGTTGGAGAGGGTGCAGAGGAGGTTTACTAGGATGTTGCCTGGTATGGTGGGGAGGTCCTATGAGGAGAGACTGAGGGATCTAGGGTTGTTTTCGTTGGAAAGAAGGCGGCTAAGAGGGGATCTTATTGAAACATATAAGATGATTAGAGGTTTAGATAGGGTGGATAGTGATAGCCTTTTTCCTCGGATGGAGAAAGCTAGCACGAGGGGGCATGGCTTTAAATTAAGGGGGGGTAGCTACAGGACGGATTGCAGGGGTAGGTTCTTTACCCAGCGGGTGGTGAGGGATTGGAATGCCCTGCCTGCTGCAGTTGTAAATGCGTCTAGTTTGGGGGCGTTTAAGAGATCTCTGGATAGGTTTATGGACGAAAAGGGATTGGTATAGGCTAGTGGGTCATTGTTTTTGTAACTGGTTGGCGCAACATCGTGGGCCGAAGGGCCTGTTCTGCGCTGTAATGTTCTATGTTCTATGTTCTATACTGCCAGCCTCTCCAGGGGAATAGACCCTGCCCACTGAATTCTGAAGTGGATCCCACTTGTGCACTCTGCAGTGCACAGAGTGTAGGAGAACATAAACGTAAGAACATAAGAAATAGGAGCAGGAGTCGGCCATCTAGCCCTTCGAGCCTGCCCCGCCATTCAATAAGATCATGGCTGATCTGAAGTGGATCAGTTCCACTTTCCCGCTTTCTCCCCATAACCTTTAATTCCATTGTCTAACAAAAACCTATCTACCCGTGTCTTAAATATATTTAGCGAGGCAGCCTCCACCACTTCAGTGGGCAGAGAATTCCAGAGATTCACCGCCCTTTGAGTGAAGAAGTTCCTCCTCAACTCCGTTCTAAACTGCACCCCCCCTTATCTTGAGGCTGTGCCCTCTAGTCCTACTGTCCTTTCTGAGCAGGAAAAATCTCTCTACCTCTACCCATCCCTTTCATTATCTTATACGTCTCTATAAGATCCCCCCTCATCCTTCTAAACTCCAACGAGTACAGACCCAGTCTATTTAGTCTCTCTTCATAGTCTAACCCCCTCATCTCTGGTATCAGCCTAGTGAATTTCCTCTGCACTCCGTCCAAGGCCAAAAAATCCTTGAGCAAGTGCGGCGACCAAAACTGCACACAGTACTCCAGCTGCGGCCTCACCAGTACCCTGTACAGTTGCAGCAAGACCTCCCTGCTTTTATATTCTATCCCCCTCGCTATAAAGACCAACATTCCATTCGCCTTCTTGATCACCTGCTGCACCTGCAGACTGGGTTTTTGCGACTTATGCACAAGGACTCCCAGGTCCCTCTGCACCGTAGCATGCTGCAGCTTTTCACCCTTTAAATAATAATCCCTCCTACTATTATTCCTGCCAAAGTGGATAACCTCACACTTGCTAACATTGTACTCCATCTGCCAGGTCCTCGCCCACTCGCTCAGCCTATCCAGATCCCTCTGCAGACTTTCCACACCCTCCGCACAATTTGCTTTTCCACTCATCTTTGTGTCATCAGCAAATTTCGTCACCCTACACTCAGCCCCCTCCTCCAGATCATCTATATAAATGGTAAATAGCTGAGGCCCCAGCACCGATCCCTGCGGCACTCCACTAGTTACCAACTGCCAATCAGAATAGCATCCATTGATACCAACTCTGCCTCCTATTAGACAACCAATCCTCTATCCACACTAACACCTTACCCCCAACTCCATGCCCCCTAACCTTCTGAAGCAACCTTTTGAGGCACCTTATCAAACGCCTTTTGAAAATCGAGAAACACCACATCCACCTGTTCCCCTCTGTCTACCGCACTAGTCACATCCTCATAGAAATCCAATAAATTTGTCAGACACGACTTCCCCTTAACGAATCCGTGCTGCGTCTGCTCGATCAACCCATTCCTCTCTAGGTGCCTCGCTATTTCTTCTTTGATGACGGCTTCAAGCATTTTACTAACAACAGGCGTTAAACTAACCGGCCTATAATTCCCTGCCTTTTGCCTGCTACCTTTTTTAAACAGCGGCATAACATTAGCCATTTTCCAATCTTCCAGCACTTCCCTGGAATCCAGCAAAGTTTGGAGAATCATTTTAAAACTCCTGCTGGAAAAACCAGCGTGATTGAGAACATAGAAAAACTCCAATTTTAACACAGATTCAACACTTAGTTTCTTTGGGAGAATCCCACCCAAAATGTATGTTTAATGTCCTGCTTTTTATCGATTCTCCAGTATAATTTCCCCTTTCTCAGGGACCCGCATTTACTTTCACTGTTGTATTTGTTTTTTGCATACATTTATATTTCTTTTATAATCTTGCTCCCTTTTCCGCTTCTTTATCAATATTTTCGCCATTCTTTGCTGGTGTTCTGTGATTTGCTTCTCTCCTGGGCAATATTACAATCCACTTGTTTCAATCTAACCTCTTTACATTGCCCTGAATAGTTCTTGGAGTTTTCACTTCTCAATGGAATATATATTTTTTGAGAATTATTGGTCTTTTTTTCAACATTTGCCGCTGTCATCCACTGCCACACCTTTTAACCTGATTTCCCAATCTACATTGGCTAACTCACCTTTATTTAGCTTCAATACTCGAGTTTCGGACTGCGTATGTCATTCTTAAACACAAAGTAAAATGATATGATGATTCTTCCTCATTGGAGATTACTAATTAATCCTGTCCCATTAGACAAGACAATATCTAAAATAGACACTTATAATGTTCCATTTACTCTGTTTTACCATTTCAGAATTTTAAATACTCTATCTGAAATTTCCCTATTTTCTACATCTGCCTTTGTATTTCAGGAATAAGCTTCTGTCTGAGTGAATCAGTGCTGTTTCCTCTTGCAGATATCACTTCTCTCTCCTCACTTTTTATTCTTCTTAATCTCTTATTTGGCTGAATGTTATCATCATTATTTAGGCTTTAGAATGTCCTCTTTATTTTAATTTCTTGCGAACACTATTCTTTATCTATCGAATTGATGATTCTAATCACAGCTGTTTGTATTCTGCTTTTCAAACGAGGCTTTTGTTTACCATTGAGCCAGTTCTCTGTGTACACGAACACACACCATCACTTTCTACTCTGAACATGCGCAGGCTGCCCCCCCAGTGTCAGGAACTTGGGTTGTTTTTCCAACATGAGTGTTTTCCACGGCTGCATGCAGCGAATCCATGTGGACAATTATCTTGTGGATCTGGAGCTAGTAAAACGACGGACACTCGGACGATATGCAGAAATGCTGTTTAACACATGTGGAATAACGGACAGGTAGGTGTATTATACATTTCCAAATCAATTAAAATAGGAAAACAAGAAATAAGGTCCGTGACCCTTACTCTGAAAAAAACAGTGACTCTGTACAGTTACACAGTGAGTGACCCTTACTCTGAAAAAAACAGTGACTCTGTACAGTTACACAGTGAGTGACCCTTACCCTGCTGAATAAACAGTGACTCTGTACAGTTACACAGTGAGTGACCCTTACACTGAATAAACAGTGACTCTGTACAGTTACATAGTGAGTGATCCTTACCCTGCTGAATAAACAGTGACTCTGTACAGTTACACAGTAAGTGACCCTTACACTGAATAAACAGTGACTCTGTACAGTTACACAGTGAGTGACCCTTACCCTGAATAAACAGTGACTCTGTACAGTTACACAGTGAGTGACTCTTACCCTGAATAAACAGTGACTCTGTACAGTTACACAGTAAGTGACCCTTACACTGAATAAACAGTGACTCTGTACAGTTACACAGTGAGTGACCCTTACCCTGAATAAACAGTGACTCTGTACAGTTACACAGTGAGTGACTCTTACCCTGAATAAACAGTGACTCTGTACAGTTACACAGTGAGTGACCCTTACCCTGAATAAACAGTGACTCTGTACAGTTACACAGTAAGTGACCCTTACACTGAATAAACAGTGACTCTGTACAGTTACACAGTGAGTGACTCTTACCCTGAATAAACAGTGACCCTGTACAGTTACACAGTGAGTGATCCTTACCCTGAATAAACAGTGACTCTGTACAGTTACACAGTGAGTGATCCTTACCCTGCTGAATAAACAGTGACTCTGTACAGTTACACAGTGAGTGACCCTTACCCTGAATAAACAGTGACTCTGTACAGTTACACAGTGAGTGATCCTTACCCTGCTGAATAAACAGTGACTCTGTACAGTTACACAGTGAGTGACTCTTACCCTGAATAAACAGTGACTCTGTACCGTTACACAGTGAGTGACCCTTACCCTGAATAAACAGTGACTCTGTACAGTTACACAGTGAGTGATCCTTACCCTGAATAAACAGTGACTCTGTACAGTTACACAGTGAGTGACCCTTACCCTGAATAAACAGTGACTCTGTACAGTTACACAGTGAGTGACCCTTACCCTGAATAAACAGTGACTCTGTACAGTTACACAGTGAGTGACCCTTACCCTGAATAAACAGTGACTCTGTACAGTTACACAGTGAGTGATCCTTACCCTGAATAAACAGTGACTCTGTACAGTTACACAGTGAGTGACCCTTACCCTGAATAAACAGTGACTCTGTACAGTTACACAGTGAGTGACCCTTACCCTGAATAAACAGTGACTCTGTACAGTTACACAGTGAGTGATCCTTACCCTGCTGAATAAACAGTGACTCTGTACAGTTACACAGTGAGTGACCCTTACCCTGAATAAACAGTGACTCTGTACAGTTACACAGTGAGTGATCCTTATCCTAAATAACAACAAAGAAAATTCCAGCACAGGAACAGGCCCTTCAGTCCTCTAAGCCTGCACCGACCGTGCTGCCCGACTGAACTAAAACCCCCTACCCTTCTGGGGACCATATCCCTCTATTCCCATCTCATTATGTACTTGTCATGACACCCCTTAAAAGTCACTACTGTATCCAGTTCCACTGCCTCCTCTGGCAACGAGTTCCAGGCACCCACCACTCTGTGTAAAAAATCTGCCTTGTACATCTCTTTTTTTTTAAAACTTGCCCCTCGCACCTTAAACCTGTGCCCCCCAGTAATTGACTCTTCCACCCTGGGAAAAAGCTTCTGACTATCCACTCTGTCCATACCTCTCATAATCTTGTAGACTTCTATCAGGTCTCCCCTCAACCTCCGACACTCCAGTGAGAACAAGCCAAGTTTCTCCAACCTCTCTTCATAGCTAATGCCCTCCATACCAGGCAACATCCTGGTAGATCTTTTCTGAACCCTCTCCAAAGCCTCCACATCCTTCTGGTAGTGTGGCGACCGGAATTGAACACTATATTCCAAATGCGGCCTAACTAAGGTTTGATAAAGCGGCAGCATGACTTGCCAATTTTTAATCTCAATGCTCCGGCCAATGAAGGTAAGCATGCCGTATGCCTTCTTGACTACCTTCTCCACCAGCATTGCCATTTTCAGTGACCCGTGTACCTGTACACCCAGATCCCTTTGCCTATCAATACTCCTAAGGGTTCTGCCATTTACTGTATATTTCCTATCTGTATTAGACCCTCCAAAATGCATTACCTCACATTTGTCTGGGTTAAATTCCATCTGTCATCTCTGCACCCAAGTCTCCAACTGATCTATATCCTGCCGTATCCTCTGACGATCCTCATCGCTATCTGTAAATCCATCAACCTTTGTGTCATCTGCAAACTTGCTAATCAAACCAGTTACATTTTCCTCCAAATCATTTATATATATTACAAACAGCAAAGGTCCCAGCACTGATCCCTGAGGAACATCACTTGTCACAGCCCTCCATTCAGAACCGCACTCTTTCACTACTACCCTCTGCCTTCTTTGACCAAACCAGTTCTGTATCCACCTTGCCAGCTCACCTCTGATCCCATGCAACTTCACCTTCTGCACCAGTCTGCCATGAGGGATCTTGTCAAAGGCCTTACTGAAGTCCATGTAAATAACATCCACTGCCCTACCCTCATCAATCATTTTCATCACTTCCTTGAAAAACTTGATCAAGTTTGCAGGACACGACCTCCTGTTCACAAAACCATGTTGCTTCACACTAATACGTCCATTTATTTCCAAGTGAGAATAAATCCTGTCTCGAAGAATCCTCTCCAATAATTTCCTTACCACTGATGTAAGGCTCACCAGCCTGTAATTACCTGAATTATTCTTGCTACCCTTTTTAAACAACGTTGTTGTTCACAAACTTGTGTTCGCAAACAGGGCATATAAAGAAATGAGCTCACATAAAGGTTGGAATATGAGTCTTTACAGGTAATCCATTCTTAAAGGCACAGACAATGTGAGTGGAGAGAGCGTTAAGCACAGGTTAAAAAGGTGTGTATTGTCTCCAGCCAGGACAGTTACACACCTCTTTAACCTCTGGTTGGCCGTCTCTCCACTCACATTGTCTGTGCCTTTAAGATTTGGTTACCTGTAAAGACTCTCATTCCAACCATTAAGTGAGCTCATGTCTTTATATGCCCTGTTTGTGAACACAAGTCCTCACTCACCTGATGAAGGAATTTGAGACTCCGATAGCAAGTGCTGCCAAATAAACCTGTTGGACTTTAACCTGGTGTTGTGAGACTTCTTACTGTGCCCACCCCAGTGCAAGACCGGCATCTCCACATCTGTACAGTTACACATTGAGTGACCCTTACCCTGAATAAACAGTGACTCTGTACAGTTACACATTGAGTGACCCTTACCCTGAATAAACAGTGACTCTGTACAGTTACACAGTGAGTGACCCTTACCCTGCTGAATAAACAGTGACTCTGTACAGTTACACAGTGAGTGACCCTTACCCTGCTGAATAAACAGTGACTCTGTACAGTTACACAGTGAGTGACCCTTACCCTGCTGAATAAACAGTGACTCTGTACAGTTACACAGTGAGTGATCCTTACCCTGAATAAACAGTGACTCTGTACAGTTACACAGTGAGTGATCCTTACCCTGCTGAATAAACAGTGACTCTGTACAGTTACACAGTGAGTGATCCTTACCCTGAATAAACAGTGACTCTGTACAGTTACACAGTGAGTGATCCTTACCCTGCTGAATAAACAGTGACTCTGTACAGTTACACAGTGAGTGATCCTTACCCTGAATAAACAGTGACTACGTACAGTTACACAGTGAGTGACCCTTACCCTGCTGAATAAACAGTGACTCTGTACAGTTACACAGTGAGTGATCCTTACCCTGAATAAACAGTGACTCTGTACAGTTACACAGTGAGTGACCCTTACCCTGCTGAATAAACAGTGACTCTGTACAGTTACACAGTGAGTGATCCTTACCCTGAATAAACAGTGACTCTGTACAGTTACACAGTGAGTGATCCTTACCCTGCTGAATAAACAGTGACTCTGTACAGTTACACAGTGAGTGACCCTTATCCTGCTGAATAAACAGTGACTCTGTACAGTTACACACTGAGTGATCCTTACCCTGAATAAACAGTGACTCTGTACAGTTACACAGTGAGTGACTCTTACCCTGAATAAACAGTGACTCTGTACAGTTACACAGTGAGTGATTCTTACCCTGAATAAACAGTGACTCTGTACAGTTACACAGTGAGTGACTCTTACCCTGAATAAACAGTGACTCTGTACAGTTACACAGTGAGTGATCCTTACCCTGAATAAACAGTGACTCTGTACAGTTACACAGTGAGTGATCCTTACCCTGAATAAACAGTGACTCTGTACAGTTACACAGTGAGTCATCCTTACCCTGAATAAACAGTGACTCTGTACAGTTACACAGTGAGTGACCCTTACCCTGAATAAACAGTGACTCTGTACAGTTACACAGTGAGTGATCCTTACCCTGCTGAATAAACAGTGACTCTGTACAGTTACACAGTGAGTGATCCTTACCCTGAATAAACAGTGACTCTGTACAGTTACACAGTGAGTGATCCTTACCCTGAATAAACAGTGACTCTGTACAGTTACACAGTGAGTGATCCTTACCCTGAATAAACAGTGACTCTGTACAGTTACACAGTGAGTGATCCTTACCCTGAATAAACAGTGACTCTGTACAGTTACACAGTGAGTGATCCTTACCCTGCTGAATAAACAGTGACTCTGTACAGTTACACAGTGAGTGATCCTTACCCTGAATAAACAGTGACTCTGTACAGTTACACAGTGAGTGACCCTTACCCTGAATAAACAGTGACTCTGTACAGTTACACAGTGAGTGATCCTTACCCTGAATAAACAGTGACTCTGTACAGTTACACAGTGAGTGACCCTTACCCTGCTGAATAAACAGTGACTCTGTACAGTTACACAGTGAGTGATCCTTACCCTGAATAAACAGTGACTCTGTACAGTTACACAGTGAGTGATCCTTACCCTGCTGAATAAACAGTGACTCTGTACAGTTACACAGTGAGTGACCCTTATCCTGCTGAATAAACAGTGACTCTGTACAGTTACACACTGAGTGATCCTTACCCTGAATAAACAGTGACTCTGTACAGTTACACAGTGAGTGACTCTTACCCTGAATAAACAGTGACTCTGTACAGTTACACAGTGAGTGATTCTTACCCTGAATAAACAGTGACTCTGTACAGTTACACAGTGAGTGACTCTTACCCTGAATAAACAGTGACTCTGTACAGTTACACAGTGAGTGATCCTTACCCTGAATAAACAGTGACTCTGTACAGTTACACAGTGAGTGATCCTTACCCTGAATAAACAGTGACTCTGTACAGTTACACAGTGAGTCATCCTTACCCTGAATAAACAGTGACTCTGTACAGTTACACGGTGAGTGACCCTTACCCTGAATAAACAGTGACTCTGTACAGTTACACAGTGAGTGATCCTTACCCTGCTGAATAAACAGTGACTCTGTACAGTTACACAGTGAGTGATCCTTACCCTGAATAAACAGTGACTCTGTACAGTTACACAGTGAGTGATCCTTACCCTGAATAAACAGTGACTCTGTACAGTTACACAGTGAGTGATCCTTACCCTGAATAAACAGTGACTCTGTACAGTTACACAGTGAGTGATCCTTACCCTGAATAAACAGTGACTCTGTACAGTTACACAGTGAGTGATCCTTACCCTGCTGAATAAACAGTGACTCTGTACAGTTACACAGTGAGTGATCCTTACCCTGAATAAACAGTGACTCTGTACAGTTACACAGTGAGTGACCCTTACCCTGAATAAACAGTGACTCTGTACAGTTACACAGTGAGTGATCCTTACCCTGAATAAACAGTGACTCTGTACAGTTACACAGTGAGTGACCCTTACCCTGAATAAACAGTGACTCTGTACAGTTACACAGTGAGTGATCCTTACCCTGCTGAATAAACAGTGACTTTGCTAATGCAGCGTTCTCTACTGAAATTCAGTTTTTGGCAGTGAACATTATTTTGTGTCATTCGCTGTCTTAATCAAGTTTTTTTGTTTTCACTACTGGCAGATGTACCCCAAACTTATGTGAACATGGAGGAATCTGTCTGCAGACTTCAGAGAATTTTGTCTGTGATTGTGAAAGGACAGGATATAAAGGACCAACCTGTCATAACTGTGAGTAATAGTATAAAAACAGATCTGTGGGGACAGTGTAGAGGGAGCTTTACTCTATCTAATCCTGTGCTGTACCTATCCTGGGAGAGTTTGATGGGGGCAGCATAGAGGGAGCTTTACTCTGTGTCGTACCTGATCTGTACCTGTCCTGGGATGTTAGAATCATAGAACCCTACAGTTCAGAAAGAGGCCCTTCGGCCCATCGAGTCTGCACCGAACACAATCCCACCCAGGCCCTACCCCCATATCCCTACATATTATACCCACTAATCCCTCTAACCTACACAGCTCTGGACACTAAGGGGCAATTTCGTAGCATGGCCAATCAACCTAACCCGCACATCTTTGGACTGTGGGAGGAAACCCACGCAGACATGAGGAGAATGTGCAAACTCCACACAGACAGTGACCCGAGCTGGGAATCGAACCCAGGACCCTGGAGCTGTGAAGCAGCAGTGCTAACCACTATGCTAAAGTGCTGCCCGAGGAGTGTCCCAGGAGTGTTTGATGGGGACAGTGTAGAGGGAGCTTTACTCTGTATCTAACCCCGTGCTGTACCTGTCCTGGGAGTGTTTGATGGGGACAGTGTAGAGGGAGCTTTACTCTGTATCTAACCCCGTGCTGTACCTGTCCTGGGAGTGTTTGATGGGGACAGTGTAGAGGGAGCTTTACTCTGTATCTAACCCTGTGCTGTACCTGTCCTGGGAGTGTTTGATGGGGGGGACAGTGTAGAGGGAGCTTTACTCTGTATCTAACCCCGTGCTGTACCTGTCCTGGGAGTGTTTGATGGGGACAGTGTAGAGGGAGCTTTACTCTGTATCTAACCCTGTGCTGTACCTGTCCTGGGAGTGTTTGATGGGGGGACAGTGTAGAGGGAGCTTTACTCTGTATCTAACCCTGTGCTGTACCTGTCCTGGGAGTGTTTGATGGGGGGACAGTGTAGAGGGAGCTTTACTCTGTATCTAACCCCGTGCTGTACCTGTCCTGGGAGTGTTTGATGGGGACAGTGTAGAGGGAGCTTTACTCTGTATCTAACCCCGTGCTGTACCTGTCCTGGGAGTGTTTGATGGGGACAGTGTAGAGGGAGCTTTACTCTGTATCTAACCCTGTGCTGTACCTGTCCTGGGAGTGTTTGATTTTTTTGGGTGTTCTTTCCAGATGAATAAGCAAAACTTTTCCCAATTTTCCATAATCCTTACTGGAAAGTACGAGCCTGTGGGTGGGAGTGGTAGCAATGCAATTGTTGTGGTTACGCCTGGAATGAGTGTGTGATTCTGTCTTTTTCACCTCTTCATTATCACACTATCCGCCCAATTCTTTCTTCCTCCCTCCACCTTCATTCTCCCTTTCCATCTCATTTTTTCAATCCATTTCAAGCCCTCTATCCAGAGTCATGTGATGGATATAGAAAGCTGGGTGTTAGAACTTCTGGAAACTACACCATTGACCCTGATGGGAGTGGTCCATCCAGACCCTTCACTGTTCGCTGCACAATGACAGGTATTTACTTCATTTCTTCAGTACCTAATTGGGACAGACTTCAAACAGATCCAGCAACTTAAGACTGGGCATCCATGAGGCACTGTGGGCCATCAGCAGCAGTGGAATTATACTCCAGCACAATGTGTAACCTCACAGCCCAGTATATCCCCCACTCAACATAAGAACATAAGAAATAGGAGCAGGAGTAGGCCATCTAGCCCTTCGAGCCTGCCCCGCCATTCAATAAGATCATGGCTGATCTGTCATGTCTCAGTTCCACATTCCCGCCCTCTCCCCATAACCCTTAATCCCCTTGCCTATCAAAAACCCATCAACCTGTGACTTAAATATATTTAGCGAGGTAGCCTCCACCACTTCAACGGGCAGAGAATTCCAGAGATTCACCACCCTTTGAGTGAAGAAGTTCCTCCTCAACTCCGTTCTAAACCGCCCCCCCCTTTATCTTGAGGCTGTGCCCCATAGTCCTACCATCCTTTCTGAGCGGGAAGAGTCTCTCCACCTCTATCCTATCCATCCCATTCATCATCTTATACATCTCAATGAGATCTCCCCTCATTCTTCTAAACTCTAACGAGTACAAGCCTAATTTATTCAGCCTCTCCTCATAGCTCAACCCCCTCAACTCCGGCATCAGCCTAGTAAACCTCCTCTGCACTCCCTCCAAGGCCAAAATATCCTTGCGTAAGTACGGCGCCCAAAACTGCACACAGTACTCCAGCTGCGGCCTCACCAATGCCCTATACAGCCGCAGCAAGACCTCCCTACTTTTATATTCAATCCCCCTCGCTATGAAGGCCAGCATCCCATTCGCCTTCCTGACCACCTGCTGCACCTGCAAGCTGGGTTTTTGCGACTCATGCACAAGGACCCCGAGGTCCCTCTGCACCGTTGCCTGCTGCAGTTTTTCTCCACGTAAGTAATAATCCTTCCTACCATTATTCCTACCAAAGTGGACCACCTCGCACTTGCCAACATTAAATTCCATTTGCCATTTCCTGGCCCATTCGCCCAGCCTATCTAGATCCTTCTGTAGACTCCCCACACCCTCCGCACAATTTGCCGTTCCACCAATCTTGGTGTCATCAGCAAATTTCGACACCCTACACTCGGTTCCCTCCTCCAGATCATCTATATAAATGGTAAATAGCTGAGGCCCCAGCACCGACCCCTGGGGCACTCCACTAGTCACCATCCGCCAATCCAAATAGCACCCGTTGACCCCCACTCTCTGCCTCCTATTTGACAACCAGTCCTCTATCCACGCTAACACCCTACCCCCAACTCCATGTCCCCTGACCTTCTGCAATAACCTTTTGTGAGGCACCTTGTCAAACGCCTTCTGAAAATCAAGAAAGACCACATCCACCGGCTCTCCTCTATCCACCGCCCTAGACACATCCTCATAGAACTCCAGTAAATTTGTCAGAGACGACTTCCCTTTAACGAAACCATGCTGCGTCTGCTCTATCAAGCAATTCCTCTCAAGATGCCTCGCTATTTCCTCCTTGATGACGGATTCTAACATTTTACCTATTAACTATTCAACCATTCAACCTATTCATATTTACCTATTCAACCATTACCATCAAGCCAGGGCATCAACGCTGGCTCAATGGAGAGTGCAGGAGGGCACGCTAGGAGCAGCACCAGGCATACCTAAACATGAAGTGTTAACCTGGTGAAGCTACAACACAGAACTATTTGCATACCAAACAGCAAGTGATAGACAGAGCTAAGCAATCCCACAACCAACAGATCAGATCTAGGCTTTGCACTCCTTCCACATCCTGTTGTGAATCGTGGTGGAAAATTAAACAACTCCCTGGAGGAAGTGGCTCCACAAATATCCCCATCCTGGATGATGGAGGAGCCCAGCTCATCAGTGCAAAGGATAAGGCTGGAGCATTCTCAGCAATCTTCAGTGAGAAGTGCTGAGTGGATGATCGTTCAGCCTCCTCCAGTGGTCCCCAGAATGTCAGATGTCAGTCTCCAGCCAATTCGATTCACTCCACGTGAGGAGTATAGAGAAAATAGGAATTAACTTAAACATGGAATTAGGAGGCTAAAAGGGGCCATGAAATGCCTTTAAAAAATAGGGTCCAGAAGAATCCCAGGGCTTTTTGTGCTTGTATTAGGAGCAAGAGGGTAGCAAGAGAAAGAATCAACACATCCGAGGTCAATGGGGGGAAGTTATGCATGGAGCCACAGGAAGTAAGTGATATCTTTAATGAATACTTTGTATTGATATTCACCAAGGAGAAGGACATGACAGATGTTGAGGTCGGGGATGGGTGTGTGACCACTCTAGACAATGTTAATATATCAAAGGAGGAAGTGTTGAGTATCCTAAATTGCTTTAAGGTAGACAAGTCCCCAGGGCCAGATGGTATCTTGCCCAGGTTACTGCAGGAGGCAAGGGAAGAAATATCTGGAGCCTTAACAGATCTTCACATGTTCTTTGACCACAGGCAAGGTTTCAGAGGACTGGAGAATAGCCAATGTTGTTCCCTTTTAAGAGAGGAAGCAGCAATAATCCAGAAAATTATAGGCCAGTGAGCCTGACATCAGTGGTGGGGAAGCTTTTGAAGAAGATACTGAGGGACAGGATATATGCACATATGGAGGAAAATAGACTAGTTAGTGACAGGCAACATGGTTTTGTACAGGAAAGGTCATGTCTCACCAACTTAATTGAATTTTTTGAAGAGGTGGCAAGAAACACTGAGAGGGAACGACTGTGGATGTAGTTTATATGGACTTTAGTAAGGTGTCTGACAAGGTCCACTATGGCAGACTGGTACAAAAATTAAAATCACGTGGGATTCGGGGTGGGCGGCTAGATGGATACAGAACTGGCTTGGTTATAGAAGACAGAGAGTAGCGGTGGAAGGATATTTTTCAGAAAGGAGATCTGTGACTAATGGTGTTCCGCAGGGATCAAATGACCTCTGTTGTTTGTAGTACATATAAATGATCTGGAGGAAAATGTGGTTGGTCTGATTAGTAAGTTTGCAGATGACACAAAGATTGGTGGAGTTGCTGATAGTATCGGGGGTTGTCAGAGGATACAACAGGATATCGATAGATTGGAGACTTGGGCACGGAAATGGCAGATGGAGTTTAATCTGGACATCTGCAAGGTGATGCATTTTAGAGGAACAAATTTAGATGTGAGTTAATATTGTAAATGGCAGAACCCTATGGAACTTTAACATGCAGAGGGATCTGGGCGTGCAGGTCCACTGTTCCCTCAAATTGCAATGCAGGTGGCCATGGTGATTAAGAGGACATGCGGCATGTTTGTTTTCATTGGCCAGGGCATTGAGTACAAAAGTTGGCAAATCATATTGCAGCTATATAAAACCCTGGTTCAGCTGCATTTGGAGTATTGTGTGCAGCTCTGGTCACCCACACTGCCAGAAGGACATGGAAAGTGGAAGGGAGTCTGCTGGTGTATTAAGGGATGGGGGGTGTGTTGTGGTTTGCAGCTGGAGCTGCAGTGTGGGGTATTGATCGGTGGATTGTGGACGGGGTTATTGGATAATGGGGTATTCAATGGGGGCAGTTAATGCTTGGGGCACACAGGTGGATTTGGGGAGGGGTGATGGGGATTGGGTAGATGAGTGCTATCAGACTGGTGAAGCGGGCGGTGCTAGATTGGATTGGGTGGGTGGTTCAGGAAGATGGTGCTGGACGGAGGGGGTTTAGGGGAGGTGTGAGACCAGGCAGTGTATTGGCAGGAGGCTGCTGGTTTGGGACGGTCCAGTGGTGTAGGTGCCAGATGGAGGTGGTGAGCCCAGAACTCATTCAACAACTTTCTGTCAACAGAGCACAAAGCTTGGACTGTCGTTTATCATCTTCAACAACAAGAAACCAAAGTGACAGGTTCCACTTTGGAAAAACCTTTCGTTGGTCAGATCCAATATTACAACAACACAGAGGAGGAGATCTCTGCCATCACTCTGGCAGCTGAGTATTGTGAGCAGAGTATTTCCTTCTCCTGCTACAAGTCTCGGCTTCTGAACAGTCCAGGTGAGTCAATCCACTCGAGCAGAACACACTGGAATCAAACCAAAATTTCCTGACAATCTATTGAGGCAAAAGATAAGTTCATCACTTTTAGATCAGTCCTTCGTCTGATATCAAATGAATCCATTGGCATGGCAACAAATTCACACACACAGTGGCCTGTCTGTAGCACTGTCCCTCTGGCATACCTCTGCCTGTCCCCCTGGGGTGGTCTCTGCCTTTCCCATCTCTCTTCCTCCTCACCCCCCGCCCCCCCCACCGCTGTCTCTGCCTCTCCTACCCCCGGGGTGGTCTCTGCCTGTCTCTCTTCTCCCCCCCCCTCCCCCCTGGGGTGGTCTCTGTCTGTCCCTGTAGGGTTTCTCTGCCTGTCTCTGTGATTTCTCCTCTTAGCTGGGTTGCCTTTCTCCTGGTGGCTGGGTCGTGGATCTGAGAAACATTTCTACTGGGGAGGTGCGAGTCCCGGGAGTCAGAGATGTGCCTGTGGGATGGAGAGAACCTGTGCTGACCCAAAGTATTACTGCAACTGTGATGCAGACTACAGGCAGTGGTGAGTCTAGCTATGTGATTCCTGTCACTGTAAAAGGGAGAAACACCCTATTTATTCTGTATATTGAAGGACATCTTGTGTTCCAATCCAGCCCATCCCATCTCTCTTTTTATCAGACTAATCCCTATGCTTTCCACAGGAAATCTGACCGAGGGCTGTTAAAGTACAGGGAGGATCTGCCAGTTACGAAAGTTGTTGTTGGTGACACACACCGTTCGGGTTCAGAGGCCTGGTTTAATGTGGGCCCTTTGCGTTGCTATGGAGATGGTGAGTGTCCTTGGGCCAGACTGTTTAATGGGAAGCCAGGGTAGACATGGGCAGTCAGCGCTCAATGTTAAAGTGAGGGCAGGAATTCAATCTGGGAACATGCACCAGGTCTGACAGTGTGGAGAGAGAAGCTGAGTTAATGTTCCAGAACAATGTCCTTTCAGTCGGGGGGGGTGGGGGGGGGGGGGGGGCGCAGGGGGGTGGGGGGGGGACGGTGTGGGGATGGCGCGGGGGGGACGGTGTGGGGGGGGACGGGGGGGACAGCGGGGGGACAGGGGGTGCATGGTGGGGTGGTATCACTGGCCCCCAGGAGGGAGGGGAAGTTGTGAGGGGGCCTGAGGGTGGGCTGGGAGGTACTGTTGTTGGAGTGTGGAGGTGGGAGGGAAGCAGTGTCAATGGCCCTGAGGAGGAGGTGTGAAGGGGGTAATGTGGGGCTGGGATGTTCTGGACGAGCTGCTGCATTGTTACATTGGGAATTTAATTGAAATGGTGTTTGCTGGGCCAACGTTGAAGGATTTGTTTGAATTTCACAGGGGGTTCCTGGAACACGGCCTCGTTTGTTCACGGGAACTATCTGACGTTCCCGAGCTTCCACCCCGGCCCGAGTGCTGACATCTCCTTTTATTTTAAAACAACATCTTCCTCTGGAGTTTTCCTGGAGAATTCCGGTTACAGAAACTTTATTCGACTCGAATTGAAATGTGAGTTTCGTTATTTGCAGTAATGGATGCAGCAAAATAAAAATTAAAATATAATGGAACAAGGGAATCTTCACAAAGTGAGGAATTATTCAAATAACAAATTAAATAACAGAGAAAATGCTGAAGAGGTAGCAATATAAACCCGGAGCAAAGAGAAGGTCTCGCCTCCTGGTGACCCCCGACACCGCCCCCGACACCGCCCCCGACACCGCCCCCGACACCGCCCCCGACACCACCCCCCGCAGTCTCGTCGTCCTCATCGTCCTCGTCGTCCTCACCCCCACCCCCCCGTCTTTCCCCAGTGTGTGACCACCTGATGCCACAGGTTTGGTGCGTGCCCTCTGACTCTGGTGCTGAGTAAGTGACTCTTTGCCCCCTGCCCTGATGTTTTGTAGCAGAGAAACTGGTTTCGTTTTCCTTTGATGTGGGTGATGGTCCGGAGGAGCTACAGGTAGAATCTGCGACCTTGCTCAACGATGACGCTTGGCACTTTATGGAAGCTGAGATCAATGTCAAGTTTGCCCGTTTGCGACTGGATGAGTTGCCATGGCGACAGAGAGAGGCGCCACCACAGAGCTACGTATCACTGAAACTCGAAAAGCCACTGTTTGTCGGTAAGTTTCAAATTCCTCAGTTCTGCTTACAGTGAGGATCAGAATCCAATCTGAGACTTCTGAGTGAAAACTCTTAGTGTGGGGAAGAAAAGGTGCAGGTGGATTGGCAGGTTTTTATATTCCTGAACTGTGGAACTGGCTGGATTTCTGGGCTTGGGAAATCCAGATGGAGGATCATAGTATCGTACAGTGCAGAAGGGGCCTTTCGGCCCATCGAGTACTGCAAGCCTAGATGATGTGTCTCTTTTCCCTGGAGAGACGAAGGTTGAGAGGCGACCTGATAGAAGTTTATAAAATGTTGAGAGGAATAGATAGGGTGGATTCTCAGAGGCTATTTCCCCGGGTTGAAATGGTCGCTACGAGAGGACACAGATTGAAGGTGCGGGGAGGAAAGTACAGAAGTGATGTTAGGGGTAAGTTTTTCACTCAGAGGGTGGTGAGTGAATGGAATCAGCTGCCGTCAGTGGTGGTGGAGGCAAACTCGCTGGGGTCTTTTAAAAGACTTCTGGATGAGTATATGGGGTTTTATGGGATTGGGGGTTATAGATAGGTGTTGATGTGATCGGCGCAACTCGTGGGCCGAAGGGCCTGTTTGTGCTGTAGTGTTCTATGTTCTATATGTTCTATGTGCTGAGTCTACACCAACACATTAGAAACACGTGAACTCTCACCTAATCCCTTCTGCCAGCACTTGGCCCGTAGCCCTGAATGTTCTGATGTGCCAAGAACTCGTGCAGATTATTTTTAAACAGTCTGATGCATTCTGCCTCTCTCACCCTCCCAGGCAGCGCATTCCAGACTGTCACCACCATCCTCATATCCTCCCTAAACCTCCTGCCCCTCACCTGGAACCTATGTCCCCTCATGACTGATCTTTCAAATAAGAGGAACAGCTGTTCCTTATCCACTCTATCCATGTTTCTCGTGATCTTGTACAGCTCAATCAGGTCGCCCCTCAGTCTTCTCTGCTCCAACAAAAACAACCCAAGTCTTTCCAATCTCTCTTCATAACTTAAATGCTCCATCCCAGGCAGTATCCTGGTGACTCTCCTCTGCACTCCCTCCAGTGCAATCACATCCTTCTGATAATGTGGCGACCAAAACTGCACACAGTACTCCTGCTGTGACCTTACAAGTTCTATCCAACTCCAACATGATTTCCCTGCTTTTGTAATCTGTGCCTCAGTTGATAAAAGCAAGTATCCCATAAGCCTTTTTCATCACTCTACTAACATGCCCTCCTGCTTTCAGAGACCTGTGGACAAACACACCAAGGTCCCTTTGTTCCACAGAACTTCCTGGTGTCCTACCATTCATTGAGTACTTTCTTGTCAAATTACTCCTTCCAAAGAGTATCACCTCACACCTTCAGGGTTAAATTCCATCTGCTCTTTATCTGCCCATTTGACCATTCCATCTATATCTTGTAGGCCAAGACACTCCACCTCACTGTTAACCACCTGGCCAATCTTAGTGTTAATCTTAACCCTAACCCCCATAGCCATCTATGTTGTTTGTATAAATGACAAATAATAGGGGGTCCCACACACATACCTGCAATATGCCACTGGGCAATGGCTTCTGGTCTTCTGTCGTCACTTTCTGTCTCCTATAACTGAGCCAATTTTGAAACCGTTTTATCAAATTACCCTGTATCCCATATGAATTTACAAGTCTTCGATGTGGGATCTTGCCAAAGGCTTTGATGAAATCCAGATAGATTACATCGACTACACTACCCTCATCTACAAAGTTCAATCAAATTTGTTCGGCAGATAATCCCAGGAATGCTAGAATTGAGCAGCCGATGAGAATTGGAAAGTTACAGGGTGGAGATTCAGTTAGGTGTCACTGTGCTGAGATCTGCCATGCTGTCATCCATCCCAAACATTTTATACTTGTTCAAGTAAAATACTGTGGATGCTGGAATCTGAAACCAAAAGAGAAAATGCTGGAAAATCTCAGCAGGTCTGGCAGCATCTGTAAGGAGAGAAAAGAGCTGACGTTTCGAGTCCCGATGACCCTTTGTCAAAGCTAAAAGGGATAGAAAGTGGGAGACGTTTATACTGCAGGGGGAGGGAATGAAAGATGTGTCATAGTCACAGAAACCAGGGGAAATGCTGCTAATGGCAGCTCATAGAGAGAATAAAGGGTGTGAAATGGCCAAACGGCAGAGAAACTGAAATCAGAGGGTGAACTGTGACAGATGGAGATGCGGGGGCGGTGGGGGGAGGCAGAGGTAAAATTTAGAAAAAGGGAAGCAAAGGGGGAGAAAGTGGGGAGTGAAGAAAGACAATAAAGAAATAAAAAATAGAGAACAGTAAAAAATAAAATAAAATCGAATGAAAACAAAGGGGTCGAGGTGGGGTAGAGCAAATCATCTGAAGTTGTTGAATTCAATGTTGAGACCGGAGGGCTGTAAAGTGCCGAGCCGAAAGGTGAGATGCTGTTCCTCAAGTTTGTATTGAGCTTCACTGGAACATTCCAACAGACCAAGGACAGACATCTGGGCATGGGAGCAGGATCGTGTGTTAAAATAGCAAGCAGTGGAAGGTCAGGGTCCTCATTGCACACAGACCAAAGGTGCTCAGCAAAGTGATCACCCAGTCTACACTTGGTCTCTCCGATATAGAGGAGACCACGTTGGGAGCAGCGAATGCAATACGTCAAATTGAAAGAGGTGCAAGTGAAATGGAACCTGGAATTAATGCTTTGGACCTTGGGTGGTGAGCATAGAAGAGGTAAAGGGACAGGTGTTAGATCTTCTGCGATTGCATGGGAAGGTGGCGTGAGTGACAGGAGAGGTGTTGGGTATGGTGGAAGAGCGGACTTTGACGTATTGCATTCGCTGCTCCCAACGTGGTCTCCTCTATATCGGAGAGACCAAGTGTAGACTGGGTGATCATAGAACATTACAGCGCAGAACAGGCCCTTCGGCCCACAATGTTGCGCCGACCAGTTAAAAAACAATGACCCACTAATCTAAACCAATCCCTTTTCGTCCATAAACCTATCCACGGATCTTTTAAACGCCCCCAAACTCGGTGCATTTACAACTGCAGCAGGCAGGGCATTCCAATCCCTCACCACCCGCTGGGTAAAGAACCTACCCCTGACATCCGTCCTATAACTACCCCCCCTTAATTTAAAGCCATGCCCCCTCGTGCTAGCTTTCTCCATCCGAGGAAAAAGGCTATCACCATCCACCCTATCTAAACCTCTAATCACTTTGCTGAGCACCTTTGGTCTGTGTGCAGTGAGGACCCTGACCTTCCACTGCTTGCTATTTTAACACACGATCCTGCTCCCATGCCCAGATGTCTGTCCTTGGTCTGTTGGAATGTTCCAGTGAAGCTCAATACAAACTTGAGGAACAGCATCTCACCTTTCGGCTCGGCACTTTACAGCCCTCCGGTCTCAACATTGAATTCAACAACTTCAGATGATTTGCTCTACCCCACCTCGACCCCTTTGTTTTCATTCTATTATTTAATTTTTACTGTTCTCTACCTTTTTGTTTCTTTATGGTCTTTCTTCATTTTTCTTCCCCCACCCCCCCCCCCAACTCATTCCCCCTACTTCATCCTCCTTCCCTTACCTTTTCTCCCCCTTTGCTTCCTCTTTTCTAAATTTTACCTCCGTACCATCCATTCCCCCCTCTCCACCCCACATCTCCATCTGTTACAGCTCACCCTCTGATTTCAGTTTCTCTGTCGTTTGGCCATTCACACCCTTTATTTTCTCTATGGGCTGCCATTAGCAGCCTTTCCCTTGGTTTCTGTGACTATGACTCATCTTTCATTCCCTCCCACTTTCTATGCCTTTTAGCTTTGACAAAGGTTCATATGTACTCGAAACGTCAGCTCTTTTCTCTCCTTACAGATGCTGCCAGACCTGCTGAGATTTTCCAGCATTTTCTCTGGTTTTGTATTTCTTACTCGTTGCTATTATTGCTTAATTTTTGTTGTTGTTTGGATGGTGCACAGGATCTGAGGGGATCTGAACTGTGATGATAGTTCTGTCTCTGAGAAAAGCTGTGTGTAACTCTCGCAGTCCAGATGTGCTGATATTGCTCCCCCTCTGGCTGGTTGTCCACTTTGGTAGGAATAATGTTAGGAAGGACTATTACTTACACGGCGAAAAAACTGCAGCAGGCGACAGTGCAGAGGGACCTCGGGGTCCTTGTGCATGAGTCGCAAAAACCCAGCTTGCAGGTGCAGCAGGTGGTCAAGAAGGCTAATGGGATGCTGGCCTTCATAGCGAGGGGGATTGAATATAAAAGTAGGGAGGTCTTGCTGCAACTGTACAGGGCACTGGTGAGGCCGCAGCTGGAGTACTGTGTGCAGTTTTGGTCGCCGCACTTACGCAAGGATATTTTGGCCTTGGAGGGAGTGCAGAGGAGGTTTACTAGGCTGATACCGGAGTTGAGGGGGTTGAACTATGAGGAGAGGCTGAATAAACTAGGCTTGTACTCGTTAGAGTTTAGGAGAATGAGGGGAGATCTCATTGAGACGTATAAGATGATGAATGGGATGGATAGGATAGAGGTGGAGAGGCTCTTCCCACTCAGAAAGGACAGTAGGACTAGAGGGCACAGCCTCAAGATAAAGGGGGGGCGGTTTAGAACGGAGTTGAGGAGGAACTTCTTCACTCAAAGGGTGGTGAATCTCTGGAATTCTCTGCCTGTTGAAGTGGTGGAGGCTGCCTCGCTAAATGTATTTAAGACGCGGGTTGATAGGTTTTTGATAGGCAAGGGGATTAAGGGTTATGGGGAGAGGGCGGGAATGTGGAACTGAGACACGACAGATCAGCCATGATCTTATTGAATGGCGGGGCAGGCTCGAAGGGCTAGATGGCCTACTCCTGCTCCTATTTCTTATGTTCTTATGATGCTGTTGGTGTTTTGTGTGATAGGAGCTGCTGAGTACAGGCTGGACGCATTCTTCGGCTGTCTCCGTGGACTGAGAATGAACGGAGAAATCCTGAATCTGGAACGTGAAGCCAATTTAACGGAGGGAGTGAACGCAGGTTGTGTGGGACAGTGCAACACTTCTGAGGTGCTGTGTCAGAATGGAGGGAGGTGCGTCGAGAGGTACAGCACATATACATGTGACTGTAATTCCAGCGCGTTTGATGGCCCATTCTGCAATAAAGGTACCAACTCCTCAACAGGCCCAGGTTTACCCAGTGGCAGGCTCGCATTATCCTCTAACCAGTATCTTTCTATAGTTTCTCTTCTATCTGCCCCTTTACCCTCTTGTCTCTGATACCCATCTCGTGCTCTCTCAACCCTATTCAAGCTGAAATTGTGACCACCCACCTTCCCATCCTGGCTTCCATCTTGCTGATATTTTCTCTCCTCACGGACTATTTGCCCCTCTTTCAAATTTGCTAATTTTTTTTCCTCAAAAAAGTTTGACTCCCAGTCTGTGCAAACACTATCCCCATTGCCAATCCCCTACATTTACTGCATTACAACTTGATTTAAGGCATTTTGAGTAAGGTTCAGTCCCCATCATTGTCCAGCTGAGTGGTAATGCTCTCAGCTGGTTCTATTCTTATTGATCTAATCATATCCAAAGAATCAGATGTAAATGGCTTCTCTTCCCACTACTGCACCTCTGGTATCCCTGGGAATCTATCCTTGGCCTCTCCTCTCTCTCATCTAATTGCTACCTCTTGGCATCATTATCTGAAACATGTTAGTTTTCAGATGATTCCAACTTTACCTTGCCAACACCTCTCTTTACCTCTCCATTGTCTCTTAAATTGATTAAATTGCTTGTCTAACATCCTGTACAAGATAAACAGAACTTTTGTAGGAATGTAGCATCAGGAACTGCCTATTGAACCCCTTCAATGAGATTCAGTGAGATTATTGGCTGATCTGCAACCTAATGTTGCCCCCTTGTCATGCCCCCTATTATCTGTTCGTAACAAATTGATCAATCTTAAAATGAACAACTGATCAAGCATCGGTTACTGGGCCAAAGTGAGTTCCAAAATTCTACCAGCCTTTTTGTTGAAGTTGTCACAATGTTACTGATGCAAAGTTTGACTCGAGTTTTAAAGCTATCCTCCCTGGTTCTCAGCTTCACTTAACTCTTCAAATCCAGTATCATTCTGGTGAATTGACTCTGGACTCTTTGGAAAACCAGTATATGCTTCCGAACGGGAAGGGTCAGAACTCCGTGTTCCCAGTGCGGTCTAACTAAGCCCACGTACAACAGTAGCATGACTTTACATCTTTGTATTCTGGACCTCTCAGCATCACAGCCAGCATTCTGTTAGATTTTGGGACTTTTATTTAATCCGTTCATAACAGGTTGGCCCCTGAAATGAAAGGATTGTCTAATGGTGAGAAGCTAAATGGGCTGGGTCAATAATCCTGGAGTTTAAAAGAATGGAAGGTGATCTCATTGAAATATTTAAGATTATGAATGGACAGATCACCAATGAGATGTTTCCCCAGACATGGGGAACAAAAAGCCACGGTTTCAGGATAAAGAACCAATCATTTACCACTGAGATGAGGAGAAATTACTTCAGTCAAAGGGTTGTGAATCTTTGACATTCTCTTTCACAAAGGGTTGTGGATTTTCCATCGCTGAATACATTTAAGACTAGAATAGACAAATTTTCAGTGTTGCAGACAATGGATATGGAGCAAGGATGGGAAAATGTATCTGATGGTACTGAATGGCAGGGCAGTCTCCATGGGCCAAATGGTCCACTCCTGCTTCTAGCTCTTGTGAGCGTCGTAGAATGGTTACATTACAGGAGACTATTCAGCCTTTAGAGCTTGCCCCATCTCTGTACGACAGGAATTTAACTAGTCTCTGTCAGTCTCTCTCTCTCTCGACGATTTCTGCTGGTTGATGAATTGAGGAATCTGGGGAAATAACCAAAGCTTTCAGGAGTAACATTGAGAACCATTTCAACAAGAAGAATGGGAGATATTTGGAGCTTTCTTCCACCTGGAAATTAATGCTCGGTCAATTGGTCATTTATCCCTTGGCTGTACAAGTTTTTTCCCATCAGTTATCTGATTCCCCCTCAGGCAGTGCATTCCAGATCCTAACCCCTCAGCGCAAAATTAAGGTCTTTCACATGTCACTTTTAATCCTTCTACAATCAGATTCCTCAAGATCTCAATCTTCCTGTCAATGGGAATACTTCCTTTCTATCCACTCTCCTATCCAGACTCCTCATGCTTTTGAACAACTCATAAGAACATAAGAAATAGGAGCAGGAGTAGGCCATCTAGCCCTTCGAGCCTGCCCCACCATTCAATAAGATCATGGCTGATCTGTTGTGGCTCAGTTCCACATTCCCGCCCTCTCCCCATAACCCTTAATTCCCCTGTCTGTCATAAACCTATCTACCCGTGACTTAAATATATTCAGCGAGGTAACCTCCACCACTTCAACGGGCAGAGAATTCCAGAGATTCACCACCCTTTGAGTGAAGAAGTTCCTCCTCAACTCTGATCTAAACTGCTCCCCTCCCCCCCTTGAGGCTGTGCCCCCTAGTCCTGCTATTCTTTCTAAGCGGGAAGAATCTCTCTACCTCTACCCTATCTATCCAGTTCATTATCTTGTACGTCTCTATAAGATCCCCCCTCATCCTTCTAAACTCCAATGAGTACAGACCCAGTCTATTCAGTCATTCCTCATAGGCCAACCCCCTCATTTCCGGTATCAGCCTAGTGAACCTCCTCTGCGCTCCCTCCAAGGCCAAAATATCCTTCCGCAAGTGCGGCGACCAAAACTGCACACAGTACTCCAGCTGCGGCCTCACCAGTACCCTGTACAGTTGCAGCAAGACCTCCCTGCTTTTATATTCTATCCCCCTTGCTATAAAGGCCAGCATCCCATTCGCCTTCTTGATCACCTGCTGCACCTGCAGACTGGGTTTTTACGATTCATGCACAAGGACCCCTAGGTCCCTCTGCACCGTAGCATGCTGCAGCTTTTCACCCTTTAAATAATAATCCCTCCTATTATTATTTCTACCAAAGTGGATAACCTCACAATTGCTAACATTATACTCCATCTGCCAGGTCCTCGCCCACTCGCTCAGCCTATCCAGATCCCTCTGCAGACTTTCCACACCCTCCACGCAATTTGCTTTTCCACTTATCTTTGTGTCATCAGCAAATTTCGACACCCTACATTCAGCCCCCTCCTCCAGATCATCTATATAAATGGTAAATAGTTGAGACCCTGGCACCGATCCCTGCGGCGCTCCACTAGTCACCAACTGCCAACCAGAATAGCACCCGTTGATTCCAACTCTCTGCTTCCTATTAGACAGCCAATCCTCTATCCACACTAACACCTTACCCCCAACTCCGTGCACCCTAACCTTTTGCAGCAACCTTTTATGAGGCACCTTATCAAATGCCTTTTGGAAATCTAAAAACACCACATCCACCGGTTCCCCTCTGTCTACCGCACTAGTCACATCCTCAAAGAAATCCAATAAATTTGTAAAACACGACTTCTCCTTAACGAATCCGTGCTGCGTCTGCTCGATCAAACCATTCTTTTCTAGGTGCCTCGCTATTTCTTCTTTGATGACGGATTCAAGCATTTTTCCAACTACAGACGTTAAACTGACCGGTCTATAATTCCCTGCCTTTTGTCTGCTACCTTTTTTAAACAGCGGCGTAACATTAGCCGTTTTCCAATCTTCCGGCACTTCCCCGGAGTCCAGCAAATTTTGTTAAATAATTACTAAGGCATCCGCTATCACCTCAGCCATTTCTTTCAGAACCCTGGGATGCATTCCATCCGGTCCTGGGGACTTGTCTACCTTCAGTCCCATTAGTCTATCAAGCACTACCTCTCTAGTGACAGTAATCGCACTCAGGCCCTCAACTCCTACCATCCTGCTATCTTTAATATCCGGCAAACTATTTGTGTCCTCCTCCGTGAAGACCAAGGCAAAAAACTTATTTAAAGCCTCAGCTGTTACCTCATCACCCACTGCTGAATCCCCCCCTCGTCCTCCAAGGGTCCAACATTCACTCTAGCCAGTCTCTTTTTCGTTATATATTTGTAAAAACTTTTACTATCATTTTTTATATTTAGAGCTAGTTTAGCTTCATACTCTATCTTTCCTTTCTTTATCACCTTCTTATCAATTTATCCCTATGGAGGACAGCACCAATCCTCCATTCTGCCCATCTAACTGAAGGCCCCATCTCTGGAACCACTCTTGTGAAGGGAGTAAAGATTCACATCCTTCCTAAAGAGTGGAACCCAGAATCAAGCACAGTGTTCCAGTTTGGTCTGGCCAGTGTTTTATTAGAAGTCATCAAAGTTTCCTTGTTTTTGCACTCCATGTCTCAATTCATACAGCTCAGGATCAAGATCGCTTTTTAACCACTTTCTGAATCTGCCGTGCACCTTCAGTAATTTGTTCACATTCATCTGCAGTTCACTCCTTCCTGAACCACTTTGTTTATGTTAGTTTACTTTTCCTCATTTTTCCAATCAAAATAAATCAGTTAACATTGTCACACGTCTCTCATCCAAACTGTTCGTGATCCCTTCAAATCCATCATCCAAACTTTATTGTACTTCTAATTTTTAGTCATTTGAAAATTTTGAGTTAGTGCCCTGTGCACCCAAGTCAAAGTCACAAATATACTCAACAGTAAACGTGCTCCCACCACCAACACATTTCTGGATTTTGGAATATTCTAGGTTTTGGAATAATGTGTGAGCATGTGCACGTGCGGACATGGCTGCATTCTGTGCGCTGCCATGGGGTGTGTTTCTAGCAGAGACACAGGTATAGTAGGATGGATGCCCCACTCAGCCTCATAACATAGCGGGGAGCGCTGGCAATCCACCAACGATAATTAAATAAAGCAACATGTAATGATAAGGGTGATTGGGCAGACAAGGTTAATGTGGGACTGGCAAACAGCTCCACCCAGGGTGTGTGTAGAAAATCAAATGCTGGTGGACTGTGTAGAATCAGATCTGAATGGAGACAGCTCCCTATAGGACTATAGCTTGTATGTAATTATGGGTTAACATAAACAGTTTATATTTAACCATGCCAGCTTCCAGACTTCTCCGTGAAACATCTAACAAACTTACGACATGTTGCCAGTGAGCGAAGAACCTTCAAATCCCAGAGAAGCTCAAGAAGGAATGCAGAATCCCAAAACAAGAAAAGGAACGATACAGAATCCTAATCTGAATGAAGTGTTGGAGATTGCTGAATACAACGCTGTATTGCAGACATGGAGATTGAAGGACTTTATCAGAACACGTGGGGCTCTATTGAGTGAACAGAGACCTAACGCATCACTGATATTGTGAGCAGAATACAGTAAAATAGCTGAGGTTACCTTTTAAAATTGGCAGTGATCTGGATCAGCGCTTCCAAAATACAACTAAGAACGCTGCAGCCAAAGCTGCCAGCTGAACTCTCTAAAAGAGAGAGAGGTTTTTATAAACAGTAGGCAAAGTTCAGGGAGGGGGAGGTATCTGACCCAACAACTTGTTCTGACATTTCCTGGAAAATCGATTACTTTGAAAAATGCCACAGTGAGAGCCATCCAGTGCCTAAGCTTCCCTCTCCAAGATCCACAACTCTCACCAACTTACACTAACCCAGTTTATACAAAGACCAGTACAGCACAGGAACAGGCCCTTCAGCCCTCCAAGCCTGCGCTGATCACACTGCCTTATCTAGACTAACCGCCTGTATATCCCTCTATTTCCTATTTGTTCATGTGTCTATCAAGATAAGTCTTAAATGTGGTTAACGTGTCTGCCTCATTCACCTCACTTGGCTGTGCATTCCAGGCTCCCACCACCCTCTGTGTGGGGAAAAAAAATCACCCCCCCCGCCCGACCCCACACATCTCCACTGAACCTTCTCCCTTTTATCTTGAACTTGTGCCTCCTTGTAATTGTCATTCCTGCTCTGGGGAAAAAGCTTCCAATTGTTCGCCCCTATCCATAGCCCTTAGAGTTTTATAAACTTCTTTCAGGTCGCCTATCAGCCTCTGTCTTTCCAGGGAGAACAATCCAGTTTATTCAACCTCTCCGCACAGCTAATTCCACACCAGGCAACATCCTGATGAAACTTTCCTGTACTCTCTCCAAAGCCGCCGCCTCCTTCTGGAATTACAAACAAAGAACAAAGAACAACACAGCACGGGAAACAGGCCCTTCGGCCCAACGAGCCCGCGCCGCCGTCCCACTGTCTCAGTGACCTATTCACGATTTTAGTCTACGCCTAACGTGCGAGGATCAGGGAGGTCCAATTTAGGGACAATTTAGTACCCAATCAATCAGCCTAAAAGCGCATCTTTGGGGATGTGGGAGGAAACCGGAGCACCCGGAGGAAACCCACGCAACCACGGGGAGAACGTGCAAACTCCCACAGACACAGGCCCAAATCCATGTGTCCGCACAGCAACAGAGATAGTCTCTGAGCTGTCATGTTGCCCTTGAGATGGTCCAGTTTAAGCACACTAACGACATGAAGCAATAGGCAACTCCCGAAGCAACATCCAAGAGCAGCCCACTACAACCTGTCGCATGCATGCCCCTTGCTGGACTTAAATGCCTGTGGAGACAAAAAAATTCATTATTAAACAGGCAAAGACTGTAACATCCCTGAGGCAAAAACGTATTCCCAAGCCTACAATGTTTAGTAAGGCCTACTATATCCCCCTATATGTAGACCGCTCATGTGGCTGTCTAAGTGACTCTTAAACAACCCTAGCGTGCCTGCTTCCACCACAGTATTGGTCACAGTATTCCAAATGTGGCCTAACCAACAATTTTATACAACTATAACATAATTTGCCAACTTTTATACTCGATGCCCTGTCCGATGAAGGGAAGCCTGCCGTATGCTTTCTTCACCACCTTTTCCACCTGTGCTGCCACTTTTAAGGATCTGTTGACCTGCACGCCCAGGTCCCTCTGTGTCTCTATGCTCCTGTTGGTTCTGCCATTTATTTTATAGCTCTCACTGGAATTGAATCTACCAAAATGCATCACCTCACATTTATCCGGGTTAAATTCCTTCTGCCATTTCTCCACCCAATTTTCCAGCCTGTCTATATCCTGCTGTATTCTCTGACAATCTGCATCACTATCCACAACTCTGTCAATCATAGTAACATCTGCAAACTTGCTATTCAGACAAGTTAGCAAGATATAAAGATAAAGTTTTACACTGATGTCCATGAAGTTGACCAGAATCTCCTCTCAAAGACAAAATGTCATCCTTGGTGATTTCAGTGCCAGCCTGATGTGGAGAGTTGTGCTCAGAAACTGGCATTGGAAACTACAGTGAAAGTCGATGTCTACCCTTGGAAATCTGCAGGAAAGCAGCTGTCCATCACTAACATCTTCATTCAACAGAAAGATCACTTTTAAACCACATGGATGTGTCTCTGCTCTAAATCCTGGCACCTGATAGACTACATCTTGATGTGTTAGTGTGATGGAAAGGGCATCCCCTATACGAGAGTAGTGCCCAGTGCTGACCGTCACACGCACCACCAACTTATTCACTCAAAGCTCAAGGCGTTTAATGCAGACAAGTGTGAGGTATTGCACTTTGGAAGGACAAACCAAAGTAGAACGTACAGGGTAAATGGTAGGACACTGAAGAGTGCAGTAGAACAGAGGGATCTGGGAATACAGATACATAATTCCCTAAAAGTGGCGTCACAAGTAGATAGGTTTATAAAGAGTGCTTTTGGAACATTGGCCTTTATAAATCAAAGTATTGAGTATAAGAGTTGGAATGTTATGGTGAGGTTGTATAAGAAATTGGTGAGGCCGAATTTAGAGTATTGTGTGCAGTTTTGGTCACCTAATTACAGGAAGGATATTAATAAGGTTGAAAGAGTGCAGAGAAGGTTTACAAGGATGTTGCCGGGACTTGAGAAACTGAGTTACGGAGAAAGGTTGAATAGGTTAGGACTTTATTCCCTGGAGCGTAGAATCAGGGAATTTGATACAGGTGTATAAGATTTTGATGGGTATAGATAGAGTGAATGCAAGCAGGCTTTTTCCACTGAGGCTAGGGGAGAAAAAACCCAGAGGGCATGGGTTAAGGGGGAAAAATTTAAAGAGAATATTAGAGGGGGGGGCTTCTTCACACAGAGAGTGGTGGGAGTCTGGAATGAGCTGCCAGATAAAGTGGTAAATGAGGGATCACTTTTAACATTTAAGAAAAACTTGGACAGGTACATGGATGAGAGGGGTGTGGAGGGATATGGTCCGGGTGCAGGTCAGTGGGACTAGGCAGAAAAATGGTTTGGCACAGCCAAGAAGGGCCAAAAGGCCTGTTTCTGAGCTGTAGTGTTCTATGGTTCTAAGCTGAACTTCCATTTTGAGCCTAAGCCCAAGAACAATCATTGAGATAACCCATCAAAGAAACTTTGTGTTAGCAACCTGCAGGCCTCGTGAAGATAGTTATCTGGGCAGACCAGAGTACACTGATCTCACAGCTAATTCCACTCCAGAACTCTGGGAACATATCAAAGTTGAAATACTTCCCAGTGAGGTCATTGGACACAGCACCTAGAAGAATGGGAATTGGTTTGATAGAAATAAGAAAATTGGGATCTGCACCCAATCCCTGGCCCAACTGGTTAACTGAGAGAAAAAGATAGCACATCATCAAACATTCAGCACTGTTTAACCTAAACTGACTAATGTCCAAAATTACTGGTGGATTGCATTTCCAGATAAAACATACTGACACTGACTTTTGTCAGTAGACCATCACATGAAATCCAAAACCCCCTGAGGACCATTGATAGAATACGCCGCGCACCGGCAAGGAGTCAGCCCTAGATTGCTACTCAGAACACTTTGAAACACTCTCAGCACCAAGTGTGTGATGCTGCCACCAGCCACATCCTAGAACAGCCTGTCAAACCCAAACTGGATAACAGCTCAATTCTGGAGGAAAGCATGACCAACAGAATGAAGAGCAACAAAATGCCTGGGATCAATGGAATTCCATCCGAAGCCTTGAAGTATGATGTCCCTTTCCTATCTACCCAGCCCCATGAGTTTTCCATAGCCTGCTGGGAACAGAGCAGTATTCCACTAGAAGTTCCTGATACTGTGATCATTGCCTTGTACAGAAACAAGGAGAAAAGTCAGTCTGCTGCAAGTACCTTGGGATCACCCTCCTTTCTGTTGTTGGGAAGATCCTGACTGGAATATTTCTGAACAGGCTATTACCGATAGTTGTGGAAGAAAACCTTCCAGCGAGTCAGTGTGATTTAGGAGCACAGGGGTACACACAGACTGAATTTATACTCAAATAGAAAATCAGTGGCCCCTGCATCACTTTTGTCAACTCACCAAGACATTCGACACTATGGGCAGAGATGGACTCTGGGATGCCACTCAGGTGCCTGATTCCAGTGAAGCAGTTTCATGAGAGTCGGTGTGGACAAGTCGAACACAACAGCGAGATCTTGAGTCTCTTCATTATCTCTGGTTGTGTTGACAACGTGTGCTGCCCTGATCTTATTCACCATCTTCTTCAGCACAATGCTGCAACAAGCAATGGGAGAACTTGAGGAGGGAGTTTATGTACATTCCCAGATTGATGGAAGTCTTTTCAACCTCAAGCATATTCAGGCTCACACGGAACCATATCCATCAACCTTTTTTCACTGATGACTGGCCCACAGCCAGTCGGAACCACACTGTGTAACAACCTGTCTCTCTGAGAAAGCGAAACCCTTCAGACAGAAAACCATTTATATCATTTGAGGAAAACTGAACTGCTGCTTAAAATTTATTTATTAGTCCAAGTAGGCTTGCATTAACACTGCAATGAAGTTACTGTAAAAATTTGCTAGTTGCCACACTCCAGCACCTGTTTGGGTATATCAAGAGAGAATTTAGCACAGCCAATGCACCTAACTTGCACATCTTTCAGACTGTGGGAGGAAATCGGAGCACCCGGAGGAAACCTGTGCAGACTTCACACAGACAGTGACCCAAGCCAGGAATCGAACCCAAGTCTCTGGCACTGTGACGCAGCAGTGCTAACCACTGTGCCACCGTGTCGCCCCTGCATCAGCCGATAGAAATTATCGACCATCAAGCATTGTCAATGAGAGAAATGAGCTGAATGACGTCAAGCAATTTATCTGTTTGCAGATTCTCATCCTGTTTGATGCCATCTTGGTCAAGGAAGTGAACATTAGGCTTTCAAAAGTAAACTGTACATTCTGCAAACCTGTGTGGAGTGCCTCAGAGTGCAGGCTAAATTAAGAGTGTACAAAGCCAGAGTCCTCCTCATTTGTCTGTATGGTGCTGAGTCATTGGTCATGGCAGACTGGTACAAAAATTAAAATCAGATGGGATTCAGGGTGGGCTGGCTAAATGGGTACAGAACTGGCTTGAGTATAGAAGACAGAGAGTAGCAGTGGAAGGATGTTTTTCAGAATGGAGATCTGTAGCTAATGGTGTTCTGCAGGGATCAGTGCTGGGACCTCTGTTTGTGATATATGTAAATGATCTAAAGGAAAATGTGGGGGGTCTGATTAGTAAGTTTGTGGATGACATGAAGATTGGTGGAGTTGCTGATAGTGCCGGGGATTGTCAGAGGATACAACAGGATGTTGATAGATTGGAGACTCGGGCACAGAAATGGCAGATGGAGTTTAATCTGGATAAATGTGAGGTGATGCATTTTGGAGAATCAAATTTAGGTGTAATTACACTGTAAATGGCAGAACCCTTAGGAACATTAACATACAGAGGGATCTGGGTGTGCAGGTCCACAGTTCCCTAAAAGTGACAACACAGGTGGGCAAGGTGATTGTGAAAGTATATGGCATGCTTGCCTTCATTGGCCGGGTACTGAATAGAGTATTTGGGAAATCATATTGCACCTGTATAAAACCTTGATAAGGCCGCATTTGGAGTATTGCGTGAATTCTGGTCACCACACTGACAAAAGGATGGAGAGAGTGCAGAAGGTTCACCAGGATGTTGGCTTGTCTCAAGGGTGTTGGCTATGAGGAGAGGTTGAATAAATTAGGATTGCTTTTACTGGAAAGACGGAGGCTGAGGGGAAACCTAATAGAGGTCTACAAAATTATGAGAGGCAGAGACAGAGGCTTTTTTCCCAGGGTGGAAGTGTTAATTACAAGGGGGCACAAGTACAAGGTGAGAGGGGGAAAGTCTAAGGGAGATGTGTGGGGGGAAGTTTTTCACGCAGACAGTGGTGGGTCCCTGGAACGCCCTGTCAGAGGAGGTGGTGGAAGCAGGTATATTAGCAACATTTAAGAGGCATCTGGATGGGTACAGGAATAGGGAGGGAATAGAGGGATATGGACCGGGGAAAGGTAGAACTTTTGTTTTAGTTTTGTGAGGGCATCATGATTGGCACAGGGGTTGGAGGGCCTAGGGCCTGATCCTGAGCTGTACTGTCTTTGTTCTTGTCCTGTACCTGTCCCCAGGTACACTTTCTGGAACGGTTCCATAAGCGCTGCCTCCTCAGTATCTTCCAGATCCACTGGCAGGACTGCATCACAAACATTAAATTCCTGGAAACATCAGTGTTGAGCCAGCATTCCTGTAAAGCTAACTGCCTTGGATGATCACACCTCCCAGGTGGACAACAGTTGTCTGCTGTGCAGAGAGCTGACCACAAAACCAAGAGACCCCCCACACAAACATTTCACAGGCTCCCTGAAGAAATCTGCACAACATTGACCATCACCAGGAGGCGGCGCAGGTCACTCTAGCGTCTGGAGATCCCAAATTGGGAGAGCTACAGATTCACCGAGCCTGAGTGAAGAGCCATCTGAAAATTGAAAAGGAAAAGAATTGCCCCCAGCAGCAACCACAGCTGGCATGTGGGTGGGGTGTGTGTGTGTGAGTGTGTGTGTGTGAGTGTGTGTGTCTGTGTGTGAGTGAGTGTGTGTCTGTGTGTGTGTGAGTGTGTGTCTGTGTGAGTGAGTGTGTGTGTGTCTGTGTGTGAGTGAGTGTGTGTCTGTGTGTGAGTGAGTGTGTGTCTGTGTGTGAGTGAGTGTGTGTCTGTGTGTGAGTGAGTGTGTGTCTGTGTGTGAGTGAGTGTGTGTCTGTGTGTGTGTGAGTGTGTGTCTGTGTGAGTGAGTGTGTGTGTGTCTGTGTGTGAGTGAGTGTGTGTCTGTGTGTGAGTGAGTGTGTGTCTGTGTGTGAGTGAGTGTGTGTCTGTGTGTGAGTGAGTGTGTGTCTGTGTGTGAGTGAGTGTGTGTCTGTGTGTGAGTGAGTGTGTGTCTGTGTGAGTGAGTGAGTGTCTGTCTGTGTGAGTGAGTGTGTGTCTGTGTGTGAGTGAGTGTGTGTCTGTGTGTGAGTGAGTGTGTGTCTGTGTGAGTGAGTGAGTGTCTGTGTGAGTGAGTGTGTGTCTGTCTGTGTGAGTGAGTGTGTGTCTGTGTGTGAGTGAGTGTGTGTCTGTGTGTGAGTGAGTGTGTGTCTGTGTGAGTGAGTGAGTGTGTGTCTGTGTGTGAGTGAGTGTGTGTCTGTGTGTGAGTGAGTGTGTGTCTGTGTGAGTGAGTGAGTGTCTGTCTGTGTGAGTGAGTGTGTGTCTGTGTGTGAGTGAGTGTGTGTCTGTGTGTGAGTGAGTGTGTGTCTGTGTGAGTGAGTGAGTGTCTGTGTGAGTGAGTGTGTGTCTGTCTGTGTGAGTGAGTGTGTGTCTGTGTGTGAGTGAGTGTGTGTCTGTGTGTGAGTGAGTGTGTGTCTGTGTGTGAGTGAGTGTGTGTCTGTGTGTGAGTGAGTGTGTGTCTGTGTGTGAGTGAGTGTGTGTCTGTGTGTGAGTGAGTGTGTGTCTGTGTGAGTGAGTGTGTGTCTGTGTGTGTGAGTGAGTGTGTGTCTGTGTGTGAGTGAGTGTGTGTCTGTGTGTGAGTGAGTGTGTGTCTGTGTGTGAGTGAGTGTGTGTCTGTGTGTGAGTGAGTGTGTGTCTGTGTGAGTGAGTGTGTGTCTGTCTGTGTGAGTGAGTGTCTGTGTGTGAGTGAGTGTGTGTCTGTGTGAGTGAGTGTGTGTCTGTGTGAGTGAGTGTGTGTCTGTCTGTGTGAGTGAGTGTCTGTGTGTGAGTGAGTGTCTGTCTGTGTGAGTGAGTGTGTGTCTGTGTGTGTGTGAGTGTGTGTCTGTGTGTGAGTGAGTGTGTGTCTGTGTGAGTGAGTGTGTGTCTGTGTGTGTGAGTGAGTGTGTGTCTGTGTGTGAGTGAGTGTGTGTCTGTGTGTGAGTGAGTGTGTGTCTGTGTGAGTGAGTGTGTGTCTGTGTGTGAGTGAGTGTCTGTCTGTGTGAGTGAGTGTGTGTCTGTGTGTGTGTGAGTGTGTGTCTGTGTGTGAGTGAGTGTGTGTCTGTGTGAGTGAGTGTGTGTCTGTGTGTGTGAGTGAGTGTGTGTCTGTGTGTGAGTGAGTGTGTGTCTGTGTGTGAGTGAGTGTGTGTCTGTGTGTGAGTGAGTGTGTGCCTGTGTGTGAGTGAGTGTGTGCCTGTGTGTGAGTGAGTGTGTGCCTGTGTGTGAGTGAGTGTGTGTCTGTGTGTGAGTGAGTGTGTGTCTGTGTGTGAGTGAGTGTGTGTGTCTGTGTGTGTGTGTGTCTGTGTGTGTGTGTGTCTGTGTGTGTGTGTGTCTGTGTGTGAGTGAGTGTGTGTGTGTGTGAGTGAGTGAGTGTCTGTGTGAGTGAGTGTCTGTGTGTGTGTGAGTGAGTGTGCGCATGGGGGAGGTGGAGGGACTGATTACAAAGGGACTGTTTGTATGAAACATTTTTTTCCTTAAAATCCTTCTTGAAACATTCTCTTTGACTTTTTTCTATCTTTTCCTGCTTGGTCCATAAAACACCAACAGTCTAGAAAGAGCCTTGTCAAGTCTGCACCGCCTTTTTGAAAGCATATCTTACCCAAGCCCATCTCTTCCACCCTATCCCCGTAGCCTTGTGCATTTAGCATGGCCAATCCACCTAACCTACACATCTTTGGACTATGTGAGGAAACTGGAGCACCCGGAGGAAACCCGTGAGGAGAACATGCAGACTTTGCACAGATGGTGACCCAAGCCAAGAATTGAACCCAGGTCCCTGGTGCTGTGAGGTAGCCGTGCTAATCACTGTGCTGCTTGGATACGTTAGAGGCATTTGTACTTGACTAAGGCCATTAAAGTAATGCTGAGGACCTTGCTGGATTGCAGATCTGCTCAAACAAAAAACCCTACCACACTTAGATTTCAAGCAGTGATCCGATTGGTGAAGCTCTGGGAAAATCCAGCGTAACCTTCCTACTGTCCAGGATATATCCCTTCACCCTTGATCAATTGTAAAGGTAATGAGGGATGCAGTGGTTTTGTCATAGAGACCCAGGGTAATGCTCTGGGAACTGGGTTCAAATCCCACCACCACAGAGGGTAAAATTTGAATTCAATAAAAATCTGGAATTAAAAGTCTAAAGACGACCATGAGACTCTTGTTGATTGTCGTAAAAACGCATCGGGTTCACCAATGTCCTTTAGGGAAGGAAATCTGCCGTCCTTACCCGGTCTGGCCTACATGGAACTCCAGACGCACAGCAATGTGATTGACCCTCTGAATTAGCTGAGCAAGCCACCCAGTTTAAGGGCAACTCGCGATGGGTAATAAATGCTGGCCTGCCACACTTTGTTTTTAAAGTTTATTTATTAATCATAAGTAAGGCTTATATTAACACTGCAATGAAGTTACTGTGAAATTCCCCAAGTTGCCACATTCCGGCACCTGTTTGAGTCCATGCACCCTAACCAGCGTGTCTTTCAGACTGTGGGAGAAAACCCATGCAGACACGGGGAGAATGTGCACAGATAGTGACTCAAGCCGGGAATCGAACCTGGGTCCCTGGCGCTGTGAAGCAGCAGTACTAATCAGTGTGCCACCCACCCGTGAATGAATGAAATAGTTAATGCTGTGAAGGGTCACTGTGGTTCACCCTGGTTGTGATTTCTTTGTTCCCAGTTATTGGTGGATATTTTGAACCCGGAACCTACGTTCGTTACGGTTTCCAGTCGCCATTTGCAGCAGCAGCAAGCGCCTTCGCAAATATGATGGTTCCACTGAATCATGATTTTAACTCGACCAGTGAGGAGATTGTCTTCAGTTTCAAAACATCGCAGCCACCCAGTGTCCTCATGTACATCAGCTCCTACTCCCGAGATTATCTGGCAGTGATAATCAAACATGATGGTAAGTACAGACGTCATCATTGTCAATGCAGTTCGCATATTGTAACATTCTGGGAGTTACCATTGACCAGTAACTGAACTGCACCCAACCATATAAATATTGTGACTACCAGAACAGGTCAACGGTTATGAACCCTGCGGTGAGTAACTCACCTCCTGATTCCTCAAAGCCTGTCCACCATCTATAAGGCACAAATCAGGAGTGTGATGGAATACTCTCCACTTGCCTGGATGGGTGCAGCTCCAAGAACACTCAAAGCTCGACACCATCCAGGACAAAGCCGCCCCGCTTGATTGCTAACCCTTCCACAAACATCCACTCCCTTCCCCGCCATTGACAACAGGGGCAGCTGTGTGTACGATCTACCAGATGCACTGCAGGAACTCACCAAGGCTCTTTGGGAGCAATTCCAAACCCACAACCTCTACCACCTAGAAAGACGAGGGCAGCAGATACCTGGGAACACCCCCAAGTTCCTCTCCAAATCAGTCACCAGCCTGACTTGGAAATATATTGCCATTCCTTCACTGTCACTGAGTCAAAGTCCTGGAGCTTCTGGGAATTGTACATATAAATTTACACAATCAGACCTATGTTGATGCAGGTACTGTGTGTTAATACTTGCATGAATATTTTGATGAATTAACACATTTTGGTGAATTCATTCTCCTCTTTTCCATTCAATTGATGTGAAAGTTATTGGTCACAGTGAAAATCGACCAATAAAATCAGCCAATGTTAAAACGACTCTAGTGACCAGGTTTACACTGATACTTCCTCCTGGAGACAGTTGACGATAGAATTTCCTCGGCAGTACTGAACCCCGGCTGCCTGAATGTGGCCTCTTTTTCTGGTACATGAATCAACTGATTAAGGGCTTATCTAAGTTGGACCTGTATCAGAGCTCAGAAGATTGAGAGGTGATCCTGAGGGAACTTTATAGGGTTGATGCTGGGAGGTGTTTCCCCTTGTGGGAGAGACTAGAACATACCAAATAAGAGCTGCAGTAGGCCATTCAGCCCCTCAAGCCTGTTCCATCCACCATTTATTAAAATCACAGTTGATCTGTTTGTGTTTTGTATTCTGCAGAGGGATCTGGATAGGCTGAGCGAGTGGGTGAGGACCTGGTAGATGGAGTACAATGTTAGCAAGTGTGAGGTTATCCACTTTGGCAGAAATAATAGTAGGAGGGATTATTATTTAAAAGGTGAAAAGCTGCAGCATGATACGGTGCAGAGGGACCTGGGGATCCTTGTGCATGAGTCGCAAAAACCCAGTCTGCAGGTACAGCAGGTGATCAAGAAGGCGAATGGAATGCTGGCCTTTATAGCGAGGGGGATAGAATATAAAAGCAGGGAGGTCTTGCTGCAACTGTACAGGGCACTGGTGAGGCCGCAGCTGGAGTATTGTGTGCAGTTTTTTATTTGCGGAAGGATATTTTGGCCTTGGAGGGAGTGCAGAGAAGGCTCACTAGGCTGATACCAGAGATGAGAGGGTTGGACTATGAAGAGAGATTGAATAGACTGGGTCTGTACACGTTGGAGTTTAGAAGGATGAGGGGGGATCTTATAGAGACGTATAAGATAATGAAGGGGATGGATAGGGTAGAGGTAGAGAGATTCTTCCCGTTCAGAAAGGACAGTAGGACTGGAGGGCACAGCCTCAGGATAAAGGGGGGGCGGTTTAGAACGGAGTTGAGGAGGAACTTCTTCACTCAGAGTGGTGAATCTCTGGAATTCTCTGCCCGTTGAAGTGGTGGAGGCTGCCTTGCTAAATATATTTAAGTCACGGGTAGATTGGTTTCTGATAGACAAGGGAATTAAGGGTTATGGGGAGAAAGTGGAACTGATCCATTTCAGATCAGCCATGATCTTATTGAATGGTGGGGCAGGCTTGAAGGGCTAGATGGCCTACTCCTGCTCCTATTTCTTATGTTTTAAATTCCACATTCCTTTGATCCTTGTTAGGTAAAGGAATCAATCTAATGGTGGCTCGGTGGCACAGTAGTTAGCACTGCTGCCTCATAGCTCCAGGGACTTGGGTTCAATTCCAGCCTCGGGTCACTGTCTGTGTGGAGTCTGCACATTCTCCCCATGTCTGCGTAGGTTTCTTCCGGGTGCTCCAATTTCCTCCCACATTCCACAGATGTGCAGGTTAGGTTGCTTGGCCATGCTAAATTGCCCGAGTATCAGGACATTAGTAGGGTCAACACATGGGATTACAGGGATATGGCCTGGGTGGGATTGTTATAGGTGCAGACCCAATGGGCCAAATGGCCTCCTGCACTGTCAGGATTCCATAATAATTCCACCTTAAAATTATTCAATGACCCCATCCCCAGTGCCTTCTGAGACAGCGTGCTTCATTATCGCACAACCCTCTGGGAGAAAACAGTTCTCCTCCTCTGTCCCAAAAAGGCAACCCCTAATTTTATAACAGTTCACCCGCTTCAGGACTCACCACAAGAGGAGAGATCCTGTTCATGTTCATCTTGTCGACATCATTCAGGATTTTATACACTTCAGCCAAGTCACCCCTCACTCTCTAAAGTCCAATGAAAACCAGCACAGCCTGGCCAACATATCCTGATAGGACAACCCTCTCATTCCTGAATCCAGTAACCTCCTCTCAACTGCCTCCAACACACTTACATCCTTCCTTAACTAAGGAACTGCACACAGTACTTGGTTTCATTGTTCCCCTGTATAATATCCTTTATGGAGAATTTCTCTCATAATCAAGGATAACATTCCATTAGCTTTCTGAATTAATAATTAAGATAATGAATTAAAACCTGCATATTCATCTTCTGTGAATCATGCAAAAGAACACCTTGATCTGTCTGCAGTTCTGTAGTCATTCTCCGCTTGGGGACACTAAGACATTTCCCGTTTAAGGCTAAGATGAGAATTATTTTCTGAGAGTGATTAGACTGAAACTCTTTCTCAGAGCGCAGTGGAGATTTGGTCATCTAGTTAGATAGCTTCTTGATTGACAAGGGAGTCATAGAGAAAAGGAACAGGCAGAAAGTACAATGAAGCAGATCAGACATGATCTTATCAAATGGTGGAGGAGGTTTGAGGGGCCCACGCTCACTGTTCTGAGCTCCAGTGATTATTGGATGGTCCTGAATGAAGTCATTGCCCCGCTGCATCTATCTCCTGATTTCTCATTTTTTAATTAATTTTTTTTCTATCTAACTGTCTAATATAAAGAACCTTTGCAAATAGCTTGTTGGCATTTTCTGTACAGGGAGTTTGGTCCTTCGATACCAGCTTGGCTCATTCGCCAATCCCTACACCAGAATCCTAGTAAAGGAAAATGTGGCGGATGGCAAAGCGCATTGGGTTAACATCACCAGACGAGACAGGGATCTATACACACAGGTACTGTACCCGGAGCGAACCCAGAGTGTACCCGGAGCAAATACAGGTACTGTACCCGGAGCGAACCCAGAGCGTACCCGGAGCAAATACAGGTACTGTACCCGGAGCGAACCCAGAGCGTACCCGGAGCAAATACAGGTACTGTACCCGGAGCGAACCCAGAGCGTACCCGGAGCAAATACAGGTACTGTACCCGGAGCGAACCCAGAGTGTACCCGGAGCAAATACAGGTACTGTACCCGGAGCGAACCCAGAGTGTACCCGGAGCAAATACAGGTACTGTACCCGGAGCAAATACAGGTACTGTACCCGGAGCGAACCCAGAGCGTACCCGGAGCAAATACAGGTACTGTACCCGGAGCGAACCCAGAGCGTACCCGGAGCAAATACAGGTACTGTACCCGGAGCAAATACAGGTACTGTACCCGGAGCAAATACAGGTACTGTACCCGGAGCAAATACAGGTACTGTACCCGGAGCGAACCCAGAGCGTACCCGGAGCAAATACAGGTACTGTACCCGGAGCGAACCCAGAGCGTACCCGGAGCAAATACAGGTACTGTACCCGGAGCGAACCCAGAGCGTACCCGGAGCAAATACAGGTACTGTACCCGGAGCGAACCCAGAGCGTACCCGGAGCAAATACAGGTACTGTACCCGGAGCGAACCCAGAGCAAACCCAGAGCGTACCCGGAGCAAATACAGGTACTGTACCCGGAGCGAACCCAGAGCAAACCCAGAGCAAATACAGGTACTGTACCCGGAGCGAACCCAGAGCAAACCCAGAGCGTACCCGGAGCAAATACAGGTACTGTACCCGGAGCGAACCCAGAGCAAACCCGGAGCAAATACAGGTACTGTACCCGGAGCGAACCCAGAGCAAACCCGGAGCAAATACAGGTACTGTACCCGGAGCGAACCCAGAGCAAACCCGGAGCAAATACAGGTACTGTACCCGGAGCGAACCCGGAGCGTACCCGGAGCAAATACAGGTACTGTACCCGGAGCGAACCCAGAGCGTACCCGGAGCAAATACAGGTACTGTACCCGGAGCGAACCCAGAGCGTACCCGGAGCAAATACAGGTACTGTACCCGGAGCGAACCCGGAGCGTACCCGGAGCAAATACAGGTACTGTACCCGGAGCGAACCCAGAGCGTACCCGGAGCAAATACAGGTACTGTACCCGGAGCGAACCCAGAGCAAACCCAGAGCGTACCCGGAGCAAATACAGTTACTGTACCCGTTGTGAACCCAGAGCGTACCCGGAGTAAATACAGGTACTGTACCCGGATCAAACCCGGAGTAAATACAGGTACTGTACCCGGATCAAACCCGGAGTAAATACAGGTACTGTACCCGGATCAAACCCGGAGTAAATACAGGTACTGTACCCGGATCAAACCCGGAGTAAATACAGGTACTGTACCCGGATCAAACCCGGATGAAACCTAGGTGCCACAAAAGACTGGATTACGGTTGCACACTTTGAGACAGTGTTTGGATCATTAAACTGGCCGTGATTGCTCAGAAATGAGAGAAACATCGTGTAAAAATCATTTCACTCTGTTGGCATTGACGGCCAGTTAGACCACCCGCTGCACTCTACATGTGGAAGCCAATAATGGGATTGGGGGTGGTTCTTCCCACCCCCCCCCTCCCCGTTCCCGGTGGAACTGGGGGTGGTTCTTCTCCGCGTCCCCTCCCCCCCTGCCGTTCCCGGTGGGATTGGGAGTGATTCTTCTCCCCCGCCCCTCCCTGGTGGGATTTACCAATACCGCTGTAGTCAGTGGACATTGGCTAGCTGGCCACAGCCTTGTCTTCACACTGAGGACACTCTCCATCATATTGCTTGGCTCTATTAGTGTATTAAAGATGTTAGATTCAGAACAGATCGAGCAGCTCAAAACAGGATAACCGTGAGGTGATGTGGACCATCTGCAACAGCTGAGTTCTTTATAACAACAGTGTGTAACCTCCTGGCCCCAATATCCCCCATTCTGCCATATCATTGAGCCACGAGATCCAGCCTGGCTCAGTGTGCTGGGAGCGTGTCAACCTGGTGAAGGTACAGCATGAGTCACCCAAACCCAGTCCCCACATGCCCCTCGTCCTGTGCCCCAACCCACCACCCCCAGCCATCCATCTTCCTCCCAAGCCATCAGTCCTGCTCCCCCAGACACCTCCCCCCCCCCCACCCCATCGACACTCCCCTCCTCCCATGGGACTGAGTTGTAAGTTGCTTCCCCCTGCTGCCTGGGTATGCTTGTGTCTGACTCTTGCATTTTTTAATGTTGTCCGATCTGCTTTTCCTTCAGGTGGACGAGTTTCCAATTGTCAGAGATCGAATTTTTCTGTGGGGAGATAAGAATTTTGATTCTCCAAGATCCCTCTTCCTAGGTCGAGTGATGGGTGAGGTTATAACTTTCTGCAGTTTCTCTGCTTCTTTCTTGTTGCTATTGTAGCTCTCTCTGTCCAGTACTTTTATATTCCTAATGTAATAATCACCAAATCAGCTTTCACAGAGACCAGATCTCTCTCTGCATCGCCAACAAGATTCCACTTGTGCCAAGTGGATGGTTCCCTGAGTGGACTGTCAGTGTCATCTGGCAGAATGCCTCATCACCAGGACTGACAAACAAGCACCAAGATCTGGCTTGGCTGGTGGTGAGGAGGGCACTCCCCGTCAGATCCTTTATGCACGCTTGAGGTCTCAACATCACCGCACGCTGCCCTCGAAGCGGCTGCGGGGCTGACGAGACGGTCGCACACCTCCTTCTGGAATGTGCCTTTGCAAAGAAGGTCTGGAGCGAAATGCAGTGGTATTTGTCGAGGTTCGTCCCGAGCAGCTCGGTGACGCAGGACTCTGTTCTCTACGGGCTGTTTCCGGGGACGCACACCGAGACAAATATCAACTGCTGCTGGAAGGTCATCAACTCGGTGAAGGAGGCACTTTGGTCCGCCCGAAACTTGCTGATCTTCCAGCTGAAAGAACTGTCCTCGACCGAGTGTTGCAGACTGGCACATTCCAAGGTCCAGGACTACGTGCTGAGGGACGCGCTGAAACTTGGGGCAGCTGCCGCAAAGGCACAGTGGGGAAAGGCCACACTGTAAGGCCTTTTAACGGAGGCAGACCGAGGGCCCAGGAACTGCAGAATACCCTCGACCTGCGTAACTGTGTGTCAATCTGAGCAATAACGGCACACAGTAAAACCTGAGGCTTGGATACAGTCTTAAGTTGAAATGTTATGATTGTAATTTGTATAGAACTGTAAAAAAAAGTTTTAATTCTGCACTGTTTGCAATTCTTAGACGTGTAGATTTGCAATAGTTCATTTGAGATTTTTATGAATATATTTTTGGGGAAAAAAAGTGTCTGCAAGAAGACTTTGGGCAGTGTTGGAATGGCTGTGGAAAGCTGGCAGGTTAAAGCCGGGTGGGCGGACTGTGGGACCTGTGACAAGGAAGTGATTTTTAATGGTGTTGATTCCATTCTGCTGCCACAGACCCTGTGCTGCTACTTCTTGGCACAGAGACCTTAGCCAGATAAGCTGGTGTGATGGCGGGGGAGGGAAGGAGGCTGGGTGGGGAGAAGGGGGAAAGCCGGGGAGCAGCTAAATGGGTCTGTGTGCAGCAGTGAGTTTGAGTTGCTGTAAACCTTCTCCAGGGGCTTTCTTGCTGCACTCAGACTGCATGAATCTTGCAAGCAGCTCCTTCCATTTTGCATTTATATTCTTTGTATATTTCTAGATTTTGTATGGTTTATTTTGTGAGAATGTTTAAATTCTTCTTCATTAAAATAATTACTCAGATCATCAAAATCCTGCCACAGTCCAAAACTGTACACAGCATCTAGGCTGCTGCACAGAGGGTCGGTGCCGAGGGAGCGCCGCACTGTGGGGAGGGTCGGTGCCGGGGGAGCGCTGCACTGTGGGGAGGGTCGGTGCCGGGGGAGCGCTGCACTGTGGGGAGGGTCGGTGCCGGGGGAGCGCCGCACTGTGGGGAGGGTCGGTGCCGGGGGAGCGCCGCACTGTGGGGAGGGTCGGTGCCGAGGGAGCGCCGCACTGTGGGGAGGGTCGGTGCCGAGGGAGCGCCGCACTGTGGGGAGGGTCGGTGCCGAGGGAGCGCCGCACTGTGGGGAGGGTCGGTGCCGAGGGAGCGCCGCATTGTGGGGAGGGTCGGTGCCGAGGGAGCGCCGCACTGTGGGGAGGGTCGGTGCCGAGGGAGCGCCGCACTGTGGGGAGGGTCGGTGCCGAGGGAGCGCCGCACTGTGGGGAGGGTCGGTGCCGAGGGAGCGCCGCACTGTGGGGAGGGTCGGTGCCGAGGGAGCGCCGCACTGTGGGGAGGGTCGGTGCCGAGGGAGCGCCGCACTGTGGGGAGGGTCGGTGCCGAGGGAGCGCCGCACTGTGGGGAGGGTCGGTGCCGAGGGAGCGCCGCACTGTGGGGAGGGTCGGTGCCGAGGGAGCGCCGCACTGTGGGGAGGGTCGGTGCCGAGGGAGCGCCGCACTGTGGGGAGGGTCGGTGCCGAGGGAGCGCCGCACTGTGGGGAGGGTCGTTGCCGAGGGAGCGCCGCACTGTGGGGAGGGTCGGTGCCGAGGGAGCGCCGCACTGTGGGGAGGGTCGGTGCCGAGGGAGCGCCGCACTGTGGGGAGGGTCGGTGTAGAGGGAGCGCCGCACTGTGGGGAGGGTCGTTGCCGAGGGAGCGCCGCACTGTGGGGAGGGTCGGTGCCGAGGGAGCGCCGCACTGTGGGGAGGGTCGGTGCCGAGGGAGCGCCGCACTGTGGGGAGGGTCGGTGCCGAGGGAGCGCCGCACTGTGGGGAGGGTCGGTGCCGAGGGAGCGCCGCACTGTGGGAGGGTCGGTGCCGAGGGAGCGCCGCACTGTGGGGAGGGTCGGTGCCGAGGGAGCGCCGCACTGTGGGGAGGGTCGGTGCCGAGGGAGCGCCGCACTGTGGGGAGGGTCGGTGCCGAGGGAGCGCCGCACTGTGGGGAGGGTCGGTGTAGAGGGAGCGCCGCACTGTGGGGAGGGTCGTTGCCGAGGGAGCGCCGCACTGTGGGGAGGGTCGGTGCCGAGGGAGCGCCGCACTGTGGGGAGGGTCGGTGCCGAGGGAGCGCCGCACTGTGGGGAGGGTCGGTGCCGAGGGAGCGCCGCACTGTGGGGAGGGTCGGTGCCGAGGGAGCGCCGCACTGTGGGAGGGTCGGTGCCGAGGGAGCGCCGCACTGTGGGGAGGGTCGGTGCCGAGGGAGCGCCGCACTGTGGGGAGGGTCGGTGCCGAGGGAGCGCCGCGCTGTGGGGAGGGTCGGTGCCGAGGGAGCGCCGCACTGTGGGGAGGGTCGGTGCCGAGGGAGCGCCGCGCTGTGGGGAGGGTCGGTGCCGAGGGAGCGCCGTGCTGTGGGGAGGGTCGGTGCCGAGGGAGCGCCGCGCTGTGGGGAGGGTCGGTGCCGAGGGAGCGCCGCACTGTGGGGAGGGTCGGTGCCGAGGGAGCGCCGCACTGTGGGGAGGGTCGGTGCCGAGGGAGCGCCGTGCTGTGGGGAGGGTCGGTGCCGAGGGAGCGCCGCGCTGTGGGGAGGGTCATGAGAACATAAGAAATAGGAGCAGGAGTAGGCCAACCAGCCCTTCGAGCCTGCCTCGCCATTCAATGAGATCATGGCTGATCTGTCGTGGCTCAGTTCCACTTTCCCGCCCTCTCCCCATAACCCTTAATCCCCTCTCTTATCAAAAACCCATCAACCCGCGTCTTAAAAATATTTAGCGAGGCAGCCTCCACCACTTCAACGGGCAGAGAATTCCAGAGATTCACCACCCTTTGAGTGAAGAAGTTCCTCCTCAACTCCGTTCTAAACCACCCCCCCTTTATCTTGAGGCTGTGCCCCCTAGTCCTACTATCCTTTCTGAGCGGGAAGAGTCTCTCCACCTCTATCCTATCCATCCCATTCATCATCTTATACGTCTCAATGAGATCTCCCCTAACGAGTACAAGCCTAATTTATTCAGCCTCTCCTCATAGCTCAACCCCCTCAACTCCGGCATCAGCCTAGTAAACCTCCTCTGCACTCCCTCCAAGGCCAAAATATCCTTGCGTAAGTGCGGCGCCCAAACCTGCACACAGTACTCCAGCTGCGGCCTCACCAATGCCCTATACAGCTGCAGCAAGACCTCCCTACTTTTATATTCAATCCCCCTCGCTATGAAGGCCAGCATCCCATTCGCCTTCCTGACCACCTGCTGCACCTGCAAGCTGGGTTTTTGCGACTCATGCACAAGGACCCCGAGGTCCCTCTGCACCGTCGCATGCTGCAGTTTTTCATCTCGTAAGTAATAATCCTTCCTACCATTATTCCTACCAAAGTGGACCACCTCACACTTGCCAACATTAAATTCCATTTGCCATTTCCTGGCCCATTCGCCCAGCCTATCTAGATCCTTCTGTAGACTCTCCCCACCCTCCGCACAATTTGCCTTTCCACCAATTTTGGTGTCATCAGCAAATTTCGACACCCTACACTCGGTAGTAAAATCAAACAGTATAGATGAGGCCCTTCGGCCCATTGAGTCAGCAGTGATGTGTGAGAAGTAGCTGACCTCAGATTAGTTTGATTTCAAATCCAAGAGCTTCAACTTTAGCTGAGAGCATTGTGTAAGGGATTCTGTCCAATGTCCTCTGGAAGTCCATGTGGTATCTAACGGTGAGTCAGCCCCTCGCACACTTTGAGCCGGTTTATCAAGCACATTGTATAATGTTTCAGCACCATCTGTGTGTAAATCTGCCTCTGTGAATTTATTGTGTTTGATCATTCCGACAGAGGTGGGGATTCTGGATCCAGAGATCCAGCGGTTTAACACTCCAGGGTTTACCGGCTGTTTGGCTGGAGTGAACTTTAATGGAATTGCCCCTTTGAAAGTGGCGCTGAGACCGGACACCAATCGGACTGTGGAGGTTCTGGGAGAATTGGTGGAATCGAACTGTGGAGCTCTCCCCATTATTCTGTCTTCAGTCCTCCTGGAGGAAGATCCTTGGGCTTTGCAGCCAGGTACACGGGAAGTGCATGCTCAGAGAGGTTGTGTCACAACATGTAACTGAATTCTTCCCAAATTTACTGCCAGTTGCACTTTGCAAAGCATCATTACAGCCTGAATTCATCAACAACCAGCATCTAATTACAGCCTTAAGCTGGATTGGGCTTTTACAATGTTACCAAAAATTCCACAGGCATTTAGACTTTGTGAGTGGAAAATCATATCTCACAAATTGAGTTTTTTGAAAGGGTAATCATGAAGGTAGATGAGGGCAGTGCAGTTGATATTGTCTACATGGACTTTAGCAAGGCCTTTGACAAGGTACCACATGGTAGGTTGTTGCATAAAGTTAAATCTCATGGGATCCAGGGTGAGGTATCTAAATGTAAATAAAACTGGCTTGATGACACAAGCTAGAGAGTGGTTGTAGAGAGTTGTTTTTCATACTGGAGGCCTGTGACCAGTGGTGTGCCTCAGGGATCAGTGCTGGGCCCACTGTTATTTGTCATTTATATTAATGATTTGGATGAGAATATAGGAGGCATGGTTAGTAAGTTTGCAGATGACATCAAGATTGGTGGCATTATGGACAGTGAAGAAAGTTATCTCCAATTGCAATGAGGATCTTGATCAATTGGGCCAGTGGGCTGACGAATGGCAGATGGAGTTTAATTTAAACAAATGTGAGGTGATGCATTTTGGTAGATTGAACCAGGGCAGGACTTACTCAGTTAATGGTAGGGCGCTGGGGAGAGTTACAGAACAAAGAGATCTAGGGGTACAGGTTCATAGCTCCTTGAAAGTGGAGTCACAGGTGGACAGAGTGGTGAAGAACGCATTTGGCATGTTTGGTTTCATTGGTCAGAACATTGAATACAGGAGTTGGAACGTCTTGTTGAAGTTGTACAAGACATTGGTAAGGCCACAGTTGGAACACTGTGTACAGTTCTGGTCACCCTATTATAGAAAGGATATTATTAAACTAGAAAGAGTGCAGGAAAGATTTACTAGGATGCCACTGGGACTTGTTGGATTGAGTTATAAGGAGAGACTGGGACTTTTTTTTTAAAGAGTGAAGGAGGTTGAGGGGTGACCTTACAGAGGTCTATAAAATAATGAGAGGCACAGATCAGCTCAATAGTCAGTATATTTTCCCAAAGGTAGGGGAGTCTAAAACTAGAGGGCATAAGTTTAAGGTGAGAGGGGAGAGGTACAGAAGTGTCCAGAGGGGCAATTTTTTCACAGGGTGGTGAGTGTCTGGAACGAGCTGCCAGAGGCAGTGGTAGAGGCGGGTACATTTGTCTTTTGAAAAGCGTTTAGACAGTTAAATGGACATGATGGGTATAGAGGGATATGGGCCAAACACGGGCAATTGGGAATAGCTTAGGGGCATAGGACAAAAAGGGCAGCATGGACAAGTTGGGCCTCAGCCTGTTTCTACGTTGTAAACCTCTGTGACTCTATTACAGTGAGCTAAGGTTAAGCAGAGACGACAGGGAGAGAAGGTTGTGGGGGGGAGAGGGAGGGGGGTTGCTGTGCGTGGGATGGGGAAAGTTGAGTGATGGTGGGCAATGGACAAGGTGGTGGGGACTGGGGAGGAGCATGAGGGAGGAATAATCCCTGCTTGATTCTTGGACCTTTTTTAAGCTTGAAGAGCAACACCCATACTCCCCCCGCCCCCACCCCTCCCCTCTTCCCTCCCTCAGCTGCCTGCTTCACCCTACACCTTCCCCCCCACCCCCCACCGGCCGTCCGGTCCCTCCCCTGGACCCCCACCAACCACCTTCCCCCACCCCCCTTCCTCCCCCTCTTGGGGCCCCCCCGCCTCTCTTTCTCCCCCCACCCCGTCCGCCCGTCCCTCCCCGCTACCTCTTCCCCTTCCCTTGCCCTGTATCTGCCCTGTGCAATTGTTTGATTGGCTGAGTGAGAATGGATGGAAATGAACTGAATACCAAACTGTTTTTCAGACACACCCCGGTTTGGATACGATTACTTGACCGGAGTCATCATTGGTGGTGAGTATAGACAAAGCCCCGGGATGGGAGGATTGTGGGGAACTTGGAGCGTTGGATAAAGAGTGGGAGGAAGCCATTCAGCCCCTCGAATATACTCCATTATCCAATAAGATCATGGCTGATCTGGTTTTGGTCTCTGCTCCAGTCTCTTGTCTGTGTCCCTCGATTGCCTCGGTCAGCCTCGATTCCCTAGCTAACTCTGTATTGAATAATTTGATGACCGAGGCTCCACTGCTTTCTGGGGAAGAAAGTTCCACATTTCACTGACTCTTTAGGAGGAAAAAGCTCCTCCCCATCTCCGTTTTAAACAAAATCTCTTATTTTTTTAACTTTACCATTTACTTTTAGTCCCTCCCACAAGAGGAAACATCTTCTTTGCATCCAGCCTATCAGGGGTCGCCTCAGGGTTATTATTTGAAACTCCAATGGGTATTGGCCCAATCTGACCAACCTTTCTTCATAAGGTGAGCTATAGGCCCATGATTGAATCTAGTGAACCTTCTCTGAAACTCTTTGAAAGCAGTTGTAGCTTTTTCAAATAAGGAGACCAAAGTTGTACACAGTATTCCAGATATGGTCTCACCAAGGCCCTACACAGCTCCAGTAAAGCTTCCCTATTTTTATATTCCATTCCCCTTATAATAAACATCAACATGCCATTTGCCTTCCTAACTACTTGCTGCATCTGCATATTAACATTTTCTGTTTCATGTACAAGAACACCCAAATCTGTCTTTCCTCAGCTCTGCAATCTCTCTATTTAAATAATACACTATTTTTCTACTCTTCCTGCCAACGTGGACACGTTCATATTTATTAATGTTATACCCCATTTGCCAAATTCTGTCCGCTGCTTTAACCTATCTAAATCCCATTGTAGGCACTCACCTCCTCTTGAAAACTTGCTTTCCTATTTTGGTGTCATTGCAAATTTAGCCACCATGTATTCAGTCCCTTCATCCAAGTCTGTGATTAAGATGGTGATTAGTTGCAGTCCCAACACTGATCCCTTTGGTGCTCCATTAGTTACAGCTTCCCAGCCCAACAAGTATCCATTTCTGTCTGGTCTCTGTAGCCTGTCAGCTGAGCACTGTTTTATCCCCCATGCCACGAGCTCTGGTCTAGTAGTCTTTGATATTACACCTTATCAATTGCCTTCTGGATGTCCTAGGACACCACATCAAACAGTCCCCACCATCCACCTTGAACGTTACTTTGTCAGAAAACTCGAATTGATTAGTTCAACAAGGTTCTCCTTTCACCAAATTGTGTTGGATCTGCCTGATCACATTGTGAGTTTCGAAGTATTCTGCTGTAACCTTTTTAATACTGGATTCTAGCACCTTCCCTGTGATGGATGTTAGGCTAATAGGTCTGGAGTTTCCTGCTTTGTATCTCCTCCCTTTTCAAATAGAGGTGTTACATTTGCTATTTTCCAGTCTGCTGGGACGGTTCCAGAATCGATGTAGTTTTGGAAGATTAAAACCAATGAGAATCAGTTAGAACTGCTGTCTCAGCAGCTACCAAGATCCTACAATTCAGGCCATCTGGTCCAAGGAATTTCTCAGTCTTTTTCCCAGCACTTTTTCCCCTGGTAATTATGATCGTTTTAAGTTCATCCCTCCCCAATGTCTCTTTTGAAAAAAGAAATTCCCAAAGATAATTTATCATTAAGGCTTCTACCCTGGAATGCTGTGAATAGTTTTGGTCCCCTTATCTAAGGAAATGTAGGTTGTTGCATAAAGTTAAATCTCACGGATCCAGGGTGAGGTATCTAAATGGATACAAAATTGGCTTCTTGACAAAAGCCAGAAGGTGGTTGCAGAGAGTTGTTTTTCAAACTGGAGGCCTGTGACCAGCGGTGTGCCTCAGGGATCAGTGCTGGGTCCACTTTTATTTGTCATTTATATTAATGATTTGGATGAGAATATAGGGGGCATGGTTAGTAAGTTTGTAGATGACACCAAGATTGGTAAAGTAGTGGACAGTGAAGAAAGTTATCTCCAATTGCAACAGGATCGTGATCAATTGGGCCAGTGGGCTGACGAATGCGAGGTGATGCATTTTGGTAGATTGAACCAGGACAGGACTTAGTTAATAGAACACTACAGCACAAACAGGCCCTTCGGCCCACAAGTTGCGCCAATCATATCCATACCTACCAGGCCATAGAATTATCTGTAACTCCCAATGCCATTAAATCCCATTAATGGTAGGGTGTTGGGGAGAGTGATAGCGAGATCTAGGAGTGTATGTTCATAGCTCCTTGAAAGTGGAATCACAGGTGGACAGAGTGGTGAAGAAGGCATTCAGCATGTTTGGTTTCATTGGTCAGAACATTGAATACAGGATTTGGGACGTCTTGTTGAAGTCATAGAAGACATTGGTAAGGCCACTCTTGGAATACTGTGTACAGTTCTGGTCACCCTATTATAGAGAGGATATTATTAAACTAGAAAGAGTGCAGAAAAGATTTACTAGGATGCTACCGAGACTTAATGGATTGAATTATAAGGAGAGGCTGAATAGACTGGGACTTTCTTCTCTGGAGCGTAGGAGGCTGTGGGTTGATCTTATAGAGGTCGATAAAATAATGAGGGACGTAGACAAAGTCAATATCTTTTCCCAAAGGTAGGGGAGTTTAAAACTAGAGGGCATAGGTTTAAGGTGAGAGGGGAGAGATACAAAAGTGTCCAGAGGGGAATTTTTTCACACAGAGGGTGGTGAGTGTCTGGAACAAGCTACCAGAGGCAGTAGTAGAGGCAGGTACAATTTTATCTTTTAAAAAGCATTTAGGTAGTTACATGGGTACGATGGGTATAGCAGGATGTGGGCCAAATGTGGGCAATTGGGGTTAGCTTAGGAGTTTTTTTAAAAAAAATGTAGCAAGGATAAATTGGGCCAAAGGGCCTGTTTCCATGCTGTAAACCTCTATGACCCTGAAAGATATACTGGCATTGGAGGCAGTCCGGAGAAGGTTCACTAGGTCGATTCTGGGGAGGAAGGGATTTTCTTATGCACAGAGCTCGAGTTGGCTGGGCCTGTACTCACTGGAGTTTAGAGAATGAGAGGTGACCTTATTGAGACATGTTGGATTCTCAGGGGGCCCGACAGGGTCGATGCTGAGAGATTGGTTCCTAGGCAGGAAGGGTTTTTACATTGTTTAGGATAGGAAAAGAGTAAAGTTAGTGTTGGTCCTTTAGAGAGTCTGTGGAATGCGCTGACCACCACTCCTCCACCCCCCAACAGAGTAACTGTTGTTAGGGAGCCTGTAAACCACCCCACAGTCACAGCTCACGTTTACTATTTCTTATCTCTACTCAGACTGATTCTATATCCTGGTCAATCGTCTTTTTGTGATTTTTATCAATGACTTGGAAGAGGGGGCTGAAGGGTGGGTTAGTAAATTTGCTGACGACACCAGGATTGGTGGAGTAGTGGATGAACAAAAAGAAGAACAGTACAGCACAGGAACCAGGCCCTTCGGCCCTCCAAGCCTGTGCTGCTCATTGGTCCAACTAGACCATTCGTTTGTATCCCTCCATTCCCAGTCTGCTCATGTGACTATCCAGATAAGTCTTAAACAATCCCAGTGTGTCCGCCTCCACCACCTTGCTTGGCAGCGCATTCCAGGCCCCCACCACCCTCTGTGTAAAAAAAAAGTCCCTCTGATATGAGTTATACCTCGCCCCCCTCACCTTGAGCCTGTGACCCCTCTTGATCGTGGTGGAGGGCTGTTGTAGGCTGCAAAGAGACACTGATAGGATGCAGAGCTGGGCCAAAAAGTGGCAGATGGAGTTTAACCCTGATAAGTGCGAGGTGATTAATTTTGGTAGGACAAACTTGAATGCGGATCACAGGGTCAACGGCAGGGTTCTGAGCAATATGGAGGAGCAGAGAGATCTTGGGGTTAATATCCACAGATCTCTGAAGGTTGCCACTCAAGTGAGTAAAGCCGTGAAGAAGGCTTATAGTATGTTAGCGCTTATTAACAGGGGATTTGAGTTTAAGAGCCGTGGGATTATGCTGCAACTATACCAAACGTTGGTGAGACCACATTTGGAATATTGTGTTCAGTTCTGGTCACCTCACTATAAGAAGAATGTGGAAGCATTGGAGAGAGTGCAGAGGAGATTTACCAGGATGCTGCCTGGTTTGGAGGGTAGGTCTTATGAGGAAAGGTTGAGGGAGCTGGGGCTTTTCTCTTTAGAGCGGAGGAGGATGAGAGGCGACTTAATAGAGGTTTATAAGATGATGAGAGGGATTGATAGAGTGGACATGCAGAGACTATTTCCTCGGGTGGATGTTGCTGTTACTAGGGGGCATAACTATAAGGTTCATGGTGGGAGATATAGGAGGGATGTCTAAGGTATATTCTTTACTCAGAGAGTGGTTGGGGTGTGGAATAGACTGCCTGCTGTGATAGTCTATCGCACTAGTTGAACACTTTAGGAACTTTCAAGCGGTTATTGGATAGGCACATGGAGCACACCAGAATGATAGGGAGTGGGATAGCTTGATCTTGGGATTGGACATCGCTCGGCACAACATTGAGGGCCAAAGGGCCTGTACTGTTCTATGTTCTATCAAGCTAAGGTTGTTTCTCAGCACTAAGGTAATGTCTTTCTTAATTAACAAGGCTGTCTTGCCACCTTTTCCTAGCCTCTTGTCATTCCAATATGTCAAATAACTTTTAACATTCAGTCCCAGTCCTGCTCACCTTTCAACTATGTCTCTGTAAGCCTCGACCTGAGCTAAAATTCACCTACTTTGCTACAACTGCTGCATGCATTCAGGTACTGGGCCTTTTATGTGAATATTTTTTGTAATCTCTGGCTTTATCTTTGGTGCACTCTTTTATTTTCTGTCCCTATCACTCTTTTGTAATCATCAGCCACATTACTGCCCTGTTCTGTTACTTTTGTTGTTTCCTTTTACCTGATTTCCTGATTTTACCTGATTTCTTTGCCATACGATTTAAAGTTTTGTGACCTGTTCCTCTGCAGCTTTGGTTTAATTTTGATAACACTGACTTGTAATCCCTTCCGTTGCCTTTTCTTTCTCATTTTCTGCTCTCAAGAACAAAGAGGCCAGAGCGTTGAGCAAAAATGAAGTTGTACTCTAGTGATTGTGTCTGCTGTTGGTATGTGGCTAGTCCACAAGCTGCACTTTCCCCTCAGCCAACCTCACTTTGCTATCTTCAACCATCGGCATAGACTGTGGACAGATGGGCCCTTAAAACAAGAGTCAAGGTCACAACAGCTATCTCCTGAGATTGGCCAGTTGGATAGCAGTCACCTCTCTCACCCCTCCCCTAAGCTCTCCAAGAATTTCTGGAAAGTGTTGTACAGTTCAATAGTCTTAAGGCACCTGTTTGCTGATGGGCTTACTGGGTGTGGGCTAAAGTTTACTGTCACCTGCTCATCACATCACTGGATCTCTATCTTTGTGCTGCCTGGAATCTGAGTGAAAGCTCTGACCCACAGAGGGGATATTGCAACAGGAGGAGAAAGTGGCTCAAGGCCTAGAGTCCCCCTACCCCCCCACACCCCCTCAACGGACTGATTCCAGTATTGGGAAAGCTTGTTTGTGTCTATGACTAGAACCAAACCTGTCATTCCAGATTTGTCATCTGTCAAGACAGGATCAAATGTTTGGGATATTGGATATTGTTTGAGAAAAACCTGTCAGATTCTGGGAGTGTGGCTGAGCCCAGAGATATTTGGATTTCCCACTAATCAGGTTTGTGTCTTTATCTCTTCTAGTCATCGTAGCAGTGATCCTGTTCACCATCCTTGCCTTGTTGGTGCTACTTTTCCTCTACTATTACCGTCACAAAGGTAGCTATCACACGAATGAAGCCAAACCACTCGAGCCTTCCAAGGCTGCCTCACTGAAGAAGGAGCAGAACCTGCCACAGATCCTGGAGGAGACAAAAACTGAATAGTTGGAGCTGAGTTTGTGTTTTGTCAAGAGGGAGTTGTAAGAAAATCTCTGCTTCAGGTGGAATTCCACATTAAACCCTGTCTCAGACTGATTATCCATTCCTGATTTGTGATCAAAGTTTATCTAGAAAAAACGAGCAAAAGGAATTTAGAAAACCAAATCAGCTGGTTTTAGTGAAACATCTGCTATTTCACACCTGAGGAAATCTTTCTAATTGGTTATTTTTTTAAAGATCATGTGGAATCTACTGCTGATAATTAAGAATAAAAATGAGTAGGAACTGTATCTATTTATGAATTGCTACTGCTGCTAGAGTGAGGATTGGGATCCTTGTTCCAAACTATAATCAATGCACTGCTATACTGTATGCTGTCCTAGTGCATGCAAAATATCTGCAATATACACCTCACTTTGACATAAACAATCACTTGCAATATGTTTTTACTTTCTACTGTTCCTTTTGTCAAGTCTGATCCACATTTGTTTAAAATTCTTACTGTAATATTTTCTAAATGGCTTTAACTTGGTGCCAGTGAATGAAGCAAACTCAGTGAGAGGGTGCAGCAGATGGTGAGGACTCTGGACTCCTATCCATTCATACCAAAGCCAGTCAATGTTCCCCCTGCTCCACATTTGCTGTGAGATTCAAACTATGAACATCAAAGCTTGCTGCAACACTGCCATTACAGGTGAAATTGGGAACAGTTAACATCGACAAGTACGTGTGTCGATCAAAATTGGGATTAGTGTCTCAAAGCAACAGGATCTGTATGTATCACAGCCTTTCAGATACAACTGCAGCGAAAGGGGACTTATCAAAACTAGATTCAGGCTGTCAGAGACAGTGTCAGTCTAAACTGGATCCGGACTGTCAGAAAGGTGCTTTTAGTTGGGTTAATAGAGCTTCTAAGTAAGGTTTAGGATTTAAGAGGGAATTGATAGGGAAATTCAGAAAATAAAACTCCCATCCTTTCTAACTGTAAAAGGATTCTGAAGAATTTTTCTTCCTGTCCTGACACTATCACTGGGTGTTGAGCGATGGAACTGCCCAATGTTGAGTAATTTGAAAGAACTCTGACAGATGATGCAAAGTGTGTCCAAAAGGTGATTTGATATACACACTAGTGCCTCTGTTCCATCCTGATCACCTCATATCGCCCCGCTCACCAACCCTTTCTCTCTCTCCTGCTCTGCCTCTGTGCCTTTTCCATCTGTGTCTGACAGTGTCCAGTTGATGTAATAGTTTTATTTGTGTTACTATTATTTGTGCATTTTATGTATTAAATACATTCCATAATAGTTTGGCTGCTTGGCATATTAAGTGGCTGAAACTGCTGTAAAATCTGGTGCTATCTCATGACTCCAAACAGACAGAACTTTAGCAGCTGAGAAATTCTACAATCTACCAAGTTTCGAACTGCAGTAAGAGGGTCACTGTCCTTATCAGCACAATCAGACTGCCTTGTGCCCTGCTGCTGACACTGCCATGTGTATTACCAGCATTAATCTACCCTCTAACCCTCTGTTTGGGTCGTGCCAAGGTCACTCAGTTCCTGACCTCACTGCAGCCACGGTCCAAATACTGGTAAAAGAGCTGACCATAGTAAGAAGTCGCTCAGCACCAGGTTAAAGTCCAACAAGTTTATTTGGTAGTAAAAGCCACTAGCTTTCAGAGCGCTGCTCCTTCGTCAGGTGAGTGGGAGTCCCCATACCGAAAGTTAGTGGCTTTTACTATCAAATAAACCTGTTGGACTTTAATCTAGTGTTGTGAGACTTATTATTGTGTTTACCCCAGTCTCCACATCAAGATGTCCTTGATATCGAGGCAGTATTAGCAAGTGTGGCATAAAGGAACCTGAACAAGTCAGTGGCAAATTCTCTGCTAGTTGCATTTATACCCGGTACAAAGGAAAAAGGAGATTGACCTCCGATCACAATAACCACAGTTCTAGGACATCACTAGGAGTCTCCTACGTTAGAGTTCATCAGTCTAACCATCTTCAGATGCTTTGTCAATGACCTTCCTTCCATTAGTAGGTCAGGTGATTACACAATTTTCAGCACCATTTGTGACTAGCAGTCCAGTGTCCAAATGCAGCAAGATCTGGACAATATCCAGGTGCCCAGTAACATTTGCACCACGCAAGTGCCCGGCGGTGACAATCTCTAACGAGAGAATCACCCCCATCTCCCCATCATTCCCATTGCTGAATCCCACACTATCAACAGCATAGGGTTACCATTGATCAGAAAGTGAACTGGACTAGCCATAAAAATACTGTGGCTACAAGAGTTGGTCAGAAGCTGAGAATTCTGAGATTTGTAACTCATCTCCTGACATCCCCCTTACCCCTGTGCCACCCACCCCCTTTCAAAAGCCTGTCCATCTTCTACAAGGCACAAGTCGGGAGTGTGATAGAATACTGTATGGTTGCCTGAATGAATTCAGCTGCAACAAACACTCAAGAAGCTGAACCTCCAGGAAAAAGGAGCCATCTTGATTGGAATCCCATCCACCACCTTAAAGATTCATTCGTTTCCGCCACTGGAACCGTGTACACCAGCTACAAGATGCCCTACAGGAGCTCACCAAGACTCCTCTGACAGCACCTTCCAAACCCCTAACCTCTACCACCTTGAAAAAAACAAGGGCAGAAGATGCAGGAAACACCAACATCTGAAAGTTCCTCTCCAAGTCACTCATAGCCTGACTTAGAAATCTATCACTGGGTCAAAATCCTGGAATTTATCCCTAATAGCACTGTGGGTGTACCTACACCACATGGACTGCAGCTGTTCAAGAAAGCACCACTACCATCTCATTAGGCAATTAGGGACAGGCAATAAATGCTGGCCTGGCCTGTGACTCCTGCATCCGATGAAATACTATCTGGCTGCTGAAGACTGCAAATATTTAACCCCCGCCTCCCCATATTTCTCCCTAAAAATGTGATTTGACCCCAAGTTATCTCAATCTTCAATGAACAATGTAGTTCATCCCAAATTTCAGAATCAGCTGTTGCTTGGAATATGAATATGTTGGAATTGGAAAGAAGTAGCTACTCAGACGCCTTGTGTAATCTAACACAAAGCTCCCAATCCAAGGAACTGCTTGTTTCTGACGCAGACTTATGGCCAGTTGTTTGTCCCTGAGAGAATCCTAAAACTCAGGTTCGATACCTGTTCAGAGCCTTTAATATTGAAGATGCATCTCTGAAACAGAGGCGCTCAGCTATGTCAGCAGGTTGTGAGCTGGAGCAGATTAGGTTGAGGGGACGGGTGGGTAGAGTGATTGACGCCATATAGAGATCAGCATACATGAGAGTTTTGAAATCAATGTATTGATACTGGGAGTTAATGGAGGTTAGTGAGAAAAGGGGGTGCGGGATCAGCCAGACTTGTGTAGAGATATGCCCTCAAGCTTGGAAAAGAGTGAAACGTCAGAATAGAGTGGGAACTGGTTCGTTTGAGCTCAAATGCAGAATGCACCAGGTCCATCACAAGCTTTTGTAATATTTAACATGAAATTCCGGGGCAAAGGAACGAGAAATGTGTCTATCAAACATTCTGGAAACCAGTGAAATGTGTGAGAATAGTTTTGCAGAAGGTTTAGTTTTTCTGAATACAGATTTGATTGTTATGATTTGTTAAAGATGTGAATGGATACTTGAAGATTGGATCATTTTAATTCTGATATTTGAGGGAATCTACCTGTTGGAGTTGTTTGTAATGAGACATTCTAATTCTTATTTATATTAAACATTGTTTTCATTCCTTCCAAGTGACTGTTTCATTCAAATTAGATCACAACTTTCAGCAGCTCCTGATCTTAAACAAGGAACCACAATAAATAATTTCCCACACAACAAAACTCTACAGTCGCTTGTGAACAGATGCATGGCCCAGACACAGATGAGAACAGAAGACAGAAAAATAACTGCAATTTCTGATGTGGGGAAGTGCCCAAGAACTGAAAAGCCAGACTGCCACTCCAGAACAATCCAGTACTGAGGTAGCGCCGCACTGTCAGAGGGTCAGTACTGAGGGAGTGCCGCACTGTCAGAGGGTCAGTGCTGAGGGAGTGCCGCACCGTCAGAGGGTCAGTGCTGAGGGAGCGCCGCACCGTCAGAGGGTCAGTGCTGAGGGAGTGCCGCACCGTCAGAGGGTCAGTGCTGAGGGAGCGCCGCACCGTCAGAGGGTCAGTGCTGAGGGAGCGCCGCACTGTCAGAGGGTCAGTGCTGAGGGAGTGCCGCACCGTCAGAGGGTCAGTGCTGAGGGAGCGCCGCACTGTCAGAGGGTCAGTGCTGAGGGAGTGCCGCACCGTCAGAGGGTCAGTGCTGAGGGAGCGCCGCACCGTCAGAGGGTCAGTGCTGAGGGAGCGCCGCACCGTCAGAGGGTCAGTGTTGAGGGAGCGCCGCACCGTCAGAGGGTCAGTGCCAAGGGGGGTGCCGCACTGTCAGAGGGTCAGTACATTTGTGGCAGGCAGTTTGATGAGGGGGTTTTTTTCTCCTTTTTGATTTGCTCAGCAGCTGCCGCAGTCCCAGTCTGGCAGTGATGTCCTGTAGGACTTAGCCAGCTCTGTGCTGATGCTACTGAGCCACTCTTGGTGATGGACATTGCAGTCCCCACCCAGAGAACATTCTATACTCATCCCCCTCACTGCTTCCTCCAAGTGTTACTCAACATGAAGGAATACTGATTCGTCACGCAGGATTGTGTGTATGTGTGTGTGTGTGTGTGTGTGTGTGGGGGGGGGGGGGGGGGGGCAGGGCAGTTAATGAAGCAGTCTCCCAGGGAAACTCCCTCCCGACTCCCTACCATCTCAGGGATAGTGATGGTGATGTCTTTGATATTGTCTATAGGATATGATTTTGAGAGTGTGCCTGCGTCAGGCTGCTGCTTGACTAGTCTGTCAGATGGCTCTCCTGATTTTAGACCAAGCCAAAGCAGGGGGGACTTTGCAGGATTGAAGTGGCTGAGTTTGCCATTGCCATTTCGGTGCTGAGGTCAATACCCTTGCGGTCCGTCCAGTTTGTTTCTTTATTGAGTTACTTTAAGCAGTTTGATACGACCGAGTGGCTTGCTAGGCTCAGTCATTTCAGAGGGTATTGAAGAGGCAAGGACATTGCTGCGGCTCTGGAGATGCACGTCAGCCAGACCAGGTAAGGACGGCAGATTTCCTTCCCAAAAGGGAATTCGTCAACCAGATAGGTTCTTACATCAATCAAAAATGGTTCCAAGGTCGTCATCAGACTTTGAATTCTAGATTTTTTGATTGAATTCAAATTCCAACATCTATGGTAGTGGGATTTGAACCTGGATTACTAGCCCAGTGACTAAACCATTACATCACCACCTCCCCTTCAGATGGACATTGATTGATATAAAACTGACAAATGGGAGTTAGTAGTGAGAAAGTAAGATGTACATGAGCTGTATATGCCAGACTCAATCTGTTCACCAAAACAATGGCATACAAACAGGAAAAGCTGCAACACAAACAAAGAACAAACTCAAATGCAACAGGAAATTGTTGACACAAAAACAGAAAACGCTGGAAAATCTCACTAAGTCTGACAACATCCGTGGAGAGAGAACAGAACCAAAGTTGAGTCTGGGTGACTTTTTGTCATTGCTGAAATATTTAACTGCAATTTGTAACCGAGTTGAATCTCTTTCAAGAATTCAGAAGATTGTAGCCAGAGCATACCAAGCTGGGACAGCTCCAAATGGAAAACCAGCTTACCATCAAATCCAAATTCAGGTGGTCAAAATCACCATTAGTGTGCACACGTTCAACACGACCATCGAGCGTGAAATTAACGTCTTGCCCGTAGCGCTCGATTTCAACCATGTGCCAGTGTTGGTCATTGAGCAAACTGCCCATGGTGATGGATGTCTCTCCACTCACAGAATGGATGTTGCTACTCCCTGCAGTGTGAATGGAGAGTGCAGCAAACACAATGACAACCCCCATCACCACTGTTCATTCTCTGCCCTCAGTGCTTCCCCAAGTGGTGTTCAACATTCAAGGGTAGGTTCATCAACTCTGGGGAAATTGTAGGTGATAATCAGCAGGCAGTTTCCTTGACCCTGTATGACCTGAATCCATGGAAGTACACAGGGTCTGAAGTTAATGTTGGCGACTCCCAGAGCAACTCCTTCCTGAGTGTATAACACTGTGCAGCCACCTCTGTTGGATCTGTCCTGCTGGTAAGACAGGACATACACAGGGATGGTGATGTCAGGGACATTGTAAGAAATGGTACTATAAGTATGACTAGTCTGTGAGACAGCTCTCCTGATTTTGTCAAGTTCCCACATGTTAGTAAGAAGGACTTTGAAGGTATACCATTGTCCTAGAGTTTACAGCACAGAAACAGGCCCCTCAGCTCAACTTGTCCATGTCGCCTAGTTTTTACCATTAAGCTAATCCAAATTGCCTGCATTGGGCCCATATCCCTCTAACCCATGTAATATGTAATAACCCATGTAATAGCGAGGGGGATTGAATATAAAAGTAGTGAGGTCTTGCTGCAGCTGTACAGGGCATTGGTGAGACCGCAGCTGGAGTACTGTGTGCAGTTTTGGGCGCCGCACCTGCGCAAGGATATTTTGGCCCTGGAGGGAGTGCAGAGGAGGTTTACTAGGCTGATACCGGAGTTGAGGGGATTGAGCTATGAGGAGAGGCTGAATAAACTAGGCTTGTACTCGTTAGAGTTTAGAAGAATGAGGGGAGATCTCATTGAGATGTATAAGATGATGAATGGGATGGATAGGATAGAGGTGGAGAGACTCTTCCCGCTCAAAAAAGACAGTAGGACTAGGGGGCACAGCCTCAAGATAAAGGGGAGGCGGTTTAGAACGGAGTTGAGGAGGAACTTCTTCACTCAAAGGGTGGTGAATCTCTGGAATTCTCTGCCCGTTGAAGTGGTGGAGGCTGCCTCGCTAAATATTTTTAAGAAGCGAGTTGATGGGTTCTTGATAAGAGAGGGGATTAAGGGTTATGGGGAGAGGGCGGGAAAGTGGAACTGAGCCACGACAGATCAGCCATGATCTAATTGAATGGCGGGGCAGGCTCGAAGGGCTAGATGGCCTACTCCTTCTCCTATTTCTTATGTTCTTATGTTCTTAATATCTAAATGCTTTTTAAAAAACAAAATTGCGCCTGGCAACTTGTTCCAGACACTCACCACCCTCAGTGAAAAAATTGCCCCTTGTTATATCTCTACCCTCTCATCTTAAACCTATGCCCTCTAGTTTTAGACTCCCCTATCTTTGGGAAAATATATTGATTATCTCGCTGATCTGTGCCCCTTATCATTTTACAGACCTCTACAAGATCACCCCTAAGTCTCCTACACTCCAGAGAAAAAAGTCCCAGTTTATCCAGCCTTTCCTTATAACTCAAACCATCAAGTCCCAGTAGCATCCTAGTAAATCTTTTCTGCACTCTTTCTAGTTTAATAATATCCTTTCTATAATAGGGTGACCAGAACTGTATTCCAAGTGTGGCCTTACCAATGTCTTGTACAACTTCAACAAGATGTCCCAATTCCTGTATTCAATGTTCTGACCAATTAAACCAAACATTCTGAATGCCTTCTTCACTATCCTATCCACCTGTGATTCCACTTTCAAGGAGCTATGAACCTATACCCTGAGATCTCTTTGTTCTGTAACTCTCCCCAATGTCCTACCATTAACTGAGTAAGTCCTGCCTCGATTTGATCTACCAAAATGCATCACCTCGCATTTATCTAAATTAAATGCCATCTGCCATTCGTCGGCCCACTGGCCCAATTGATCAAGATCCCGTTGCAATCCTAGATAACTTTCTTCACTGTCCACTATGCCACCAATCTTCGTGTCCTCTGCAAACTAACTATACCTACTAAATTCTCATCCAAATCATTAATATAAGGGACAAATAACAGTGGGCCCAGCACTGATCCCTGAGGCACACCACTGGTCACAGGCCTCCAGTTTGAAAAACAACCCTCTACAACCACCCTGTGTCTGCTGTCGTCAAACCAATTTGGTATCCATTAGATACCTCACCCTGGATCCTGTGAGATTTAACTACCATGCGGTACCTTGTCAAAGGCCTTGCTAAAGTCCATGTAGACAACATCAACTGCACTGCCATTATCTACCTTCATGGTTACCCCTTCAAAAAACTCAAATTGTGAGAAGATTTTCCACTCACAAAGCCATGCTGGCTGTTCCTAATCAGTGCTTGTGTCTACAGCATTCTAACACCTTACCCACTACAGACATTAAGCTCACTGGCCTGTAGTTCCCAGACTTTCCCCTGCAGCCTTTCTTAAACAAAGGCACAACATTTGGCACAAGAAACGACAGTTGCTTCAGGTGAGGTGCCTGAAGATTGGAGGATGGCAAGGTCAGTTCTGGGTAATAGTCTAATTTCATTGTTTTTTATGGACTTTGTCATCATTTTGATGCAAGTGAGCGACTTTATTTCATTTATTCCTTCACAGGACGTGGGTGTCACCAGCAAGGCTGGCATTTGCTGTCCATCTCCCATGGCCCTTGAACTGAGTGGCCGGCTTGGCCAGTTCAGAATCAACCATATTTCTGGGGATTCTGTGCATCTGAAGTCACCTGTAAGTCAGACCAAGGATGACAGTGAATCCCCAGACCGGTTTTTATGACAATCATTTCATGGTTACTTTAATTTGAGATTTATTCACTGAATTTAAACTCCATACCATGGTGGGATCCAAATGCATTAGCCTAACCCTCTGAATTATTTATCCAGCAATGTCACCACTTCCCCACAGGAACAAGAGTAGACCACCCAGCTCCTCAAGCCTGCTCTACTGCTCAATTATATCATGACTGATTGAACTCAATGCCATTTTCCCGCACTATCCTCATATCCCTTGATGTCCTTAATATCTAAAAATCTATCGATCTTATTCTTGAATATAATGGCTAATCCTCCACATCCCTTTGGAATTGAGAATTCCAAAGATTTGCCACCCTCGATACCATTTTTCAGTTGAGACATTTGTTTGCTCAGCAGGGATATGAACATAAGAAATAGGAGCAGGAGTAGACCATCTAGCCCCTCGAGCCTGCCCCGCCATTCAATAAGATCATGGCTGATCTGAAAGTGGTTCAGTTCCACTTTCCCGCTTTCTCCCCCTAACCCTTAATTCCCTTCTTATTGATCAGAAATCTATCTACCTGTGACTTAAACACATTTAACGAGAACAAGGTAGCCTCCACTGCTTCAACGGGCAGAGAATTCCAAAGATTCACTACCCTCTGAGAGAAGAAGTTCCTCCTCAGCTCTGTTCTAATTGACTCCCCCTAATTTTGAGGCTGTTTCCTCTAATTCTTGTTTTCCTTTCTAAGTGGAAAGAACCTCTCTGCCTCTACCCTATCTAGCCCCTTCATTATCTTATACGTCTCTATAAAATCACCCCTCAGCCTTCCAAACTCCAATAAGTACAGGCCCAATCTACTCAATCTCTCCTCATAGTCTAACCCCCTCATCTCCGGTATCAGCCTGGTGAACTTTCTCTGCACTCCCTCCAAAGCCAATATATCCTTTCGTAAATAAGGGGACCAAAACTGCACACAGTACTCCAGTTGCGGCCTCACCAGTGCCCTGTACAGTTGCAGCAAGACCTCCCTGCTTTTATATTCTATCTCCCTCGCTATAAAGGCCAGCATCCCATTCGCCTTCTTGATCACCTGCTGCACCTGCAGACTGGGTTTTTGTGACTCATGCACAAGGACCCCCAGGTCCCTCTGCACCGTAGCATGTTGAAGATCTCACCATGACACAATTGGAAGACTCGCAATTGTTCTAGCCCATGTTGCACCCTGACTTAAATTAGCCTCCCTCACACTTAAATCTACCCTAATAAATGGCAGAATAATTTTGAAATGTAGGTGGTGTGCATCATCTGGTGGAGAGAGTAAGAATGTGCAGGCAAATTCCTTTAATATTTTTATTTTAAATATAATTTAAGGAGAGTGGATTCTGCTTCAAGCTTCTCTTTGACATTCGGACCATTCTCAAATTGCAAAATCAGAAACTCTGCAAAAGTGGGACCCTGAAAAACTTCTCAAAATCATTGTTCCAGCAGAGAACTCACAGCTTCACACAAACCAAGTTACATCGGGAGTTACATAGCAAACCTGGACTAAGAGTGGGTGGAGATATTGTGAATGAGAAGTGCACAAGGGTTTAAATCACAGGCAGCAGCATCTTACACAAGCAGATACTGTAAGTTGCATTATAACACAGCTTCCATTGCAGCAGTAAGAAAATCACCCAACTTTCTAAACTTATTTTTCTCTCTCTCTTTCTCCATCTCAGCATTGCAAGGCTGTTGCTTTCTGCAGCAGAAACACTTAACATAGCGATCAGCACTTCCACATTCCAAACAGAATCATCTGCCTCTCTGGAGGCAGCCTGACATCAAAAACCGATCCAGAATCTGGACTGCGTCCCTGGAGAAGGGCAAGTTTCTTCCGCAGGGTTGGATCCTGAATTTTCAGTGATTTTGTCCATCGGAGACCATGCCCTTTGCCAGTGAGCTCTGGCTCCTAATTAATCTTAACCAGGGTCACAAATTCCCAGCTGGGGAGCAGATGGTCTGGGGTCTGGCATTGAGGGAGTGAGGAGGGGGTGTTACACATGGAGAAGGGAAGCAGGAGAAGCATTATAAGGAGCAGCAAAAGACACTGAATGTTTGTGCTAATCACACACTGAGGCAGAGTAATGTGAAATAATAACCCTGCCTCTGACAGGGCTAAAGGAAGCTGAACTCACACCAGCTGCTCAGCAAATGTATTAATGGATGTGTCTAACTCACAATCAAAAACAATGTGACACCAAAGTGTTAACAGGATCAGAGCATTTCCATTTTCCGTTCGATTCCCACGTATTTCAATGCATCTGCTTGACTGTATCTGAAACAGAAACATGGAGCCAATCTGTGACTGGTGTTTCAGGAATTAATTGTCATCAACACTTTTAAGCCAGACTTTCCTGCACTGGGAAGGGCTTTGGGCTGACAGAGAAGCCGCACTGTGCATTTTAGTAACCTTCTATTCTTCATAAAGCAGTAAATGTACTTTAATTACTGCAGAAATAGGAAAGGACGGGATTTAGGGTGCTTGTATATCACTTGCAAAGTTTGGTGAATAAACTTAATGAGTGGCAGTTTCAGAGAACCACATGCAAATTGTATTAACACAAATCTGGCTTAAAGAACAAATTAAAGCAAAATAGTGAGGGCACTGTGTACATGTTTCAAAATCTGAAACGAAAACAGAAAATGCTGGAGAATCTGTGGAGAGAGAAACTCGGTCTTATATATCTATAAAACTTCTACAGAACTGAAGAGGGGGAGAAAATGGAATGAATGATATAGATGGCGAGATGGTGGAGGCGGAGGCAGAACAGAAGGACAGGGATAAGTCAGAGCAAAACAGAGGCTGTAGAGGGATCAGAAACAAAGTGAGTTAGTGGAGCGACGGATTGGAAGATTGCAGAATGCCTTCATAGATTAAAGGCCAGTGCTCAGTGACAGCAAAGCTGAACAAGGGACAGGTGGCCATGTGGGGGAGTGGTGGGGGGAGGGAAGGGGCTAGGGGGGCAGAGGGTGGGGGAGGGGAAGGGTGGGGAGGAGCGGAGGAAAGGGGGCAAGGTTGGGTAGGGGTTGGGGGGGAAGGGGGGAAAGGGGGGTTGGGGGAGGACGGGGGGGTTGGGGGAGGACGGGGGGGTTGGGGGAGGACGGGGGGGTTGGGGGAGGACGGGGGGGTTGGGGGAGGACGGGGGGGTTGGGGGAGAACGGGGGGGTTGGGGGAGAACCGGGGGGGTTGGGGGAGGACGGGGGGGTTGGGGGAGGACGGGGGGGGTTGGGGAGGACGGGGGGGTTGGGGGAGGACGGGGGGGTTGGGGGAGGACGGGGGGGTTGGGGGAAAGGGGGGTTGGGGGAAAGGGGGGTTGGGGGAGGACGGGGGGTTGGGGGAGGACGGGGGGGTTGGGGGAGGACGGGGGGTTGGGGGAGGACGGGGGGTGGGGGAGGACGGGGGGGTTGGGGGAGGCCGGGGGGTTGGGGGAGGACGGGGGGTTGGGGGAGGACGGGGGGTTGGGGGAGGACGGGGGGGTTGGGGGAGGACGGGGGTTGGGGGAGGACGGGGGGGGTTGGGGGAGGACGGGGGGTTGGGGGAGGAGGGGGGTTGGGGGAGGACGGGGGGTTGGGGGGGGGGAAGGGAGGTTGGGGGGAAGGGGTTGGGGAGGACGGGGGGTTGGGGGAGGACGGGG
>NC_137350.1:41647859-41658320 GCF_965287045.1 Carcharhinus amblyrhynchos | reverse complement strand
AGTAAACACAGGGACAGAGGGATCAGTAAACACAGGGACAGTGGGATCAGTAAACACAGGGACAGCGGGATCAGTAAACACAGGGACAGAGGGATCAGTAAACACAGGGACAGTGGGATCAGTAAACACAGGGACAGTGGGATCAGTAAACACAGGGACAGTGGGATCAGTAAACACAGGGACAGCGGGATCAGTAAACACAGGGACAGAGGGATCAGTAAACACAGGGACAGCGGGATCAGTAAACACAGGGACAGAGGGATCAGTAAACACAGGGACAGAGGGATCAGTAAACACAGGGACAGAGGGATCAGTAAACACAGGGACAGTGGCGGAACGGTACCCGCTCTGAGGTAAGAGACGGGCAGCACTGTTTTGGAGGAGTTCTTGTTGATGATGAACATCAGTTGCAGGAATAAAGATGGAAAATCTTCGAAATACTCAGCATTGAGGAACAGAGTGAACATTCAGAGCAATGCTTCCTCCATTCTAACAATCCATGGCTAATTGCTCTTGTATCATTTACAGGAAATTGAATAATGTTTGGCAAAGGAAGAATATGGAAAGGTTTGGGAAATGAAATGAGAACGTAAGATGATTACAAATCGGATTAGGAGTAGACCATTCAGCCCCTCGAGCCTGTTCCGGTGTTCAGTGTGATAGGGCTGATCTGGTCTCCATTTCCAGCCCTGCCCCCATCACCCTCCACCTTTTGTAAATCAAACATCGAACTCAGCCCCGATACATTTCCATTCCGATTCTCTCCGGGGCAGAAAACTCCAAACATTACTGACCCTCTGGGAAAATCCCTCCACATCGCCAGAACCATTCCCTCCTCACTCCATTCCCTCCTCACTCCATTCCCTCCTCACTCCAGACCCCTCCTCACTCCAGACCCCTCCTCACTCCATTCCCTCCTCACTCCAGACCCCTCCTCACTCCAGACCCCTCCTCACTCCATTCCCTCCTCACTCCAGACCCCTCCTCACTCCATTCCCTCCTCACTCCAGACCCCTCCTCACTCCATTCCCTCCTCACTCCATTCCCTCCTCACTCCAGACCCTCCTCACTCCAGACCCTCCTCACTCCATTCCCTCCTCACTCCATTCCCTCCTCACTCCAGACCTTCCTCACTCCATTCCCTCCTCATTCCATTCCCTCCTCACTCCATTCCCTCCTCACTCCAGACCCCTCCTCACTCCAACCCTCCTCACTCCATTCCCTCCTCACTCCAGACCCTCCTCACTCCAGACCCTCCTCACTCCATTCCCTCCTCACTCCAGATCCCTCCTCACTCCAGACCCCTCCTCACTCCAGACCCTCCTCACTCCAGATCCTCCTCACTCCAGACCCTCCTCACTCCAAACCCTCCTCACTCCAGACCCTCCTCACTCCAGACCCCTCCTCACTCCAGACCCTCCTCACTCCAGATCCCTCCTCACTCCAGACCCTCCTCACTCCAGACCCCTCCTCACTCCAGACCCTCCTCACTCCAGCCCTCCTCACTCCATTCCCTCCTCACTCCAGACCCTCCTCACTCCAGACCCGTCCTCACTCCATTCCCTCCTCACTCCAGACCCTCCTCATTCCAGACCCTCCTCACTCCAGACCCCTCCTCACTCCAGACCCTCCTCACTCAGATCCCTCCTCACTCCAGACCCTCCTCACTCCATAAGAACATAAGAACATAAGAAATAGGAGCAGGAGTAGGCCATCTAGCCCTTCGAGCCTGCCCCGCCATTCAATAAGATCATGGCTGATCTGTCGTGGCTCAGTTCCACTTTCCTGCCCTCTCCCCATAACCTTTAATCCCCTTGCCTATCAAAAACCTATCAACCCGCATCTTAAATATATTTAGCGAGGCAGCCTCCACCACTTCAACGGGCAGAGAATTCCAGAGATTCACCATCCTTTGAGTGAAGAAGTTCCTCCTCAACTCCGTTCTAAACCGCCCCCCCTTTATCTTGAGGCTGTGCCCCCTAGTCCTACTGTCCTTTCTGAGCGGGAAGAGTCTCTCCACCTCTATCCTATCCATCCCATTCATCATCTTATACGTCTCAATGAGATCTCCCCTCATTCTTCTAAACTCTAACGAGTACAAGCCTAGTTTATTCAGCCTCTCCTCATAGCTCAACCCCCTCAACTCCGGTATCAGCCTAGTAAACCTCCTCTGCACTCCCTCCAAGGCCAAAATATCCTTGCGTAAGTACAGCGCCCAAAACTGCACACAGTACTCCAGCTGCGGCCTCACCAATGCCCTATACAGCTGCAGCAAGACCTCCCTACTTTTATATTCAATCCCCCTCGCTATGAAGGCCAGCATCCCATTCGCCTTCCTGACCACCTGCTGCACCTGCAAGCTGGGTTTTTGCGACTCATGCACAAGGACCCCAAGGTCCCTCTGCACCGTCGCCTGCTGCAGTTTTTCTCCACGTAAGTAATAATCCTTCCTACCATTATTCCTACCAAAGTGGACCACCTCACGCTTGCCAACATTAAATTCCATTTGCCATTTCCTGGCCCATTCGCCCAGCCTATCTAGATCCTTCTGTAGACTCTCCACACCCTCCGCACAATTTGCCTTTCCCCCAATCTTGGTGTCATCCGCAAATTTCGACACCCTACACTCGGTTCCCTCCTCCAGATCATCTATATAAATGTTAAATAGCTGAGGCCCCAGCACCGACCCCTGGGGCACTCCACTAGTCACCATCCGCCAATCCGAATAGCACCCGTTGACCCCCACTCTCTGCCTCCTATTTGACAACCAATCCTCTATCCACGCTAACACCCTACCCCCAACTCCATGTCCCTCGACCTTCTGCAATAACCTCTTGTGAGGTACTTTGTCAAACGCCTTCTGAAAATCAAGAAAGACCACATCCACCGGCTCTCCTCTATCCACCGCCCTAGACACATCCTCATAGAACTCCAGTAAATTTGTCAGACACGACTTCCCTTTAATGAAACTGTGCTGCGTCTGCTCTATCAAGCAATTCCCTTCAAGATGCCTCGCAATTTCCTCCTTGATGACGGATTCTAACATTTTACCTACCACAGATGTTAAACTAACCGGCCTATAATTCCCCGCCTTTTGCCTGGCACCCTTCTTAAACAACGGCGTAACATTAGCCGCTTTCCAATCTTCCAGCACTTCCCCGGAATCCAGCGACATCTAGAAAATAATCACCAATGCATCCACTATCACCTCCGCCATTTCTTTCAGAACCCTCGGATGCATTCCATCCGGTCCTGGGGACTTGTCCACAATCAGCCCCTCCAGTCTGTCGAGCACCGCCTCTCTAGTAACAGTAATGTCATTAAGACCCTCCAGTCCTACCACCTTTCCATCTCTAACACCCGGCAAATTATTCACGTCCTCCTCCGTGAAGACAGAAACAAAAAAGTTATTCAGTTATTCCAGACCCCTCCTCACTCCAGACCCCTCCTCACTCCAGACCCCTCCTCACTCCATTCCCTCCTCACTCCAGACCCTCCTTACTCCAGACCCCTCCTCACTCCAGATCCCTCCTCACTCCAGACCCCTCCTCACTCCAGACCCCTCCTCACTCCATTCCCTCCTCACTCCAGACCCTCCTCACTCCAGACCCCTCCTCACTCCAGACCCTCCTCACTCCAGACCCCTCCTCACTCCAGACCCCTCCTCACTCCAGATCCCTCTCACTCAGATCCCTCCTCACTCCAGACTCTCCTCACTCCAGACCCTCCTCACTCCAGACCCTCCTCACTCCAGACCCCTCCTCACTCCAGACCCCTCCTCACTCCAGATCCCTCCTCACTCCAGACCCCTCCTCACTCCAGATCCCTCCTCACTCCAGACCCCTCCTCACTCCAGACCCCTCCTCACTCCAGATCCCTCTCACTCAGATCCCTCCTCACTCCAGACTCTCCTCACTCCAGACCCTCCTCATTCCAAACCCTCCTCACTCCAGACCCTCCTCACTCCATTCCCTCCTCACTCCAGACCCTCCTCACTCCAGGCCCTCCTCACTCCAGACCCCTCCTCACTCCAGACCCTCCTCACTCCAGACCCTCCTCACTCCAGACCCCTCCTCACTCCATTCCCTCCTCACTCCAGACCCTCCTCACTCCAGACCCCTCCTCACTCCAGATCTCCCTTCACTCTAGAACCCCCCTCGAGGGGAAGGATTTTTTGTAATGATGTTAGGAGCAGGATGGAAGGACTGGGCAGTTTCTGAGCGCCCCCACCCCCCCCGCCACCTCCCCAGACATTTCCTCGAGCCCCCCCTCCACCCCCATTATTCCATGATTGCACCATTAGTTTAAAAGTTTGATTCAATCCCCCAATGAGATATGAAAGTGTACTAATCACTCTCTGTCTCGACACACACACAAACACAAAGTAAAATAGAGGAATTTGCCAATGATTAAGAGTTGATGTTTGAAGAGAAAAGGGCAGCTGATGATGGTTTATACGCTGTGTGTGAGACAATCAGTGAATCTTATGCTGCTCTTTCGACCTAAGGAAGATTTGGAGGTTCTCATTGGCACATTGAGCATCTTAGCGACAGGGTCTATTCCCCTGTGCCTGTGGGCTGACGCTAGCTGTTAAAAAGCTCCTGTCTGCTTTTCACAAGCAATTGGCCCTATTCCTCTTCAAAGCAAAACCAAAACCAATTTCTAAAATGCAGTTTCTCAAGCCTGGTTTTTTCTGTAAACCATTCACTGAACTCGGGAGTTTTCCAGCTTCTTTCTGTCTGTTTCCTTCTAAAACTGCTGCTTTTCCTGGAAACGGCAGCAACCAGAGTGCTTCAAGAAACAGTGTCTAAAACATAAACTCTTCCCAAACAGTGGTTTTTACCCATAAACACACTGATGTTCCACGGGAAGCTTGCCACTGCTACCCACACTCCCTGTCCCTATGCCCTAGCATCAAACCACCCGAAAAACTCCAACCGTCACCACCGGACCCCTGCCTCAGGAGACTCATTAGGCTGTTATTTCTCCCCATTCAGGGAGATGTCCCATAAACTTCTCTTTGTTTCTTTCTCTTTCAGAGTATTTGAAAGAGAGTGATTGGCTGCAGTTTGTGTTGTGGGGGGTTTTGTTTGGGGGGTTTGGGGAACAGGGTCTGGACGGTGATGTTGGGGGTCGACAGATCTGCCCGAGGTTGTGGCCATGGAACTGGAGGCCCCAAGCCAGGTGGCCAAATCGTCCAGAGAGAAAATTCCCAGTGAGAGGCTGCAGCTGCCTCTTGACTTCCTGGGAATCTTCATCTGTTCCTTTACTCTGGATTTTTACAGGAGATGATGTAAATACCCAGAGTCCGAGACAGACAGAGAGAATTTTCCTGAATGCAATGGCAGTGCAGCCTGTTCCTGGGTCAGTAGCATTGAGAGGGATTGATGAGGAGACAGCAATGGAACTGACCAAACCCTGGAACCTTTTGGAAATTCAGTAATATTACATCTACCTGCTCCTCCTTATCGACCCTCCTAGTTACATCGGCAAAAAAAACTCAAATAAATTATATTAAAATTAAGTTTAAATTAAAAACTTAATTCCCCTTTCATAAAACCATGCCTGATTATATCAATGATCTGCTGAACACATGTCAAAACTTCCTGAAAAAGATAGCATTTTCCCAAAAACTGGTGTCAGGCTAATTGATTTGTTCCCTGTTTTCTCTCTCCCTTCTTTCCTGATTCCTGTTATTACATTTTCAAACTTGAATTTCAATTATATATTTCAAACCTCTGTATTAAGACCTTCACAGTAGTAAATGTCAGTGTAATAAAGGTGACATTTATGAGCGAAAGGTTCAGCTGGAAAGGTGGGTGTGCTGTAGAACTGTTTGTCTCATTGAAGTGTGCCGTGATAGGTTGGGAACCACTGCTCGAGATGCAGTCTCACCAATACCTTACCCAATTGTAGTAAGACTTCCGTACCTTTATAGTCAGTCCCCTTGTAATATTGCCTTCCCAATTACTTGCTGTGCCTGAGTCCTAACCTTCTGTGATTCATGTACAAGGACACCCAGATCCCTCTGTACTGCAACATTCTGCAGTTTCTCTTTGTTTAAATAATAATCTATTTATTTATTCTTGTGTCAAAGTGGACAAACCTCACATTTTCCTACATTATTCTCTGTCTGTCAAATGTATTCCAGCTCACTTAATCAGTTTTTATTCCTTTGCAGATTCCTTGTGTTCTCCCCAGAACTTTCCTGCCTAACTACATCATCTGCAAATTTGGCTGCTTTATAGTTGGTACTTTCATCCAACTCGTTAATATAGATTGTTAATAGCTGTGGCCCCAGCACTGACCCCTGTGGCACTAGTTACAATTTGCCAACCTGAAAATGACCCATTTAACCTGACTCTCTGTTTCTGTTAGTTAACCAATCATTTGTCCATGTAAATGTATCACCTCCACTCCATGAACTTTTACATAGAACATAGAACACTACAGCACAAACAGGCCCTTCAGCCCACACATGCTGATCATATCCCTTCCTACCAGGCCTATCTATAACTCCCAATCCCATTAAACCCCATATACTCATCCAGAAGTCTCTTAAAAGACCCCAACGAGTTCGCCTCCACCACCACCGACGGCAGCCGATTCCACTCACTCACCACCCTCTGGGTGAAAAACTTACCCCTGACATCTCCTCTGTACCTACTCCCCAGCAGCTTAAACCTGTGTCCTCTCATAGCAACCATTTCAGCCCTGGGAAAAAGTTTCTGAGAATCCACTCTATCTATACCTCTCAACATCTTATAAACCTCTATCAGGTCACCTCTCAATCTTCTCTCTCCAGGGAGAAGAGACCTAGCTCCCTCAATCTATCATCAAATCAGGTGCCTGTTCATGTACAGTGAGGGAGAATTTAGCATAGCCAGTGCACCTAAACAGCATTTCTTTCAGACTGTGGGAGGAAACCAGCACACCCCCAAGGAAACACAGATACAGGGAGAATGTGCATACTCCACGCAGAGAGTGACCCCAGCCGGGAATCGAACCCGTGTCCCTGGTGCCGTGAGGCAGCAGTGCTAGCCACTGTGCCACCATGCTTCTCTTGTGGAGTAATGCTTTATTTGGAACCTTATCAAATGCCTTTTAATAATCCAGATACACCACATCAGTTGTTATCCACCTAGCTCCTTACATCCTCGAAGCACTCATACATTTGTCAAATAAACTGTCTCACAAACAATGCTGACTCTGTCTGATTGGATGATGATTTTCTCAATTTCCTGCTACTACCTCCTTAGAGTCATCTTCGGCCCAACTTATCCATGTTGCCCACCCCCCCAAGCTAGTCCCAATTGCCTGTGTTTGGCCTGTATTCCTCTGTACCCATCTTACCCATGTAATTATCTAAACGTTTTTTAGAAGACAGAATTGTACCTGCCTCTACTACCGCCTCTGGCAGCTTGTTCCAGACACTCACCACCCTCTGTGTGAAAAAATTGCCCCTCTGGACACATTTGTATCTCTCCCCTCTCACCTTAAACTAATGCCCACTAGCTTTAGACTACCCTATCTTTAGGAAAAGATATTGACTATCTAGCTGATCTATGCCCCTCATTATAAACCTCTATTAGATCACACCAAAACCTTTTACGCTGCAGAGGAAAAGAGTCCCAGTCTATTCAGCCTCTCCTTATAACTCAAACCATCAAGTCCCGGTAGCATCCTAGTAAATCTTTTCTGCACTCTTTCTAGTTTAATAATATCCTTTCTATCATAGGGTGACCAGAATTGCACACAGAATTCCAAGTGTGACCTTACCAATGCCTTGTACAACTTCAACAAGATGTTCCAACTCCTGTATTCAATGTTCTGACCAATGAAACCAAGCATGCTGAACACCTTCTTCACCACTCTGTCCACCTGTGACTCCATTTTCAAGGAGCTATGAACCTGTACCCTTAGATCTCTTGGTTCTGTAACTCTCCCCAGTGCCCTACCATTAACTGAGTAAGTCCTGCCCTTGTTCAATCAACCAAAATGCATCACGTCGCATTTATCTAAATTAAACTCCATCTGCCATTTGTCAGCCCACTGGCCCAATTGATCAAGATCCTCATTGCAATTGGAGATAACTTTCTTCACTGTCCACAATGCCACCAATCTTGGTGTCATCTGCAAATTTACTAACTATGCCTCCTATATTCTCATCCAAATCATTAATATAAATGACGAATAACAGTGGACCCAGCCCTGATCCCTGAGGCACACCGCTGGTCACAGGCCTCCAGTTTGAAAAACAACCCCCTACAATACAACTTCTGACAAGAAGCCAATTTTGTATCCATTTAGATACCTCACCCTGGATCCCGTGAGATTTAACTTTATGCAACAACCTACCATGTGGTACCTTGTCAAAGGCCTTGCTAAAGTCCATGTAGACAACATCAACTGCACTGCCCTCATCTACCTTCTTGGTTACCCCTTCAAAAAACTCAATCAAATTCGTGAGACATGATTTTCCACTCACAAAGCCATACTGACTGTCCCTAATCAGTCCTTGTATCTTTAAATGCCTCCATTTTCAAGGAGCTATGAACATGTACTCTAGATCTCTTTGTTCTGTAACTCTCCCCAATGCCCTATCATTAACCCCCACCCCACAAGCAGGAAATGGCGGGACTGGAAGATCCCACTGACATGAAAATTTGGAAAATTTGGGCCATGGAGTTATGCTGTAATAACCAGCTACCTCCCAATCACAGCAGTATACCCCCATGCCCCCCCCCCGCCTCCGTCTCCTCAACATAGTTGATGTTTCTGTTAACTAGCTGGGTTTGGACATAGTGACCTACTCAAGGATCACAGTGTGTGGGAGGATGCAGTTATATATAATAGCCCACTGTGAGGAGACTGGACAGTAACTCAAAATACTGTCAGAAACAAACCCACAATACAAAATAGAAGAGTTAAGTAGTTAAGGCTGGATAGTAATCAGAATAGCAACAAAAGCTGGAGAGAACTGGAGCAGGTGTTTGATTATATGCCATAATCAATGAGATTGTGAGTGAGTGTGTGAGACAGGGAAACAGTTTGAGTGTGTATGTGAGATAGTGTGACTGTGAGTGTGTTTTTTAAAACTTGTTCATGGGTTGTAGGAATTGCTGGCTGAGCTAGTGTTTATTGCCCATTTCTAATTGCCCTTGAGAAGATGGTGGTGAACGTCCTGCTGCAGTCCCTGTGGTGTAGGTACACCCACAGTGCTGTTAGGGAGGGAGTTCCAGGAATTTCACCCAGCGACAGTGAAGGGACAGCGTTACATTTCCAAATAAAGATGATGTGTGACTTGGAGGAAAAGTTACAGACATTGGTGCTCCAACATATTGCTTGCCTTGTCCTTATGGACGGCACAGTGCATTAGCGTCAGGGACCCGGGTTCAATTCTGGCCTTGGGTCACTCTCTGTGTGGAGTCTGCATGTTCTCCCGTGTCTGTGTGCGTTTCCTCCGGGTGCTCCAGTTTCCTCCCATAGTCTGAAAGACGTGCTGGTTAGGTACATTGGCCATGCTAAATTTTCCCTCAGTGTACCCGAACAGGTGCCAAACTGTGGCACAGTAACTTCATTGCAGTGTTAATGTAAGCCTACCCATGACACTCATAAATAAACTTTAAGCTTCTTCTAGGTGGTAAGAATGTGAGTTTGGAAGGTCCTGTTTTCGGAAGCTTGGTGAGTTTCTGCGTTGCACCCTGTGGATGGTGCATGCTGCATTGGTGGTGGAGGGAGTGAATATTAAAGGGGGTTGATGGGGTCTCAGTCAGGTGGCTGTTCCATCCTCAATAGTGGTAAACCTCTTGAGTTTTGTTCGAGCTGCATTTATCCAGGCAAGTGAAGAGTATTTCATCACTCTCCTGGCTTGTGCTTTGAACAGATTTTGGGGAGTGAGGAGATGAGTTGCTGTCGCAGGATTCCCAGCCTCTGACCCACTCTTGTAATCATAGGATTTATACGGCTGGGCCCAGCTCACCTTCTGGTGAAGGTTGACTCCAGAAATGGGGCTGGTTGGGGATTCAGTGATGGTAACGCCATTGGTCATCAAGGAGAGGCCGTTAGACCATCTCTTGTTGAAGGTGGTCTCATGTGAGCTGAATGCAACTTGCCAGTTACCAGTATGAGCCAGCTGCTGCTGCACACCAGCACGGATTATGTTGTTACCTGAGAAGTTGTGGATAATCATTAGTGAACATCTGCACTTCTGACCTTCTGATGGAAGGAAGCTCATTGATAAAGCAGTTGAAGATGAACGATCGAAGGAAAATCTGCAGAGGTGTCCTGGGACTGAGACGGTTGGCCTCCAAAACCCAAAACCATCTTCCTTTGTGCCTGGAATGACTCCAGCTGGCGGAGAGACCGGCCGGAGGGGAGATTCCCCCAGTTCCCATTGACTCCAGCTTTACTCTTGCTCTTTGGTGCCATCCTGAGTCAGTCTTATCACAATTCAGGAAT
>NC_137350.1:41432859-41642859 GCF_965287045.1 Carcharhinus amblyrhynchos | reverse complement strand
GGGTTTCCTGACACAGTACGTGGATAAGCCTACAAGAGGAGAGACTGTACTTGACCTGGTGCTGGCTAATGAACCAGGACAGGTGTTGGATCTCTCGTTGGGAGAGCATCTCGGGGATGGAGATCATAATTCTATCTCCTTCACGATAGCATTGGAAAGAGATAGGATCAGGCAGGCTAGGAAGGTGTTTATCTGGAGTAAGGGGAAATATGAAGACATCAGGCAGATAATTGGTCGAGTAAACTGGAAGGTGGTGTTCTTGGGGAAAAGTGCTGAAGGAAGATGGTGGATTTTCAAGGAATGTTTGACTGCAGCTCTGCACAACAACGTTCCGATGAGACAGGGAGGTTTTGGTAGGTCACGGGAACCGTGGTGCACGAAGGTTGTAATGAGCCTAGTCAAAAAGAAAATAAAGGTGTACAGAAAGTTCAGGGAGCTAGGAGATGTTAAGGATCTAGAGGAGTATACAGGTTGTAGGAAGGAGCTTAAAAAAGAAATTAGGAGAGCCGGAAGGGGACATGAGAAGGCCTTGGCAGGTGAGATTAAGGAGAATCCCAAGGCGTTCTACAAATATGTGAAGAGTAAAAGGATGAGAAGTGAAGGGATAGGACCTATAAAAGGTGAAGGGGGAAAAGTCCGTGTGGAACCGGAAGAAATGGCAGAGGTGCTTAATGAGTACTTTGCCTCAGTATTCACGGTGGAAACTGATCTGGGAGGTTGTACTACAGGTTTGCAGCAGACTGAAAAGATTGAGTATGTGGACGTTAAGAAAGAGGATGTGTTGGAACTTTTAAATTCTATCAAGATAGATAAGTCGCCAGGACCAGATGAGATGTACCCCAGGTTACTGTGGGAGGCGAGGGAAGAGATTGCAGAGCCCTTGGCAATGATCTTTGCGTCGTCGATGGAGACGGGAGAGGCTCCGGAGGATTGGAGGATTGCAGATGTGGTTCCTATTTTCAAGAAAGGGAACAGGGATAGCCCGGGAAATTACTGACTGGTGAGTCTGACCTCAGTGGTTGGTAAGTTGATGGAGAGGATACTGAGGGACAGGATTTATGAGCATTTAGAGAAGTTTAGAATGATCAGGAATAGTCAGCATGGCTTTGTAAAGGCAGGTCGTGCCTTATGAGCCTAGTTGAGTTCTTTGTAAATGTGACTGAACACATTGATGAAGGAAGAGCAGTGGATGTGGTTTATATGGACTTCAGCAAGGCGTTCGATAAGGTCCCCCATGCAAGACTTCTTGAGAAGGTGAGAGGGCATGGGATCCAAGGGGCTTTGGCCTTGTGGATCCAGAACTGGCTTGCCTGCAGAAGGCAGAGAGTGATTGTGGATGGGTCTTTTTCAGCATGGAGGTCAGTCACCAGTGGAGTGCCCCAGGGATCTGTTCTAGGACCCTTGCTGTTTGTCATTTTCATAAATGACCTGGATGAGGAAGTGGAGGGATGGGTAAGTAAGTTTGCCGACGATACAAAGGTTGGTGGTGTTGTGGATAGTCTGGAGAGGTGTCAGAAGTTGCAGTGTGACATAGATAGGATGCAAGAATGGGTGGAGAAGTGGCAGATGGACTTCAACGCAGATAAATGTAGTGGTCCATTTTGGCAGGACCAATGGGATGAAGGAATATAATATCAAGGGTAAGACTCTTAGCAGTGTAGGGGATCAGAAGGATCTTGGGGTCCGGGTCCATAGGACTCTTAAATCGGCCTCGCAGGTGGAGGATGTGGTCAAGAAGGCGTATGGTGTACTGGCCTTCATTAATCGAGGGATTGAGTTTAGGAGTCGGGAGGTAATGCTGCAACTTTATAGGACCCTTGTCAGACCCCACTTGGAGTACTGTGCGCAGTTCTGGTTGCCTCACTACAGGAAGGATGTGGAAGCTATTGAGAGGGTGCAGAGGAGATTTACAAGGATGTTGCCTGGATTGGGTGGCATGCCTTATGAGGATAGGCTGAGGGAGCTAGGTATCTTCTCCCTGGAGAGATGAAGGATGAGAGGCGACCTGATAGAGGTTTATAAGATGTTTATAAGATGTTGAGAGGTATAGATCGGGTGGATTCTCAGAGGCTTTTTCCCAGGGCTGAAATGGTCGCTATGAGAGGACACAGGTTTAAGGTGCGGGGGAGCAGGTACAGAGGAGATGTCAGGGGTAAGTTTTTCACTCAGAGGGTGGTGGGCGACTGGAATCGGCTGCCGTCAGTGGTGGTGGAGGCGAACTCGCTGGGGTCTTTTAAGAGATTTCTGGATGAGTACATGGGATTTAATGGGATTGAGGGTTATAGATAGGCCTAGTAGGTAGGGATATGATCAGCGCAACTTGTGGGCCGAAGGGCCTGTTTGTGCTGCAGTTTTCTATGTTCTATGTTCTAAATCTTTTCTGTACCCTCTCCAAAGCCTCCACATCCTTCTGGTGGTGTGACAACCAGAATTGAACACAATATTCCAAGTGTGGCTTCACTAAGGTTCTATAAAGTGTAAACGTTACTTGCCAATTTTTAAACTCAATACCCCGGCCGATGAAGGTAAGCATGCCGTATGCCTTCTTGACTACCTTCTCCACCGGCATTGCCACTTTCAGTGACCTGTGTACCTGTACACCCAGATCCCTCTGCCTATCAATACTCCTAAGGGTTCTGCCATTTACTGTATATTTCCTTTCTGTATTAGACCTTCCAAAATGCATTATCTCACATTTGTCCAGATTAAACTTCATCTGCCATATCTCCACCCAAGTCTCCAACTGATCTATGTCCTGCTGTATCCTCTGATGGTCCTCATCGCTATCTGCAAATCCACCAACCTTTGTGTCATCCACAAACTTACTAATCAAACCAGTTACATTTTCCTCCAAATCATTTATATATATTACAAACAGCAAAAGTCCCAGCACTGATCCCTGAGGAACACCACTTGTCACAGCCCTCCATTCAGAAATGCATCCTTCCACCACTACCCTCTGTCTTCTTTGACTGAGCCGGTTTTGTATCCACCTTGCCAGCTCACCTCTGATCCCATGCGACTTCACTTTCTGCACCAGTCTGCCATGAGGGACCTTGTCAAACACCTTACTGAAGTCCATGTAAACAACATCCACTGCCCTACCCTCATCAATCATCTTCGTCACATCCTCGAAAAACTCAATCAAGTTAGTGAGACACAACCTCCCCTTCACAAAACCATGTTGCCTCTCACTAATACGTCCACTTATTTCCATGTGCGAATAAATCTTGTCTCAAAGAATCCTCTCCAATAATTTCCCTACTACTGATGTAAGGTCCACTGGCCTGTAATTATCTGGATTATCCTTGCTACCCTTCTTAAACAAAGGAATAACATTGGCTATTCTCCAATCCTCTGGGACCTTCCCTGCAGCCAGTGAGGATACAAAGATTTCTTTCAAAGCCCCAGCAATTTCCTCCCTTGCCTCTCTCAGTATTCTGGAGTATATTCCATCAGGCCGGGGGACTTGCCTACTTTAATATTTCTCAAGAACCCCAATACCTCCTCCTTTTTGATCTCAACATGACTCATAATATCTACACATTCTTTCCCAGCCTCATCATCCACCAAGTTCTTCTCTTTGGTGAACACTGATGCAAAGTACTCATTTAATACCTTGCTCATTTCCTCTGGCTCCATGTATAGATTCCCTCCCTTGTCCTTGAGTGGGCCAACCTCTCCCTGGCTACCCTCTTGCTCTTTATATATGTATAAAAAGCCTTGGGATTTTCCTTAATCCAATGGCCAATGCTTTTCCATGACCCCTTTTAGCTCTTTTTACTCCTTGCTTAGGTTTCTTTCTATTTTCCTTTATTCGACACTTGATTTGTGTGTTCTTAGCCTTCTAGCTTTGACAAATGCTCCCTTTTTCTCTTTGACCAGGCTCACAATGTTACTGAATGTTCTGTGATTTTAAAAAAATCTTCCATGGAATATGGGTGTTGCTGGCTGGCCAGCGTTTAATACTGATCCCTAATTGCCCTCGGGAAGGTGGTGGTGACCTGCTGCAGTCCATACAGTGTAGGCACACCCACAGTGCTGTTAGGGAGTGAATTCCAGGATTTTGACCCAGTGACAGTGAAGGAATGGTAGATATATTTCCAGGATGGTGAGTGGCTTGGAAAGGAACTTTCAGGCAGAGATGTTCCCAGGTATTTGCTTCCTTTTTAGGTGGTAGAAGTCATGAGTTTAGAAGGTGCCTTCGAAGGATGTTTGGTGATTTGCTGTGTCTCGTAGATGGTGCACACGGTTATCTCTCTGGGTACGTAGTGGAGGAAGTGAAAGTTTAAGGTGGTGGCAGATGGGGTGCCAATCAAGTGGAGCTGCTTTGTTTGAGCTGCTAGTGAGTCCCTTGAGGTTGTTGGAGCTGCACTTGTCCAGGCAAGTGGAGAATATTCCATCACATTCCTGACTTGTGTATTGTGGATAGTGGACAGGCTTTGGGGAGTCAGGAGGTGAGGCCACCTGGTCTGGTTCAGTTTCTGGTCAGTGGTAACCCCCGGATGTTAGTGATTCACTGATGATGATGTCAAGAGCTGGTCACATGAACATCCATCCATTATTGCAAGGTCTACACAATAACGGGCTACGAGCTGAAGACAAGTAAGGAGAGAAAAACACCCTCCCCAATGGCCTCAATGCATCCTATGCTCATTTTTGGTAGGGGGTCAGCGAGAGGTTGTCATCTGCTTGGAAGCCTTGGCTGAACTGGTACAAAGACAGGCAATGGGAACTTCATGTGGTTCACATTTTTCCAGCCATTGAAGTGACTGGTCAGATTTAATCTTAGTGGATTTTGGCAACTCATCGAAAACAGAAAGCGTGAAAAAATTCTCCCTCACAAAAACCCCTCAAGGCTGTTTTTTCCCACTCGCTGTCCAATGGCAATTAATTATCAAGACAAGATTAATTAAAGTTGTTCCAAAGAAGATGTTTTTAATCGCGTGGAGAGACTGGAGATGGGTGGGAGAGACATTGGAAAAAGGCACAAATATGGGAAATCCAAACTCAATTTCAAAATGATGCCATTCTTTTCCTAACTTCAAATTATACAGAATTATTTAACCATTACTTGATTCTCCAACATGGCTGGCATGGTGGCACAGTGGGTTAGCACTGCTGCTTCACAGCGCCAGGGACCTGGATTCAATTCCCAGCTTGTGTCACTGTCTGTGCGGAATCTGCAGGTTCTCCCCGTGTCTGCATGGGTTTCCTCCGGGTGCTCCAGTTTCCTCCCACAGCCCAAAATACACGCTGGTTAGGCACATTGCCCATGCTGCATTCTCTCTTAGTGTACCCAAACAGGTGCCAGAGTGTGGCAACAAGGGGATTTTCACAGTTACTTCATTACAATGTTAATGTAAACCTACTTATGACATTGATAAATAAACTTTAAATTTAAACTCCTTACACCAATCTGAAGTTCCTATCTGCTTCAAGAAGATTACCATCATCCCAGTCATTAAGTAGCTTACCTTAATGACTATCGCTCTGACATCCAACATTATGAAGTGCTTCGAAAGACGAGGTATGGCACACATTAACTCTGGTCTCCCAGATTGCCCGGATCACTACAGTTCATCTATTGCCATAACAGATCCACAGCAGATGCCATCCCTCTGGCCCTACACTCAACCCTGGAACACTTGGATAACAAAGACACTTACAACAGAGTCCATTTATTGATTACAGCTCAGCCTTCAACACCATTATTCCTACAAAACTCCTCTCCAAACTCTGTGGCCTGGGCCTCGGCACCTCCCTCTGCGACTGGATCTGAACTTCCTAACTCACAGACCCCAATCAGTAAGGATTGGCAACAACATCTCCTCCACGATCATCCTCAACACCGGTGCCCCACAAGGCCGTGTTCTCAGCCCCCTCACTATACTCCTTATACACCTCTGACCGTGCGGCCAAATTCCCCTCCAACTCCATTTTCAAGTTTGTTGATGACACCACCGTAGTGGGTCAGATCTCAAACAATGACCAGACAGAGTACAGGAATGAGATGGAGAATCTGGTGAACTGGTACAGCAACAATAATCTCTCCCTCAATGTTAACAAAACTATTCCGCTATTAGAAATGGATAGAACGAGGGGTCACGGGCTTAGGGTGAGGGGGGCTAGGTATAAGACAAATATTAGAGGGCAGTTTTTCACGCAAAGGGTAGTGGGGGTGTGGAATGCACTGCCGAGTAAGGTGGTGGAAGCAGGCACGCTAGGGTTGTTTAAGAGTCACTTAGACAGCCACATGAGCGGGCTACATATAGGGGGATATAGTAGGCCTTACTAAACATTGTAGGCTTGGGAATACGTTTTGCCTCAGGATGTTACAGTCTTTGCCTGTTTAATAATGAATTTTTTTGTCTCCACAGGCATTTAAGTCCAGCAAGGGGCATGCATGCGACAGGTTGTAGTGGGCTGCTCTTGGACGTTGCTTCGGGAGTTGCCTATTGCTTCATGTCGTTAGTGTGCTTAAACTGGACCATCTCGAGGGCAACATGACAGCTCAGAGACTATCTCTGTTACTGTGCGGACACATGGATTTGGGCCTGTGTCTGTAGGAGTTTGCACGTTCTCCCCGTGGTTGCGTGGGTTTCCTCCGGGTGCTCCGGTTTCCTCCCACATCCCCAAAGATGTGCTTTTAGGCTGATTGATTGGGTACTAAATTGTCCCTAAATTGGACCTCCCTGATCCTCGCACATTAGGCATAGACTAAAATCACGAATAGGTCACTGAGACAGTGGGACGGCGGCGCGGGCTCGTTGGGCCGAAGGGCCTGTTTCCTGTGCTGTGTTGTTCTTTGTTCTTTGTTCTTTGTAAAACGCAGGAGATTGTCATCGACTTTGGGGAGTGTAGTGGAGAACATGTCCCTGTCTACGTCAACAGGGATAAAGTGAAAATGGTCGAGAGCTTCAAGTTTCCAGGTGTTCAAATCACCAACAACCTGTCCTGGTCCCCCCATGCTGACACTATAATTAAGAAAGCCCCACCAATGCCTCTACTTTCTCAGAAAACTAAGGAAATTTGGCATATCAGCTACAACTCTCACTAACTTTTACAGATGCACCATACAAAACATTCTTTCTGGTTGTATCACAGCTTGGTCTGGGCTCCTGCTCTGTCTAAGAACACAAGAAACTACAAAGGATTGTGAACAAAGCCCGATCCATCACACAAACCAGCCTCCCATTCACTGGCTCTGTCTACACTTCCTGCTGCCTCAGGGAAGCAGCCAGCATAATCAAGAACCCCCCACACTCTGGACATTCTCTCTTCCACCTTTCTTCAGGAAAAAGATACAAAAGTCTGAAAACACGTACCGACCGACTCAAGAACAACTTCTTCCCTGCTGCTGTCAGACTTTTGAATCATCCTATCATATATTAAACTGTTGTTCTCTTCACCTGTAACTGCAAAAGTACATTTTGCGCCTGCCCTTTTCCTCTATGTATCTGAGCGTTACGTTTTGTCTCTATAGTACGCAAGAAACAATACTTTTCACTGTGTTCCACTACATGTGACAATAAAAAAAAATCAAAACTCACTTGTTGGTGATGTTCATTGCCTGGCACTTTGTGGTATGAACATTACTGTCACGAACCAGCGCCAGCCTGAATATTATCCAGATCTCGCTGCGTTTGGGCACAGACTGCTTCAGTATCTGAGGAGTTGTGAATGGTGCTGAACATTGTGCAATCATCAACGGACATCCCCACTTCTGACCGTATGATGGAGGGAAGGTCATTGATGAAGTAGCTGAAGATGGTTGGGCCTCAGACACTCCCCTGAGGGATTCCTGCAGAGATGTCCTGGGGGACTGACCTCCAACCACCACAACCAGCTTCCTGACTCCAACCGATGAAGTTTTGCCCCTGATTCCCACTAACGCCAGAACTATTGCGGGAATGTTATCCGGGTCCAATTGCCTTTGCAATATCCAGCGCCTTCAACCACTTCTTGTTATCTCGGGGAATGAACCGATTTGGCTGGAGTTGGCATCTGAGATGCTGGAGACCTCCTGAGGAGACTGAGATGGATCATCCTCTCAGTAATTCTGGTTGAAGATTATTGCGAATGCTCAGCCTTACCTTCCGCACTGATGTGCTGGGCTCCTCCATCACTGAGGATGGGGATATTTGTGGAACCTCCTCCTCCAGTGAGTTGTTTAATTGTCCACTACATTCTTGACTGGATGTGGCAGGACTGCAGAGCTTGGATCTGATCCGTTGGTTGTGAGATTTCTCAGGTGTATTGTGTGCTGCTTCTGTTGTTTGGCAACGCAAGCAGTCTGAGCTTCACCAGCTTGGCACCTTGTTTTTAGGTATACCTGGTGCTGCTCCTGGCATGCCCCCTTGCACTCCTTATTGAGCCAGGGTTGATCCCCAACTTTTGTGGTGAAGTGAAGGATATGACAGCTGTGTAGTTGAGTACAATTCTGCTGCTGCTGATGGCCCACAGCACCGCTTGGATGTCCATTCTTGAATTGCCAGATCTGTTCTGAATCTATCCCATTTAGCACAGTGATAGTGCCACACAACATGATGAAGGGTACCCTCAATGAGATGTGATAGTGACAGTGGCAGTGCCAATGGTCATGCCAATTCCCATTAACATAGAACATAGAAACATTGAACATTACAGCACAGTACAGGCCCTTCGACCCTCGATGTTGCACCGACCTGTGAAACCAATCTAAAGCCCATCTAACCTACACTATTCCAATATCATCCGTATGTTTATCCAATGACCATTTAAATGCCCTTAATGTTGGCGAATCCACAACTGTTGCAGGCAGGGCATTCCACGCTCTTACTACTCTCTGAGTAAAGAACCTACCTCTGACATCTGTCCTATTTCTATCACCCCTCAATTTAAAGCTATGTCCCCTCGTGTTAGCCATCTCCATCCGAGGAAAAGAGCTCTCACTGTCTACCTTATCCAATCCTCTGATCATCATATGCCTCAATTAAGTCACCTCTTAACCTTCTTCTCTCTAACGAAAACAGCCTCAAGTCCCTCAGCCTCTCCTCATAAGACCTTCCCACCATACCAGGCAACATCCTGGTAAACCTCCTCTGCACCCTTTCCAATGTTTCCTCATCTTTCCTATAATGCGGCGACCAGAACAGGTACAGCTTCTCCCTTTTCCCAGGAATGCTCTAGAACTGATCCCTGGGACTGACAATATGGTGCAGTTTCCTGGCAACGCCAAAAATGCTGCATTCATTAGACAAAGGCCATTGTGATGGGCTGCTCTCTTCATGGTTAAGATTTTTGTCTGCATCTTAAATCTGCGATTTTAACTCCACTCCTTCTTGGTCTGAGATAACTTTACATTGGACTCTTTACTTTAAATTTCACATGATTCTGCTTTCAGTGTGATCTGTCCAAGCCTGGTCCACAACATACGCAACAGATCTGTCGCATCAATCAGTCTAACTCCTGCTAGGGTCCAATCAGGTCAAACCCTCAGCGAAAGCCAGGATTATATCTTTCTTCAGCACCAAAAATCAAACCTTTCACATTGGAATTTCTGTCTTTATTTCTGGAAATAATTCAAGCAGCAGACCAATGAGAAGGGCAGGGAGTAATATTCACAAAGATTTGTGCACTGATTATTCAGACAGTTCCGGTGCCTGATCCCGGGCCTTGACTCAGTGCAGCATGATGTCAGCAATGATGCTCCTATCATCTTTAAAAATGTAATTAATTCTCCCAGCCTTTAGGGGAAATAAGCAGTGAGCGTTGATGTACTATGTTCTTTCAAGCACAGTCATCTTCATAAAGGGTGCTCCAAACCTAAAACAAAATCTAATAATATCAGTTAAAGATGCAATCAGCTACTTGTAAAATATTCTGGAGGTTCCTCTGCTTAGCCTTATTATTCCGACAATGTTTCAGGCAGCCAAAACAGGGAATAACATCCCACCTGATGTGCAGATTTTCTACTGATCCCAATGTCCATCCCAATCTCTACTCATTTCCTCCAATCTCTTGCTCCAAGTCTTCATGCTTCCAAATCCAGCCTCCATCTCTTTCATCCAATAATCTGGCCTGTGACAAGGATCCTTACACCCTCCACCAGTGTCTCAAGGTTCAGCTGGTGAGAGTCGGATTGGTTCTGTGATGATTTATTACAGTAAGTTGGCAGCTCCCTATTAAAATAGAAGCTCCAAGGAGAAAAGCCCAACCTTTGCTGGCGGAGAGTCCCTGTGACCTTGCCTGAGTCAGGAAACAGTTCTCTATCCGTTTCTCAGAGTGGCTATTTGTTGACAGCTCTTGATTAATAAGGATCTGTCTGCATTAGCAGAGATTTGCCCTCAAAACTCCTAAAACACTGAGGCAATGACTCCGTGGATGTACCTGCCTGATCCTATCAAGATGCCTTCCTCGTTTATCAACTGGCCTAAATGTAATCAATAAAATCCATAGAATCCCTACAATGGAGGAGGAGACCATTTGGCCATCAAGCCTGCACTAACTCTCCAAAAGAACATCTTATCCAGACCCACCGCCTCCTGCCAGGTGATCATGGTTTGATGTGACCCTACCAGGTTTCACCCCCACTGGGCAAGAATTGGGACTAATTATATCCAGACCTCAGTATCTGCAACTGTCAGGAGATTACCCATGCCCCTGTTAGGAACTCTGCCCTGTTAAAGGTTCAAGTTCTAGTAGTTTGAAGGGATTGAACTGTATAGTAACTCTCTTATCAATCCGTACATCATCAAAACTCAGATTAGATTTTAATTTTGTCATTTCAGCTTTGTCTCAGGCTGGGGAAACGGGGGTTTTGTAAGAACCTGTGGAACATTTGGGGAAATTTCAAAGTTTGAGATATTTGATATTTGCAGGTCTGGCAATAACCGTGGAGAGAGAAACATCATCAGAAGTGGAAAAGAGATCGGAGGGAAAGGAGAATCAGGAGATTGAATTCAATAATCAGCCATGACCAAAATGAATGGCCAGCAGGCTCAAAGGGCCAAATGGCCTCTTCCTGCTTCCACTTCCTATATTCCTAAATTAAACATAATAAACGGAAAAGGGGGAGCGGAAGGAAAATCAAAACGGAAGATCTGTAATAGAGTGGGAGACAGGAAATATTAGATATCAAAAGGACTGATGGCGCAAATCAAAGGGGATGTTCCAATCATAGAAACCCTACAGAGCAGAAAGAGGCCCTTCAGCCCATCGAGTCTGCACTGAACACAATCCCACCCAGGCCCTACCCCCATATCCCTACATATTACACCCACTAATCCCTCTAACCTACACATCTCAGGACACTAAGGGGCAATTTCTTAGCATGGCCAATCATCCTAAGCCGCACATCTTTGGACTGTGGGAGGAAACCGGAGCAGACACAACATTAATAGGGCAATTAAAGAAACAAAAGATCTGTTTAGGATGTAATTGGGATAAAGCAGAATTATTACACATAGCTACGGTATGAAAAAGACCGGACAGAAAAAATGATCTGAAGTTGTTGAACTCAGTGTAAAGTCTCAAACCCAATTTAATCAATGTTTCTTTCAATGGAGAATTTCTGGGTTAACTCAGGGAATTTATCAATAATTGAAATGCCTGACCCTGCTCTGAAAAGTCCTGCAAGCTGCTATTCTGATTAAATTATTAAAAATGTATATTCAATTTCAAACTCTGCTTAAAAATTTTACCTTGCAGTGCATTGTAATTTAAATTTTGGTTTGATATTAAATAAGCATTGCCAGTGAATGTGAGTAAAGGCACACAATATCAACAACAAGATCACTCACTGAGGCTCCATCTCCCACTGATTGAGAAATGGGATTCCAGCAGATAAAAGGGAAGGTAGAATATTAAAGACAGATACTGCTGGAAATATGCAGCAGTTAAACCCTTTCAGGTCACACCTTGGAGCAGATTGCATGGACTATTTGCACCAAAGCACCACGCTGCCTTTTCTCTCCAGCACTGACAAACCTGCTGCAGCTTTCCAGAATTCACCCCTTTTCTAGTTATTTACCGTGAGCCTGACATCAGTGAGTGATTAAAAGGGTTCTGTGCACAATGTGAGCAGAACTGACGGTAATCTACACTAAACTGTAACTGGGTTTCTTGCTCATCGTCCACAAACCAGATCATGTTATTGAGCTGAAGACAATTGAGATTCTCCATCAGTCCCTAAGCTAATGCCAGGCTCAGGTTGTCAGCAGCCAGGTTAGTTAGTTGCTGCAATGTTGTAGATGCCCTCAGCTTCAGCTCTGGGGCCCAGAGAGTGGGGATAAATTTGTCTCTCCATTTTGTAGGGATTCTACATGAAACCACTTGGGCAGCATTAATCTGAAGCCAATGTCCCTATCCTTCAATCCTATGTTCAGAGAGTCAAGGAGGGCTGTTGTGAGATGTGGTTCCTCACCTAGCAATGGTAGAAGAGGTTGGAGCTGAGGGACATTCTCACAACAATCAGCAGTAAGTTCAACAACTGAGAGACCATTCATGGTTATAGTCTGCACAATAATCAAAAATAAACTTCCATCACTGTGATTGGGAGAAATCAGAAGTAGCTCCAATAAAAAACACAGTTCAGGAAGTGTCAACTGTACAAAGTATGAAAATAATCACATCTCCAGTGTCTGCACATGCTTGTAAACTTCTTTACCCATCCCCGTATCTCTCCTTTCTCTTTCTTACTCCTTTTCCCTTTGTCTTCTCCTCCCTCTGCCTTCCTTTGTTATTATCTCTCCCTCTTATTGTGTCCTTTTCCTCACTACCTCCATCTTCTCTGTCTCGCCCCCACCCCCAGTTCTGTTTTTCAAAGTTTCCTGCCTTCTCACTCCAGCAGGTTTCATGTGGTTTGTGGTTACAAGCATTGCATGGCAATTAGAACTCTGCTCCTGCACTCAGGTACAATTAATTGGCTGCAGCAATTAATTAATGTGTTGGAAAGTCAGAGCAAGAGAAAAAAAAAACTTCCTCCATTTATTCTATCAGCGAATCCACTCCTGACCATTCGAGCAGCACTGACAAAAATCCAAACACACACAACTTTGGAACTTTCCTTATAAAAAAATCTAAAGTTTTGTTCCCCTTGCAACTAATGCCGAACTCATTTCAGATAATAGATAGCATGACTAATGGCTGAAGCATGTAGAAATCATTGGGAAAATGTCCTTGGAAGACAAATGCATTTCAGCAGAATAATTAACTTAATTAACAAATTCACATGCATATTCATCAGGCTATTAATGTCTTCTCAGCTCAGCTTGATGAACATTGGTGTAATAACCATCTCATTTACATAGTGCATTCTACTGCATTCAAAAAGAAACATGCCTCTAGTTTACATGCTTGTCTCAGAGCTCAACCCACCTCCAAGTACACAACAGCCAGTCATTAACCTATCTATTAATTGCCCTGGTTCCCCAGACTTGAATTGCAGATTCTGTTTCTCTGTGTCCATGCAGATCTCTCGTCCCCTCTCCCTCTCATTCTGTCTCTCCATCTCTGTCAGTCTGCCTCTCTCTCTCTCTCTCTCTCTTTCTTGCTCTCTGGGGAATATCTTGGCACCAGTTCTAACTTTCTGTTCCCAAATGCTGCCAGCCTGCATCATGTGAAATTGCCATTTCTCTGGCTCTCTGTGGAGCAATCTTTAAAGGCAGTAAGGTGTGACGCCAAGGACTGGCAGCTTGGCAGTAGAGCCTGCGGTTAACAGAATGCAGGAGATTAGAGAATGGGGGCTGCCTACCATGGACAAGTAGAATGGTATAAAAAACAGCAGCTGTCGGTATAATTCCTCTAACACTCTGCTTGTGTTCATATTAGAAAAACAGATTAAGCCCCACGCGATACTCATTTATTCCTGACATACGTTAATATTGTATATCTTAATCTGAAATAGCATCAGTATAGCATTGTGCTCCTGTTCTAGAATTGAGGAGATGTGAAAATATAACAGCATTTTATAAGCAAAATCTGCATCACAAATCAAAGAAAACAATGGAATCAAGAATGATCCCAGCCTCACGCAGCTACTAATAAAATATCAAAATAGGATGCTTTGTTTCCAGACTGTACAGAATGAAGGTAAACATATCCAATTAATCCACTGATACTGAACAGGATGGAAGAGGAACTCAATCACTGCAGTTTGAACTGAGATTAAGGAGAGGAAAAAGTGGCTGTAAATTCAAATTGTCAAAATAAAGGAGTTCCTGCAGCATGGAGTTTAATGTCTCATTTGATTCCAGACCTGGGGACACAATCTCGAAATAACTATGGCATTTGTTGAGAAATTTGTTATGAGGGTGATTATCCTCTAGTCCTCGGTCCATTCCAAAACTATAAACTGAATATACACAACATAGCTCACCCCATCTCCCGCCTACATCATATCCCATTCCCTGTTTATATCTCACCTCCTCCCCTTCCCACCAATCCCCTGCCCATATTATATCTTACCCCTTCTCCTTCCCATATCACAATGTCAAACTTCTCCCACTACACAAATATCACTCCTATCCCTGTACCCCCTCCCTCCCAGTCCCCCTCCCTCCCTGTCTCCCTCCCTCCCCCCTGCCCTCCCCTCTCCCTCCCAGTCCCTCTCCCTCCCTGTCCTGCTCCCTCCCTCCCAGTCCCCCTCCCTCCCTCCCTGTCCTCCTCCCTCCCTCCCTGCCCTCCCCCTCTGTCCTTTTCCCCCTCCCTCCTTGTCCCCCTCCCTCCCTCCCTGCCCCTCTTCCCTCCCTCCCTGTCCTCCTCCCTCAACCTCTGCCCTCCCCTCTCCCTCCCTGCCCTCCTCTCTCCCTGTACCTCTTTGCCCCCAGCTGATGTCACTGCTAATTGTGAATAACTGGAATGGTGTCAGTCTTTCTCTGGCTCTTTCTCAGGACATGTCAGTAGCCTGCTCCAGGGACAGGGGCAACAGGAGACAAAATACCACAAAAACACAGGTAAGTTCAAGGGCCCCAGAAAATAGTCCCAAAATCAAAATCAGATATTTAAGCCAGTCAAACAGCTGTTGCCAGCACACAGTCTCTGCACTTGTCTCAAGTCTCTGGTTCCCTGAATTACCGTTAATTTAGTCGGGTAAGGATTATTCACTTTAAACATCCAGGATTTTAAAAATTTCAGCAGCTTTTCCAAGTTATATATAGAGACACATTCACAAGGCAGGAATCTTCAGGCAGGGATCCAAATCTCTCTGTTCAGGGTAAGAATCACTCACTGTGTAACTGTACAGAGTCACTGTTTATTCAGGGTAAGGATCACTCACTGTGTAACTGTACAGAGTCACTGTTTATTCAGCAGGGTAAGGATCACTCACTGTGTAACTGTACAGAGTCACTGTTTATTCAGGGTAAGGATCACTCACTGTGTAACTGTACAGAGTCACTGTTTATTCAGCAGGGTAAGGATCACTCACTGTGTAACTGTACAGAGTCACTGTTTATTCAGCAGGGTAAGGATCACTCACTGTGTAACTGTACAGAGTCACTGTTTATTCAGCAGGGTAAGGATCGCTCACTGTGTAACTGTACAGAGTCACTGTTTATTCAGCAGTGTAAGGATCACTCACTGTGTAACTGTACAGAGTCACTGTTTATTCAGCAGGGTAAGGATCACTCACTGTGTAACTGTACAGAGTCACTGTTTATTCAGCAGGGTAAGGATCACTCACTGTGTAACTGTACAGAGTCACTGTTTATTCAGCAGGGTAAGGATCGCTCACTGTGTAACTGTACAGAGTCACTGTTTATTCAGCAGTGTAAGGATCACTCACTGTGTAACTGTACAGAGTCACTGTTTATTCAGCAGGGTAAGGATCGCTCACTGTGTAACTGTACAGAGTCACTGTTTATTCAGCAGGGTAAGGATCGCTCACTGTGTAACTGTACAGAGTCACTGTTTATTCAGCAGGGTAAGGATCACTCACTGTGTAACTGTACAGAGTCACTGTTTATTCAGCAGGGTTAGGATCACTCACTGTGTAACTGTACAGAGTCACTGTTTATTCAGCAGGGTAAGGATCACTCACTGTGTAACTGTACAGAGTCACTGTTTATTCAGCAGGGTAAGGATCACTCACTGTGTAACTGTACAGAGTCACTGTTTTTTTCAGAGTAAGGGTCACTCACTGTGTAACTGTACAGAGTCACTGTTTATTCAGCAGGGTAAGGATCACTCACTGTGTAACTGTACAGAGTCACTGTTTATTCAGCAGGGTAAGAATCACTCACTGTGTAACTGTACAGAGTCACTGTTTATTCAGGGTAAGGATCACTCACTGTGTAACTGTACAGAGTCACTGTTTATTCAGCAGGGTAAGGATCACTCACTGTGTAACTGTACAGAGTCACTGTTTATTCAGCAGGGTAAGAATCACTCACTGTGTAACTGTACAGAGTCACTGTTTATTCAGCAGGGTAAGGATCACTCACTGTGTAACTGTACAGAGTCACTGTTTATTCAGCAGGGTAAGGATCACTCACTGTGTAACTGTACAGAGTCACTGTTTATTCAGGGTGAGGGTCACTCACTGTGTAACTGTACAGAGTCACTGTTTATTCAGCAGGGTAAGGATCACTCACTGTGTAACTGTACAGAGTCACTGTTTATTCAGCAGGGTAAGGGTCACTCACTGTGTAACTGTACAGAGTCACTGTTTATTCAGCAGGGTAAGGATCACTCACTGTGTAACTGTACAGAGTCACTGTTTATTCAGGGTAAGGATCACTCACTGTGTAACTGTACAGAGTCACTGTTTATTCAGCAGGGTAAGGATCACTCACTGTGTAACTGTACAGAGTCACTGTTTATTCAGCAGGGTAAGGATCACTCACTGTGTAACTGTACAGAGTCACTGTTTATTCAGGGTAAGGATCACTCACTGTGTAACTGTACAGAGTCACTGTTTATTCAGGGTAAGGATCACTCACTGTGTAACTGTACAGAGTCACTGTTTATTCAGCAGGGTAAGGATCACTCACTGTGTAACTGTACAGAGTCACTGTTTATTCAGCAGGGTAAGGATCACTCACTGTGTAACTGGACAGAGTCACTGTTTATTCAGCAGGGTAAGGATCACTCACTGTGTAACTGTACAGAGTCACTGTTTATTCAGCAGTGTAAGGATCTCTCACTGTGTAACTGTACAGAGTCACTGTTTATTCAGCAGGGTAAGGATCACTCACTGTGTAACTGTACAGAGTCACTGTTTATTCAGCAGGGTAAGGATCACTCACTGTGTAACTGTACAGAGTCACTGTTTATTCAGCAGGGTAAGGATCACTCACTGTGTAACTGTACAGAGTCACTGTTTATTCAGCAGGGTAAGGATCACTCACTGTGTAACTGTACAGAGTCACTGTTTATTCAGCAGGGTAAGGATCACTCACTGTGTAACTGTACAGAGTCACTGTTTTTTTCAGAGTAAGGGTCACTCACTGTGTAACTGTACAGAGTCACTGTTTATTCAGCAGGGTTAGGATCACTCACTGTGTAACTGTACAGAGTCACTGTTTATTCAGCAGGGTAAGGATCACTCACTGTGTAACTGTACAGAGTCACTGTTTATTCAGCAGGGTAAGAATCACTCACTGTGTAACTGTACAGAGTCACTGTTTATTCAGCAGGGTAAGGATCACTCACTGTGTAACTGTACAGAGTCACTGTTTATTCAGCAGGGTAAGGATCACTCACTGTGTAACTGTACAGAGTCACTGTTTATTCAGCAGGGTAAGGATCACTCACTGTGTAACTGTACAGAGTCACTGTTTATTCAGCAGGGTAAGGATCACTCACTGTGTAACTGTACAGAGTCACTGTTTTTTTCAGAGTAAGGGTCACTCACTGTGTAACTGTACAGAGTCACTGTTTATTCAGCAGGGTTAGGATCACTCACTGTGTAACTGTACAGAGTCACTGTTTATTCAGCAGGGTAAGGATCACTCACTGTGTAACTGTACAGAGTCACTGTTTATTCAGCAGGGTAAGAATCACTCACTGTGTAACTGTACAGAGTCACTGTTTATTCAGGGTAAGGATCACTCACTCACTGTGTAACTGTACAGAGTCACTGTTTATTCAGGGTAAGGGTCACTCACTGTGTAACTGTACAGAGACACTGTTTATTCAGCAGGGTAAGGATCACTCACTGTGTAACTGTACAGAGTCACTGTTTATTCAGGGTAAGGGTCACTCACTGTGTAACTGTACAGAGTCACTGTTTATTCAGCAGGGTAAGGGTCACTCACTGTGTAACTGTACAGAGACACTGTTTATTCAGCAGGGTAAGGATCACTCACTGTGTAACTGTACAGAGTCACTGTTTATTCAGGGTAAGGATCACTCACTGTGTAACTGTACAGAGTCACTGTTTATTCAGGGTAAGGATCACTCACTGTGTAACTGTACAGAGTCACTGTTTATTCAGGGTAAGGGTCACTCACTGTGTAACTGTACAGAGTCACTGTTTATTCAGTAGGGTAAGGGTCACTCACTGTGTAACTGTACAGAGTCACTGTTTATTCAGGGTAAGGGTCACTCACTGTGTAACTGTACAGAGTCACTGTTTATTCAGGGTAAGGGTCACTCACTGTGTAACTGTACAGAGTCACTGTTTATTCAGGGTAAGGATCACTCACTGTGTAACTGTACAGAGTCCCTGTTTATTCAGGGTGAGGGTCACTCACTGTGTAACTGTACAGAGTCACTGTTTATTCAGGGTAAGGGTCACTCACTGTGTAACTGTACAGAGTCACTGTTTATTCAGCAGGGTAAGGATCACTCACTGTGTAACTGTACAGAGTCACTGTTTATTCAGGGTAAGGATCACTCACTGTGTAACTGTACAGAGTCACTGTTTATTCAGGGTAAGGGTCACTCACTGTGTAACTGTACAGAGTCACTGTTTATTCAGGGTAAGGGTCACTCACTGTGTAACTGTACAGAGTCACTGTTTATTCAGGGTAAGGATCACTCACTGTGTAACTGTACAGAGTCACTGTTTATTCAGGGTAAGGGTCACTCACTGTGTAACTGTACAGAGTCACTGTTTATTCAGTAGGGTAAGGGTCACTCACTGTGTAACTGTACAGAGTCACTGTTTATTCAGGGTAAGGGTCACTCACTGTGTAACTGTACAGAGTCACTGTTTATTCAGCAGGGTAAGGATCACTCACTGTGTAACTGTACAGAGTCACTGTTTATTCAGGGTAAGGGTCACTCACTGTGTAACTGTACAGAGTCACTGTTTATTCAGGGTAAGGGTCACTCACTGTGTAACTGTACAGAGTCACTGTTTATTCAGCAGGGTAAGGGTGACTCACGGTATTGGAGTAGAGTTAAGAGAGAAATCGGGAGGGTAAAAAGGGGACATGAGATTGTTCTGGCAGATAAGGCAGAGGAGAATCCAAAAAGTTTCTACAAATACATAAAGGGCAAAAGTAACAAGGGAGAGAGTAGGGCCTCTTTAAGATCAACAAGGTCATCTACCTGCAGATCCACAAGAGATGGGCGAGATCCTAAATGAATATTTCTCATCAGTATTTAGTGTTGAGAAAAGTGTGGATGTTAGGGAACTTGGGGAAATAAATATTGATGTCTTGAGGAGTGTACATATTACAGAGAAGGAGGTGCTGGAAGTCTTAAAGCACATCAAGGTAGATAAATCCCTGGGACCTGATGAAGTGTATCCCAGGATGTTGTGGGGGGCTAGGGAGGAAATTGCGGGTCCCCTAGCTGAGATATTTGAATCATCGATAGTCACAGGTGAGGTACCTGAAGATTGGAGAGTGGCAAATGTTGTGCCTTTGTTTAAAAAGGGGCTGCAGGGAAAAGCCTGGGAACTACAGGACAGTGAGCCTCACATCTGTGCTGGGTAAATTGTTGGAAGGTATTTTGAGAGATAGGATCTACAGGCAGTTAGAGATGTAAGGACTGACTAGGGACAGTCAGAATGGCTTTGTGAGTGGAAAACCATGTCTCACAAATTTGATTGAGTTTTTTTGAAGGGGTAACCAAGAAGGTAGATGAAGGCAGTGCAGTTGATGTTGTCTACATGGACTTTAGCAAGGCCTTTGACAAGGTACCACATGGTAGGTTGTTGCATAAAGTTAAATCTCACAGGATCCAGGGTGAGGTATCTAAATGGATACAAAATTGGCTTCTTGACAGAAGCCAGAGGGTGATTGTAGAGGGTTGTTTTTCAAACTGGAGGCCTGTGACCAGTGGTGTGCCTCAGGGATCAGTGCCGGGCCCACTGTTATTTGTCATTTATATTAATGATTTGGATGAGAATATAGGAGGCATGGTTAGTAAGTTTGCAGATGACACTAAGATTGGTGGCATGGTGGACAGTGAGGAAGGTTATCTCCAATTGCAATGGGATCGTGATCAATTGGGCCAGTGGGCTAACGATTGGCAGATGGAGTTTAATTTAGACAAATGCGAGATGATGCATTTTGGTAGATTGAACCAGGGCAGGACTTACTCAGTTAATGGTAGGGTTTTGGGGAGAGTTACAGAACAAAGAGATCTAGGGGTACATGTTCATAGCTCCTTGAAAGTGGAGTCACAGGTGGACAGAGTGGTGAAGGAGGCATTCGGCATGCTTGGTTTCATTGGTCAGAACATTGAATACAGGAGTTGGGATGTCTTGTTGAAGTTATACAAGACATTGGTAAGGCCACACTTGGAATACTGTGTACAGTTCCGGTCACCCTATTATAGAAAGGATATTATTAAACTAGAAAGAGCGCAGAAAAGATTTACTAGGATGCTACCGGGACTTGATGGATTGAGTTACAGAGAGGCTGAATAGACTGGGACCTTTTTCTTCTGGAGCGTAGGAGGCTGAGGGGATTTTATAGAGGTCTATAAAATAATGAGGGACATAGATCAGCTAAATAGTCAATACCTTTTCCCAGATGTAGTGGAGTCTAAAACTGGAGGGCATAGGTTTAAGGTGAGAGGGGAGAGATACAAAAGAGTCCAGAGGGGAATTTTTTTTGTCAGAGGGTGGTGAGTGTCTGGCATGAGCTTCCAGAGGTAGTAGTAGAGGCGGATATTATTTTGTCTTTTATAAAACATTTTGACAATTACATGTATAAGATGAGTACAGAGGGATATGGGCCAAATGCGGGCAATTGGGACAAGCTTGAGGGTTAAAAAGGGGCAGCATGGACACATTGGGGCGAAGGGCCTGATTCCATGGTGTAAACCTCTATGACTCTATAACTGTACAGAGTCACTGTTTATTCAGCAGGGTAAGGATCACTCACTGTGTAACTGTACAGAGTCACTGTTTATTCAGGGTAAGGATCACTCACTGTGTAACTGTACAGAGTCACTGTTTATTCAGGGTAAGGATCACTCACTGTGTAACTGTACAGAGTCACTGTTTATTCAGGATAAGGATCACTCACTGTGTAACTGTACAGAGTCACTGTTTATTCAGGGTAAGGATCACTCACTGTGTAACTGTACAGAGTCACTGTTTATTCAGGGTAAGAGTCACTCACTGTGTAACTGTACAGAGTCACTGTTTATTCAGCAGGGTAAGGATCACTCACTATGTAACTGTACAGAGTCACTGTTTATTCAGCAGAGTAAGGATCACTCACTGTGTAACTGTACAGAGTCACTGTTTATTCAGCAGAGTAAGGATCACTCACTGTGTAACTGTACAGAGTCACTGTTTATTCAGGGTAAGGATCACTCACTGTGTAACTGTACAGAGTCACTGTTTATTCAGGGTAAGGATCACTCACTGTGTAACTGTACAGAGTCACTGTTTATTCAGGGTAAGGATCACTCACTGTGTAACTGTACAGAGTCACTGTTTATTCAGCAGGGTAAGGGTCACTCACTGTGTAACTGTACAGAGTCACTGTTTATTCAGCAGGGTAAGGATCACTCACTGTGTAACTGTACAGAACATAGAACATAGAACATAGAACATTACAGCGCAGAACAGGCCCTTCGGCCCACGATGTTGCGCCGACCAGCTTTTAAAAAAAAACAACACTAACCCACTAATCTAAACCAATCCCATTTCGTCCATAAACTTATCCACAGATCTCTTAAACGCCCCCAAACTAGGCGCATTTACAACTGCAGCTGGCAGGGCATTCCAGTCCCTCACCACCCTCTGGGTAAAGAACCTACCCCTGACATCAGTCCTATAACTACCCCCCCTTAATTTAAAGCCGTGCCCCCTCGTGCTAGCTTTCTCCATCCTAGGAAAAAGGCTATCACTATCCACCCTGTCTAAACCTCTAATCATCTTATATGTTTCAATAAGATCCCCTCTTAGCCGCCTTCTTTCCAGCGAAAACAACCCCAAATCTCTCAGTCTCTCCTCATAGGATCTCCCCTCCATACCAGGCAACATCCTGGTAAACCTCCTCTGCACCCTCTCCAAAGCCTCTGCATCCTTCCTGTAATGTGGGGACCAGAACTGCACACAGTACTCCAAGTGCGGCCGCACCAGAGTAGTGTACAGTTGCAACATGACGCTGCGACTCCTAAATTCAATCCCCCTACCAATAAACGCCAAGACACCGTATGCCTTCTTAACAACCTTATCTACTTGATTCCCAACTTTCCGGGATCTATGTACACATACACCTAGATCCCTCTGCTCCTCCACACTATTCAAAGTCCTCCCGTTAGCCCTATACTCAACACATCTGTTATTCCTACCGAAATGAATTACCTCACACTTCTCCACATTAAACTCCATCCACCACCTCTCGGCCCAGCTCTGCAACCTTTCTAAGTCACCCTGCAAACTATGACACCCTTCCTCACAATCTACCACACCTCCGACTTTGGTGTCATCAGCAAACTTACTAATCCACCCAACTATACCCTCATCCAGATCATTAATAAAAATTACAAACAGCAGTGGCCCCAAAACAGATCCCTGAGGCACACCACTCGTAACCGAACTCCATGTCGAATACTTACCATCAACCACCACCCTCTGTCTCCTATCTGCTAGCCAATTCCTGATCCAATTACCTAGATCACCCCCAATCCCATACATCTGCATTTTCTGCAGAAGCCTACCATGGTGAACCTTATCAAACGCCTTACTAAAATCCATATACACCATGTCAACTGCCTTACCCCTATCCACCTCTTTGGTCACTTTCTCAAAGAACTCGATAAGGTTAGTAAGGCACGACCTACCCGCTACAAAACCATGCTGACTGTCTCTAATCAATTCATTACTCTCCAAATAACTATAAATCCTGTCTCTAATAATCCTTTCCAAAACCTTACCCACCACAGAAGTAAGACTCACCGGTCTATAATTCCCAGGGAAGTCTGTGCTCCCCTTCTTAAACAATGGGACAACATTTGCTGTCCTCCAATCTTCCGGTACTATACCAGAGACCAACGACAACCTGAAGATCAGAGCCAGAGGCTCCGCAATCACCTCTCTAGCCTCCCAGAGAATCCTAGGGTAAATCCCGTCCGGACCAGGGGACTTATCTATTTTCAAACCCTCAGAGTCACTGTTTATTCAGCAGGGTAAGGATTACTCACTGTGTAACTGTACAGAGTCACTGTTTATTCAGGGTAAGGATTACTCACTGTGTAACTGTACAGAGACACTGTTTATTCAGCAGGGTAAGGGTCACTCACTGTGTAATTGTACAGAGTCACTGTTTATTCAGGGTAAGGATCACTCACTGTGTAACTGTACAGAAACACTGTTTATTCAGCAGGGTAAGGATCACTCACTGTGTAACTGTACAGAGTCACTGTTTATTCAGCAGGGTAAGGATCACTCACTGTGTAACTGTACAGAGTCACTGTTTATTCAGGGTAAGGGTCACTCACTGTGTAACTGTACAGAGACACTGTTTATTCAGGGTAAGGGTCACTCACTGTGTAACTGTACAGAGTCACTGTTTGTTCAGGGTAAGGATCACTCACTGTGTAACTGTACAGAGACACTGTTTATTCAGCAGGGTAAGGATCACTCACTGTGTAACTGTACAGAGTCACTGTTTATTCAGAGTAAGGATCACTCACTGTGTAACTGTACAGAGTCACTGTTTATTCAGGGTAAGGGTCACTCACTGTGTAACTGTACAGAGTCACTGTTTATTCAGCAATTTAAGGATCATTCACTGTGTAACTGTACAGAGTCACTGTTTATTCAGCAGGGTAAGAATCACTCACTGTGTAACTGTACAGAGTCACTGTTTATTCAGAGTAAGGGTCACTCACTGTGTAACTGTACAGAGTCACTGTTTATTCAGGGTAAGGGTCACTCACTGTGTAACTGTACAGAGTCACTGTTTATTCAGCAGGGTAAGGATCACTCACTGTGTAACTGTACAGAGTCACTGTTTATTCAGCAGGGTAAGGATCACTCACTGTGTAACTGTACAGAGTCACTGTTTATTCAGCAGGGTAAGGATCACTCACTGTGTAACTGTACAGAGCCACTGTTTATTCAGCAGGGTAAGGATCACTCACTGTGTAACTGTACAGAGTCACTGTTTATTCAGCAGGGTAAGGATCGCTCACTGTGTAACTGTACAGAGTCACTGTTTATTCAGCAGGGTAAGGATCACTCACTGTGTAACTGTACAGAGTCACTGTTTATTCAGCAGGGTAAGGATCACTCACTGTGTAACTGTACAGAGTCACTGTTTATTCAGGGTAAGGGTCACTCACTGTGTAACTGTACAGAGTCACTGTTTATTCAGGGTAAGGATCACTCACTGTGTAACTGTACAGAGTCACTGTTTATTCAGGGTAAGAATCACTCACTGTGTAACTGTAACAGAGTCACTGTTTATTCAGGGTAAGGATCACTCACTGTGTAACTGTACAGAGTCACTGTTTATTCAGGGTAAGGGTCACTCACTGTGTAACTGTACAGAGTCACTGTTTATTCAGCAGGGTAAGGATCACTCACTGTGTAACTGTACAGAGTCACTGTTTATTCAGGGTAAGGATCACTCACTGTGTAACTGTACAGAGTCACTGTTTATTCAGCAGGGTAAGGATCGCTCACTGTGTAACTGTACAGAGTCACTGTTTATTCAGCAGGGTAAGGATCGCTCACTGTGTAACTGTACAGAGTCACTGTTTATTCAGGGTAAGGGTCACTCACTGTGTAACTGTACAGAGACACTGTTTATTCAGGTAAGGGTCACTCACTGTGTAACTGTACAGAGTCACTGTTTATTCAGCAGGGTAAGGATCGCTCACTGTGTAACTGTACAGAGTCACTGTTTATTCAGCAGGGTAAGGATCGCTCACTGTGTAACTGTACAGAGTCACATAGAACATAGAACATAGAACACTACAGCACAAACAGGCCCTTCGGCCCACGAGTTGCGCCGATCACATCAACACCTACCAACCTACAGACCTATCTATAACCCTCAATCCCATTAAACCCCATATACTCATCCAGAAGTCTTTTAAAAGACCCCAGCGAGTTCGCCTCCACCACCACTGACGGCAGCCGATTCCATTCACTCACCACCCTCTGAGTGAAAAACTTACCCCTAACATCACTTCTGTACTTCCCTCCCTGCACCTTCAATCTGTGTCCTCTCGTAGTGACCATTTCAACCCGGGGAAATAGCCTCTGAGAATCCACCCTATCTATTCCTCTCAACATTTTATAAACTTCTATCAGGTCGCCTCTCAACCTTCGTCTCTCCAGGGAAAAGAGACCCAGCTCCCTCAACCTAACTTCATAAGGCATGCCTCCCAATCCAGGCAACATCCTTGTAAATCTCCTCTGTACCCTTTCAATAGCTTCTACATCTTTCCTATAGTGAAGCGACCAGAACTGCGCACAGTACTCCAAATGAGGCCTGACAAGGGTCTTATAAAGTTGCAGCATTACCTCCCGACTCCTAAACTCAATCCCTCGATTAATGAAGGCCAGTACACCATACGCCTTCTTGACCACCTCCTCCACCTGCGAGGCCGATTTAAGAGTCCTATGGACCCGGACCCCAAGATCCTTCTGCTCTTCAACACTACTCAGACTCCTGCCCTTGACAGTGTACTCGTTCATCCCGTTGGTTCTGCCAAAATGAACGACTACGCATTTATCCGCGTTGAAGTCCATCTGCCACTTCTCCGCCCAGTCCTGCATCCTATTTATGTCCTGCTGCAACTTTTGCCATCCTTCCAGACCATCCACAACACCACCGACCTTAGTGTCATCAGCGAACTTACTAACCCATCCCTCCACTTCCTCATCCAGGTCATTTATGAAAATGACAAACAACAAGGGTCCCAGAACAGATCCTTGAGGCACTCCGCTGGTGACTGACCTCCATGCCGAAAAAGCCCCATCCACAACCACTCTCTGCCTTCTGCAGGCAAGCCAGTTCTGGATCCACAAGGCCAAAGGCCCTTGGATCCCATGCCCTCTCACCTTCTCAAGAAGTCTTGCATGGGGGACCTTATCAAACGCCTTGCTGAAGTCCATGTACACCACGTCCACGGCACTTCCTTCGTCAATGTGCTCAGTCACATTATCGAAGAACTCAACGAGGCTCGTAAGGCACGACCTGCCCTTGACAAATCCATGCTGACTATTCCTGATCATGTCAAACCTCTCCAAATGTTCGTAAATCTTGTCCCTCAGAAGCCTCTCCATCAGCTTACCAACCACTGAGGTCAGACTCACCGGTCGGTAATTTCCCGGGCTATCTCTGTTCCCTTTCTTGAAAATAGGAACTACATCCGCAATCCTCCAATCCTCCGGAACCTCTCCCGTCTCCATTGACGATGCAAAGATCATCGCCGGGGCTCTGCAATCTCTTCCCTCACCTCCCACAGTATCCTGGGGTATATCCCATCTGGTCCCCGCGACTTATCTACCTTGATAGAATTCAAAAGTTCCAACACATCCTCCTCCTTAATATTCACGTACTCAATCTTTTCCATCTGCTGCAAATCCATAACAAAATCTCCCAGATCAGCTTCCACTGTGAATACTGAGGCGAAGTACTCATTAAGCACCTCTGCCATTTCTTCTGGTTCCACACAAACCTTTCCCCCCTTCACCTTTTATAGGGCCTATCCCTTCTCTTCTCATCCTTTTACCTTTCACATATTTATAGAAGGCCTTGGGATTCTCCTTAATCTTACTCGCCAAGGTCTTCTCATGACCCCTTCTGGCTCTCCTAATTTCCCTTTTAAGCTCCTTTCTACAGTCCTTATACTCCTCAAGATCTTTAACATCTCCTAATTCCCTGAACCTCTTGTACACCTTCCTTTTCCTCCTGACTAGGTTCAACACAGCCTTCGTGCACCATGGTTCCCGTGACCTACCAAAACCCCCTTGTCTCATCGGAACGTTGTCATGCAGAGCTCCAGACACACATTCCTTGAATATCCGCCACCTTCCTTCGGTACGTTTCCCTAAGAATGCCTCCTTCCAGTTTATTTGTCCAAGTAACTTCCTGACTTCTTCGTATCTCCCCTTACCCCAGACAAACACCTTCCTAGCCTGCCTGATCCTATCTCGTTCCAATGCAATTGTGAAGGAGATAGAATTATGGTCACCATTTCCAAGATGCTCTCCTACCGAAAGATCCATCACCTGTCCTGGTTCATTCGCCAGTACCAGGTCAAGTACAGCCTCACCCCTCGTAGGCTTATCCACATACTGTGTCAGGAAACCTTCCTGAACACACCTAACAAACTCCTCCCCATCCAAACCCCTTACCCTAGGGATATTCCAGTCGATGTTTGGGAAATTGAAGTCTCCCATCACGACAACTCTGTTATTTCTACATCTCTCTAGGATCTGTTTCCCTATCTGCACCTCAACTTCCCTGTCACTATTGGGCGGCCTATAGAATACACCCAGCAAAGTTTTCGACCCTTTGCTGTTTGTAACTTCCACCCACAGAGACTCTGTAGATAGTCCCTCCACGACATCCTCTTTCTCTGCAGCCATGACACTGTCCCTGATCAACAGTGCCACTCCACCACCTCTTTTGCCTCCCTCCCTGTCCTCCCTGAAGCATCTGAAACCTGGCACCTGAAGTACCCAGTCCTGTCCCTGAGACGTCCAAGTCTCCGTAATGGCCACCACATCACATTCCCAAGCAGCAATCCACGCCCTAAGCTCATCTACCTTATTCACTACACTCCAGGCATTAAAATATATACACTTCAGCCCCTCAGTCTGGGCATTTCCCTTCTCCACCCCCTGTCTAACCTCCCTCCCATACTGCCTGCGGTCCTCCCCTACCTGGGAGCGAACCTCCTCCGTCCCAGTTTCCCCATCGCAATTCCCTCCCCCCATCCTTTCTAGTTTAAAGTCCCCCTGGTAGCCCTAGCCAGTCTTCCCGCCAAGATATTAGTCCCCCTGGGATTTAAGTGCCACCCATCCTTACTGTACAGGTCCCACCTACCCCTAAAGAGGTCCCAGTGATCTAGGAACCAAAATCCCTGCCCTCTGCACCAGTCCCTCAGCCACGCATTCAGCCTCCACCTCATTTCATTTCTTCCCTCATTCTCCCGTGGCACAGGCAGCAATCCTGAGATTACTACCTTTGCTTTTCTCTTCCTCAGCTGCCTACCCAGTTCCCTATAGTCCCTTTTCACGAGTGCCTCCCTCTTCTTGCCTACGTCAGTAGTACCTATACGTACTACAACCTCTGGTTCCTCACCCTCCCCTTTCAGGATGTCTGGGACACACCCAGAGACATCCCGAATCCCAGCTCCAGGGAGACAAACCACCATCCGCGACTCCCGTCTACGTCCACAAAAACGCCTGTCCGCCCCCCTCACTGTGGAGTCCCCTATTAACACTACCTTTCTGCTCTCTTTTTTGATTTTTGGACACACTGGCTCAGCTCCAGAGATCTGGCCACCGCTTCCTCCCTCAGATGAGCTGTCCCCCCCAGCGGTACTCAGGCCGGAGTACTTATTTTGAAGGGGGACATCCACCGGCGTGCTCTCCATCACCCGTGGTTTCCCCTTCCTAATAGTTACCCAAGTGCCCTCATCCCGTTGCCCTGGTGTGGCTACTTGCTGATAGCTCCTATCTATAACCTCCTCACTCTCCCGAACGAGCCGAAGGTCCTCGAGCTGCATTGTTTATTCAGGGTCACTGTTTATTCAGGGTAAGGATCACTCACTGTGTAACTGTACAGAGTCACTGTTTATTCAGGGTAAGGATCACTCACTGTGTAACTGTACAGAGTCACTGTTTATTCAGGGTAAGGATCACTCACTGTGTAACTGTACAGAGTCACTGTTTATTCAGCAGGGTAAGGATCACTCACTGTGTAACTGTACAGAGTCACTGTTTATTCAGCAGGGTAAGGATCACTCACTGTGTAACTGTACAGAGTCACTGTTTATTCAGCAGGGTAAGGATCACTCACTGTGTAACTGTACAGAGTCACTGTTTATTCAGCAGGGTAAGGATCACTCACTGTGTAACTGTACAGAGTCACTGTTTATTCAGCAGGGTAAGGATCACTCACTGTGTAACTGTACAGAGTCACTGTTTATTCAGGGTAAGGGTCACTCACTGTGTAACTTGAACAAAGAACGTAGAACAGTACAGCACAGTACAGGCCCTTCGGCCCTAAATGTTGTGCCGAGCTTTGTCTGAAACCAAGATCAAGCTATCCCACTCCCTATCATTCTGGAGTGCTCCATGTGCCTATCCAATAACCGCTTGAAAGTTCCTAAAGTGTCCGACTCCACTATCACAGCAGGCAGTCCATTCCACACCCCAACCACTCTCTGAGCAAAGAATCTACCTCGGACATCCCTCCTATATCTCCCACCATGAACCTTATAGTTATGCCCCCTAGTAACAGCAATACCCACGCGAGGAAATAGTCTCTGAACATCTATCCCCCTCATCATCTTATAAACCTCTATTAAGTCGCCTCTCATCCTCCTCTGCTCTAAAGAGAAAAGTCCCATCTCCCTCAGCCTTTCCTCATAAGACCTACCCTCCAAACCAGGCAGCATCCTGGGAAATCTCCTCTGCACTCTCTCCAATTCTTCCACATCCTTCTTATAGTGAGGTGACCAGAACTGCACACAATATTCCAAATGTGGTCTCACCAACGTTCGGTATAGTTGCAGCATAACCCCACGGCTCTTAAACTCAAACCCCCTGTTAATAAACGCTAACACACTATAAGCCTTCTTCACGGCTCTATCCACTTGAGTGGCAACCTTCAGGGATCTGTGGATCTGAACCCCAAGATCTCTCTGTTCCTCCACATTCCTCAGAACCCTGCCATTGACCCTTTAATCCGCATTCAAGTTTGTCCTACCAAAATGAATCACCTCACACTTATCAGGGTTAAACTCCATCTGCCACTTTTCTGCCCAGCTCTGCATCCTATCAATGTCTCTTTGCAGCCTACAAATGCCCTCCACCTCATCCACTACTCCACCAATCTTGGTGTCATCAGCAAATTTACTGACCCACCCTCCAGCCCCCTCTTCCAAGTCATTGATAAAAATCACAAATAACAGAGGACCCAGCACTGATCCCTGTGGTACACTGCTGGTAACTGGCCTCCAGTCTGAAAATTTCCATCCACCAGCACCCTCTGTCTTCTATGAGACAGTAAGAAGTCTGACAACACCAGGTTAAAGTCCAACCAATTTATTTGATAGTAAACTCACAAGCTTTCTGGGTTAGCCCCTTCGTCAGGTGAATGGAGAGTTCTGGCCTCAGACAGAGCATATAAAGCACAGACAGTTTACAGATTACTGATTAGAATCTAATCAGTAATTGGCCAAATTTCCTTCTATCCCACACCTCTTTATTTTCTTCATGAGCCAACCATAGGGAACCTTATCAAACACCTTACTAAAATCCATGTATACAACATCAACTGCTCTTCTTTCATCTACACACTTAGTTACCTCTTCAAATAATTCAATCAAATTTGTGAGGCAGGACTTACCCCTCACGAATCTGTGCTGCCTTTCCTGGATTAAGCTGCATCTTTGTACTCTTAAACTGGACCAACTGATGGGCAACACGACAGCTCAGAGACTATCACTGTTTGCTGTGCAGATATATGGACCTGGGTCCGATCTCCGACTTGGGTCAGTGTCTGTGGGAGTTTGCACATTCTCCCCGTGCTTGCGTGGGTTTTCTCCGGGTGCTCCGGTTTCCTCCCACACCCCAAAAACATGCTTTTAGGCTGACTGGTGTTAACAAATTGTCCCTAAATTAGACCTCCCTTAATCTGGTGTAGAGAAAAGTCATAGGTAGAAGAAGGTAGATGAGGCACTCACTGAATGTTAAAATGGCGGCGCAGACTTGTTGGGCCGAAGGGCCTGTTTCCTGTGCTGTGTTGTTCTTTGTTCTTTCCAAATGGTCATAAATCCTATCTCTCAGGACCCTTTCCATTAACTTACCAACCACCTAAGTAAGACTAACTGGCCTATAATTACCGGGGTCACTCCTATTTCCTTTCTTGAACAGAGGAACAGCATTCACCACTCTCCAGTCCTCTGGCACTATCCCATGGACAGTGAGGACCCAAAAATCAAAGCCAAAAGCTCTGCAATCTCATCCCTTGCCTCCCAAAGAATCCTAGGATATATTCCATCTGGCCCAGGGGGACTTATCAACCCTCAGGTTTTTCCAAATTGCTAATACATCTTCCCTCAGAACATCTACCTCCTCCAGCCTATCAGCCTGTATCACATTCTCATCCTCAAAAACATGGCCCCTCTCCTTAGTGAACACTGAAGAAACTGAATTCATCGCCTCACCTATCTCTTCTGACTCTATGCACAAGTTCCCACTACTATCCTTGACTGGCCCTAACCTCACCCTGGTCATTCTTTTATTTCTCACATAAGAGTAAAAAGCCTTGGGGTTTTCCTTGATCTGACCCACCAAGGACTTCTCATACCCCCTCCTAAGCCCTTTTTTTAGCTCATTCCTTGCTACCTTGTAACCCTCAAGCGACCCAACTGAACCTTGTTTTCTCATCCTTACATACGCTTCCTTTTTCCTCTTGACAAGACATTCAACCTCCTTTATGAACCATGGTTCCCTCACTCGGCCATTTCCTCCCTGCCTGCCAGGGACATATCTATCAAGGACATACATTATTTGTTCCTTGAAAAAGCTCCACTTTTCATTTGTGCCCATACCTGACAGTTTCTGCTCCCATCTTATGCTCCCTAATTCTTGCCTAATTGCATCATAATTACCCCAGCCCCAATTATAAACCTTGCCCTGCTGTGTGACCCTATCCCTCTCCATTGCAATAATGAAGGACGTTGAATTGTGGTCACTATCTCCAAAGTGCTCTCCCACAAACAAATCTAACACTTGGCCCGGTTCATTACCCAGTATCAAGTCCAATGTGGCCCCACCTCTTATCGGTTTATGCACATATTGTGTCAGGAAACTCTCCTGCACACACTGTACAAAAAGTGCCCCATCCGAACTATTCGATCTATAAAGGTTACAATCAATATTTGGAAAGTTAAAGTCACCCATGATAACTACCCTGTGACCTCCACACCTATCCATAATCTGCTTTGCCATTTCCTCCTCCACGCCTCTATTACTATTAGGGGGCCTGTAGAAAACCCCTAACAACGTGACCGATCCTTTCCTATTTCTAACTTCAGCCCGTATTACCCCAGTAGGCAGATCCCCCTCGAACTGCCTTTCAGCAGCTGTTAAACTATCCTTGATTAACACTGCTACTCCTCCACCCCTTTTACCACCTTCCCTACTCTTACTGAAACATCTATACCCCGGAACTGCCAACAACCATTCCTGTCCCTGTTCTAACCATGTCTCCATAGTGGCCACAACATCATAGTCCCAAGTACCAATCCACTCTCCACGTTCACCCTCCTTATTCCGGTGCTCCTTGCATTGAAGTAGATACACTTTAACCCACCATCCTGTCTGCCTGTACACTCCTGTGACCTTGATACCCTCCTCAGTATTTCCCTACACTCAACACTGGCTTCTGGACTACAGCTCGTTTTCCCACCTCTCTGACAAATTAGTTTAAATCCCTCTGAAGAGCTGTAGCAAATTTCCCTCCCGGGACACAGATAAGCTGCAGAGCTGGGCTGAGAGGTGGCAAATGGAGTTTAATACAGAAAAGTGTGAGGTGATTCACTTTGGTAAGAATAACAGGAGTACAGAATATAGGGCTAATGGAAGGACTCTTAGTAGTGTTGAAGAGCAGAGAGATCTTGGGGTACATGTGCATAGCTCCCTGAAAGTTGGCACCCAGGTTGATAAGGTTGTTAAGAAGGCGTACGGTGTGTTAGCTTTTATTAGTAGAGGGATTGAATTTCGGAGCCGTGAGGTCATGTTACAACTGTACAAAACTCTGGTGCGGCTGCACTTGGAGTATTGCGTACAGTTCTGGTCGCCGCATTATAAGAAAGATGTGGAGGCATTGGAAAGGGTGCAGAGGAGGTTTACCAGGATGTTGCCTGGTATGGTGGGAAGGTCTTACGAGGAAAGGCTGAGGGACTTGAGGTTATTTTCATTGGAGAGAAGAAGGTTACGAGGTGACCTAATTGAGGCATACAAGATGATCAAAGGATTGGATAGGGTGGACAGTGAGAGCCTTTTACCTTGGATGGTGATGACTAACACAAGGGGACATAGCTTTAAATTAAGGGGTGGTAATTATAGGACGGATGTCAGAGGTAGGTTCTTTACTCAGAGGGTAGTAAGGTCGTGGAATGCCCTGCCTGCAGCAGTTGTGGACTCGCCAACTTTAAGGGCGTTCAAATGGTCAGTGGATAGGCATATGGATAACATTGGAATAGTTTAGGTTAGAGGGTCATTAGATTGGTTCCATTGGTCGGCGCAACATCGAGGGCCGAAGGGCCTGTACTGCGCTGTAATGTTCTATGTTCTATGATATTAGTGCCCCTCTGGTTCAGGAGCAAACCATCCTGTTTGTACAGGTCCCACCTTCCCCAGAATGTGCTCCAATTATCCATGTCGCTGAAACCCTCTCTTCTACACCATCCCTGCAGCCACATTTTAATCTGCACTCTCTCCCTGGTCCTCAACTCACTAGCATGTGGCACCGGCAACAAACCAGAGATGATAACGTGCTCTGTCCTGTCTCTCAGCTTCCACCCTAGCTCCCTAAATTCTTGTTTTAAATCCCTGTCCCTTCTCTTACTGATGTGAACCACAACTTGTGACTGTTCCCCCTCTCTCTTAAGGATCCTGAAAACATAGACTGAGACGTCATGGACTCTTGCACCCAGGAGGCAGCATACCATCCGTCAGTCTCTTTCGCTGCCACAGAATCTCTTATCTGTCCCTCTAACTATTGAGTCCCCAATTACTATTGCTCTCCTGCTCTCCCCCTTCCCTTCTGAGCCACAGGGATGAATTTAGTGCTGGAGATCGGGTCACCATGGCTGGTAGGTGATTCCCCCCACAACAATATCCAAAGCGGTATACTTGTTGCCGAGGGACCAACCACAGGAGATCCCCGCACTAACTGCTTTCTCCCAGCCCCCCTCACCATCACCCATCCATCTTCATTCTTTGGAGTGACTATATCCCCGAAGTTTCTACCTATGACCACCTCTGCCTCCCGACTGATCCGAGGTTCATACAGCTCCAGCTCCAGTTTCCTAATGTGGTTTTTGAGGAGCTGGAGATGGATAAAGATCCCACAGGTGAAATCAGCAGGGACACTAACTGTAACAGAGTCACTGTTTATTCAGCAGGGTAAGGATCACTCACTGTGTAACTGTACAGAGTCACTGTTTATTCAGGGTAAGGGTCACTCACTGTGTAACTGTACAGAGTCACTGTTTATTCAGGGTAAGGATCACTCACTGTGTAACTGTACAGAGTCACTGTTTATTCAGCAGGGTAAGGATCACTCACTGTGTAACTGTACAGAGTCACTGTTTATTCAGCAGGGTAAGGGTCACTCACTGTGTAACTGTACAGAGTCACTGTTTATTCAGCAGGGTAAGGGTCACTCACTGTGTAACTGTACAGAGTCACTGTTTATTCAGGGTAAGGGTCACTCACTGTGTAACTGTACAGAGTCACTGTTTATTCAGCAGGGTAAGGATCGCTCACTGTGTAACTGTACAGAGTCACTGTTTATTCAGGGTAAGGATCACTCACTGTGTAACTGTACAGAGTCACTGTTTATTCAGGGTAAGGGTCACTCACTGTGTAACTGTACAGAGTCACTGTTTATTCAGGGTAAGGATCACTCACTGTGTAACTGTACAGAGTCACTGTTTATTCAGCAGGGTAAGAATCACTCACTGTGTAACTGTACAGAGTCACTGTTTATTCAGGGTAAGGGTCACTCACTGTGTAACTGTACAGAGTCACTGTTTATTCAGGGTAAGAATCACTCACTGTGTAACTGTACAGAGTCACTGTTTATTCAGGGTAAGGATCACTCACTGTGTAACTGTACAGAGTCACTGTTTATTCAGGGTAAGGATCACTCACTGTGTAACTGTACAGAGTCACTGTTTATTCAGCAGGGTAAGGATCACTCACTGTGTAACTGTACAGAGTCACTGTTTATTCAGCAGGGTAAGGGTCACTCACTGTGTAACTGTACAGAGTCACTGTTTATTCAGCAGGGTAAGAATCACTCACTGTGTAACTGTACAGAGTCACTGTTTATTCAGGGTAAGGGTCACTCACTGTGTAACTGTACAGAGTCACTGTTTATTCAGGGTAAGAATCACTCACTGTGTAACTGTACAGAGTCACTGTTTATTCAGGGTAAGGATCACTCACTGTGTAACTGTACAGAGTCACTGTTTATTCAGGGTAAGGGTCACTCACTGTGTAACTGTACAGAGTCACTGTTTATTCAGGGTAAGAATCACTCACTGTGTAACTGTACAGAGTCACTGTTTATTCAGGGTAAGGATCACTCACTGTGTAACTGTACAGAGTCACTGTTTATTCAGCAGGGTAAGGATCACTCACTGTGTAACTGTACAGAGTCACTGTTTATTCAGGGTAAGGGTCACTCACTGTGTAACTGTACAGAGTCACTGTTTATTCAGGGTAAGGGTCACTCACTGTGTAACTGTACAGAGTCACTGTTTATTCAGGGTAAGGGTTACTCACTGTGTAACTGTACAGAGTCACTGTTTATTCAGGGTAAGAATCACTCACTGTGTAACTGTACAGAGTCACTGTTTATTCAGGGTAAGGATCACTCACTGTGTAACTGTACAGAGTCACTGTTTATTCAGGGTAAGGATCACTCACTGTGTAACTGTACAGAGTCACTGTTTATTCAGCAGGGTAAGGATCACTCACTGTGTAACTGTACAGAGTCACTGTTTATTCAGCAAGGTAAGGATCACTCACTGTCTAACTGTACAGAGTCACTGTTTATTCAGGGTAAGGATCACTCACTGTGTAACTGTACAGAGTCACTGTTTATTCAGGGTAAGGGTTACTCACTGTGTAACTGTACAGAGTCACTGTTTATTCAGCAGGATAAGGATCACTCACTGTGTAACTGTACAGAGTCACTGTTTATTCAGGGTAAGGGTTACTCACTGTGTAACTGTACAGAGTCACTGTTTATTCAGGGTAAGGGTTACTCACTGTGTAACTGTACAGAGTCACTATCTATTTAACATACAGTAAAATTTTTAGTTTAAGGATTATTAAATATATTACGCTGAGAAATCGGCAGGATGTTTTATACAGCTCTTTAAATGGGCACTGGTCTCCACTCTGTACAGAGTATGTCTTGACCTCATCTGCATATTTTTCAGTAAACAAACTGCAGGAAATGTTGAGATAAATATTTGATAGATTCTCTGTTCTGTCAGAGAGATGGTGTCCAGGTGACTTTTTCTTGGGTATTTCCGTTTTTGATTTGGGGTCAGGCAGGGAGGGAGTGAGGAGTCCCCCAAATGACCCTCACATCTCTGCTGCTTGCTTTATGCTCCATGGAATTCTAATTCATAACAGTTTCATTTCAATTTACATAAAGTTCCTTTTGCTGGCGTGAGATGAAGCAGATTGTGTCTGTGATCCAATTCTCCAACTAACAGAAAGCTGCTTCCTACTGGGAGCAAACGCATGCCATCTGATCTCAACAGCTTCTGGGAGGTCCCACCAAGTGACAGGTACAGCATGGGGTTAGATACAGAGTAAAGCTCCCTCTACACTGTCCCCCATCAAACACTCCCAGGACAGGTACAGCACGGGGGTTAGATACAGAGTAAAGCTCCCTCTACACTGTCCCCATCAAACACTCCCAGGACAGGTACAGCACGGGGTTAGATACAGAGTAAAGCTCCCTCTACACTGTCCCCCATCAAACACTCCCAGGACAGGTACAGCACGGGGTTAGATACAGAGTAAAGCTCCCTCTACACTGTCCCCCCCATCAAACACTCCCAGGACAGGGACAGCACGGGGTTAGATACAGAGTAAAGCTCCCTCTACACTGTCCCCCCATCAAACACTCCCAGGACAGGTACAGCATGGGGTTAGATACAGAGTAAAGCTCCCTCTACACTGTCCCCCATCAAACACTCCCAGGACAGGTACAGCACGGGGTTAGATACAGAGTAAAGCTCCTTCTACACTGTCCCCCCATCAAACACTCCCAGGACAGGTACAGCACGGGGTTAGATACAGAGTAAAGCTCCCTCTACACTGTCCCCATCAAACACTCCCAGGACAGGTACAGCATGGGGTTAGATACAGAGTAAAGCTCCCTCTACACTGTCCCCATCAAACACTCCCAGGACAGGTACAGCATGGGGTTAGATACAGAGTAAAGCTCCCTCTACACTGTCCCCATCAAACACTCCCAGGACAGGTACAGCACGGGGTTAGATACAGAGTAAAGCTCCCTCTACACTGTCCCCCCATCAAACACTCCCAGGACAGGTACAGCATGGGGTTAGATACAGAGTAAAGCTCCCTCTACACTGTCCCCCATCAAACACTCCCAGGACAGGTACAGCACAGGGTTAGATACAGAGTAAAGCTCCTTCTACACTGTCCCCCCATCAAACACTCCCAGGACAGGTACTGCTCAGGGTTAGATACAGAGTAAAGCTCCCTCTACACTGTCCCCCCATCAAACACTCCCAGGACAGGTACAGCACGGGGTTAGATACAGAGTAAAGCTCCCTCTACACTGTCCCCCCATCAAACATTCCCAGGACAGGTACAGCATGGGGTTAGATACAGAGTAAAGCTCCCTCTACACTGTCCCCCCATCAAACACTCCCAGGACAGGTACAGCACAGGGTTAGATATAAATCTATTTGTGCCTGCTAGCTAGTATCCTCTCCTCGATGAATTTTCATTGACTGTGCAAGGGATGAAGTGAACGAATTCCTCAGATTCCAGGGATGAAGGAATGAGTGAAGGAATATCTGGATGAGTGTCAGATACAAACAGTTGGATCACCAGGCAGAATAATCCATCTCTAAAGGTTCCTCTACAGCCCGTAGCTGGAGCTGAATGCAGGATCGTTCCTGGGGATTTTGTCACTCTCAGGTTGATATTATCAGTGGTGTAATGCAGCACTGGCATCTGTTGGTGCTGCAGTGTTCCTCACACACCACACTGTAACTAAGACTATCCAGAGAAATCACACCCTTTACATTCAGCTCATGTCTTGCCAGAAACTGTAAGATTCAGCCGTGGCTGAGAGTTGGCACATCAGCCTGCCTGTGTCCTGCCAAAGCACTCCCCTGTATCACTCTGCAGCATACTAATTCAGATATTTCAGCAATCAGAATTGCTTAAAGCAGTGAATGTTAAGGAAGGAATCTCAGGTCTAAAAATGCAACCTGATTTTGGGTGGATGTTATGGTTCAGGAATGTGAATATGCAAAATTCCTTTTATTTGGAACTCTGCAGATGCTGATGTTTATCAATTAAATATTTTACACCAGCTGCTTATCACAATATAATATTACCAAGAGCACTGCTGTCATCAAGATGGAAATAATTGAGTTTAGTTGGTGGTGAGTATATCCATTTAAAGTGCAATAATATTAAGTGGGCTATGTTTCCAATACAGGCCAGTAAACACTCCAAATATCAAATACATCCCCAATATACCCGATGCTCTGTATATCCAATAAACATTCTATGTATCAAATAAATACCCCATGGACTCAATCAATATCCAACAAATTTTCCACATGTTGACTGACACACCATATAGACAGTAAAATCCTATTTCATTAGACAGACAGCTGAGAAAATATTAATCTACCCAACAAGTACCCCATAAATCAGCAATCACGCTTATAAATAGCAGAGTTTTAGTTATACAAGAACAAGTTCACATTAATGTGGCAAAAATAAACCAGAATCAGATGAGGTGAAAACAAAGAATAACTGAACCCAGTGGGACGGAACCCTGAATTTTCACTCAGAGCAGATGAGTGGACAAAGTGCATACAAAGTTTTATAAAACAAGTTATAATCAACCATTTAGTTTAAAAGTGATTTCATTCTGTAGCAGCAGTGATATTGGAGATATGTGGCATCGGGATTAAATAACACATCCAGTACAACACCAAAACCTCCCTAGATTTTGGAGCTTTGTTTGTGATTGAATTTCCAGAGGAAATAATGCTGAACACAGGATATCTGTTGTTAATGTGAATGGGGGTAAATTGTGCAAACACGATAGCTATTCGATTCTCCTAATTGTACCAATTTCTTACCCCTCTGTTGACTGCATTGCACCCTGGGAGTTCAATGCTGAGATCTGAAGGTTTGGATTCTAGTGTTCCGCTCTTTTCATGACCTCTCTCCTCCCAATCTTGTAATCTCTTCAAACTGATCAAAATCTTTATGTTCCTTCCTCCTGAATATTCCCAGTTTCAATCTCTCCTCCACTGGTGGTCATGTGTTCAGCTGCTGAGGGTCTGAACTCTGGACTTCCCTCCCGAAACCACCCCCCCTTCTCTATCTCACCTATCTCCTTTAAGACTGTCCTTCAAACCTGTATTTCCAATAAGGCTTTGATCAATTGGCAGCACAACTGCTCAACACTGATGTTTATCTCCACCAGTCTGATCTCACCCTTTCATCATATCCATTTATTCCTTTTTCTTGCTTGTGTTTATCCTGCTTTACTCTTCGATGTATCTTTTATACTATTCCCTTGACAACTCCGTGTGGGAGTGAGTTCCACATTCCCACCACTCTTTGGCTAAAGAAGTTTCTCCTGAATTCTATATTTATGGCCCTTAATTTTGAACTCCCCACATGTGGAAACTATGTCTCGCCCTTTGAACTCTTTCATAATTTTAAACTATTAAATCATCTCATTCTAAAGAAAAGAACCCTCTCTGGTCCAGTCTTTCATGACTGAATCTCTCAGCTCTTGTCTACTTTCTGCACATGGCCTAGTGCTACTATCACTAGATTATTAATCCAGAAACTGAGCTAATGTTCTGGGGACCTGGGTTCGAATCCTGCCCATGACAGATGGTGGAATTTCTATCTGGAATGAAGAATCTACTGATGACCATGAAACGATTGTCGATTGTCGGAAAGACCCACCTGGGTCACTAATGCCCTTTAGGGAAGGAAATCTGCCGTCCTTACCCGGTCTGGCCTACATGTGACTCCAGAGACACCGTAATGTGCTTGACTCTCAATCACCTTCAAGGGCACTAGGGATGGGCAATAAATGGTGGCTAGCCAGCGACGCCCATGTCCCACAAAATGACTAATAAATACTTTCTCCAGTTCCCCATATCCTTCTTCTAATAAAAGACCAGAAAAGTTCCAAGTATTTCAACTGTTTAAAAGCGTTACAAAACTTCTCAGCTTTTCAATTCTATCCCTTTGGAAATGAAGCCCACTGATTGGTTTGCAATTTTATGGCCTTGTTAACCTGTGTCACTGCTCCTAATGACTTAAAAATCTGTTAAGAACACTGTGAATCTTTATTCATCAAGCAGACACATGGGAACATCACCACCTGCAAGTTTCCCTCCAAGTCACACACTATCCTGACTTAGAAATATATCACCGCTCTGTTACTATCGCTCTCCCTCGCAGTGAAACTTTAATTGGTGCACTTTGGAAAAGTGAGTGATTGAGGTGGTTGTGCAGTGCAGTATGTGAGAGAGGGCAGTATTCCTGATCATTACTTATAGACAGAATCAACCCAAAAACATGAGGACCTGCTCCCAGAAGGCACTGCAGTTGGCAGCTTTTCACACCTCTCTAACACCCATGGTGACTGTACATGGATGGCAGGCTGCATATTCATTATAGTGATTGATTCCACTGGCTTACAGCACTCAGTGGGTGCCTGGGTACCAGGGAGGAGGGATACTGCTACATCTGTGTAACTGTTGGGGCCTATCCAACACTTACTACATCTCCCGCAGGCCTCCCACTATATTTTCTTCTGGGTTTATTTTTGATGGGGGATGGTTGGTGCTCACACCTCTCAAATTCAGTCAGGCAGATGCAGTGTGAACAACAGATTGAACCTGCGATCCTTACACACAAGCTGCTTAAAAAGGCAAATCACAATTTTGCCTTGTGTGATTTTAAGTAAAGCTGGTTCACCACACGGAGCAAGGACTCAGTCTCAAGTTGCTGAAGATCTCCCGACCAGCGCCTGCTAAAGATTGGCAGCTGGGACAACTAAGGCATTGCTCCAATGGGGACCTGGGACTTTCAGAATCAAGGCCGATTGCCCTGTGTGGATCCACAGGCAATCTGGGAACAGTGGAGAATCAGCTATAACTACTCTCCTCAGGCCATTCATTTCCAGAGCTGCAACTTAACCACAGCAATTTCCTCTATCGATGTGAATGAAAATGAAACATACTTACAAAGAATAAGGAGCAGGATTCCATTCAGCCCATCAAGCTTACTCTGCAATTTGTTAAGGCCATGCTTAATCTGATTGTGACTGGACCCTAGACGTCCTAACCGACAGACCACAATCAGTAAGGATAGGCAATGACACCTCCTCAATAATTATCCTCAACACCAGTGCCCCACAAGGCTGTGTTCTCAGCCCCCTACTACACTCCTTATACACCTGTGACTGTGTGACCAAATTCCCCTCCAATTTGATTTTCAGATTTGCTGATAACACCACCGTAATGGGTCGGACCTCAAACAATGATGAGACGGAGTACAGGAAAGAGAGAGAATGAAATGGTGCGATGACAATAATCTCTCCCTCACTGTCAGTAAAACAAAGAGATAGTCATTGACTTCACAAAGCATAGTGGACAGCACGCATCTGCATCAGTGTGGATGAAATGGAAATGGTCAACAGCTTCGAGTTTGCAGATGTCCAGATCACCAACAATCTGTCCTGGTCCTCCCATCCTGATAATATAGCTAAGAAAGCTCACCAATGTCTACTTTCTCAGAAGTCTAAGGAAATTTGGCACGTCCGTTATGGCTCTTGCCAACCTTTGCACATGCACCATAGAAAGCATTCTTTCTGGATGTATCACAGGTTGGTATGGGATCCTGCTCTGCCCAAGACTGCAAGAAACTACAAAGAATTGTGAATGTAGCCCAATCCATCACACAAACCAGCCTCCCAGCCTTTGACTCTGTCTACACTTCCTGCTGCCTCGGCAAAGCAGTCAACATAATTAAGGACCCCACACAGCCCGGACATTCTCTCTACCATCTTCCGTCGGGAAAATGATACAAAGCTCTGAGATCACATACCAACCAATTCAAGAACAGCTTCTTCCCTGCTGCCATCAGACTTTTGAATGGATCTACCTTATATGAAGTTGATATTTCTCTATACCCTAGCTATGATTGTAATGCTATATTCTGCACCCTCTCTTTTACTTCTCCCCATGTTCTCTATGTATGGTATGCTTTGTCTGGATACCATGCAAGAAATGATACTTTTCACTGTATCCTGAAACATGTGACAATAATAAATCAAATCAAATCAAATGAAATTTCCACTTTCCTGCCTACCCTTTATATCCTCGGACTGTACTATCATTCAAGAATCTATTAAATTCAATCTTTAGAATATTCAATGAGAGACCCTCCACTGTCTCTGAGAGAGAGAATTCTAAAGATGCACAATCCTTTGAGTGAAGTAATTTCTCCTCAGTTCAGTCCTAAATGATCAGCCTCTTACCTTGTTTTAGATTCCCCCAACCAGCAGAAACGATCTCTCAAACCCCTATCAAACCCTGTCAGAATCCTATAGCTGTCAATAAGATCACCTCTCATTCTTCTAAACTCCAGGGAATATAAACCCAGGTTCTAATCATCAAACAGTCCCCTCATCCCAAAGACTAATTTACTGAACCTTTCCTGCACTCCCTCCAGTGATTACATCCTTTCTGAAACATGAAGACCAAAACTGTACACAGTATTCCAGATTTGGTTTCACTAAAAACCCTGTACAACTGCAACAAGACTTTTTAATTCATGTACTCCAGTCCCCTTACAATAAAGACCAACAGACCTTTGTAATTGCTTCATGCTATATTTCTATGTTTCTACGCACAAGTGCACAAATTTCTCTAAGAATGAACACTCACAAATTTCACACCTTTTAAAAATTATCCTGCTTTTAAGAACATAAGAACATAAGAAATAGGAGCAGGAGTAGGCCATCTAGCCCTTCGAGCCTGCCCCGCCATTCAATAAGATCATGGCTGATCTGTCGTGGCTCAGTTCCACTTTCCCGCCCTCTCCCCATAACCCTTAATCCCCTCTCTTATCAAAAACCCATCAACCCGCGTCTTAAAAATATTTAGCGAGGCAGCCTCCACCACTTCAACGGGCAGAGAATTCCAGAGATTCGCCACCCTTTGAGTGAAGAAGTTCCTCCTCAACTCCGTTCTAAACCGCCCCCCTTTTATCTTGAGGCTGTGCCCCCTAGTCCTACTGTCTTTTTTGAGCGGGAAGAGTCTCTCCACCTCTATCCTATCCATCCCATTCATCATCTTATACGTCTCAATGAGATCTCCCCTCATTCTTCTAAACTCTAACGAGTACAAGCCCAGTTTATTCAGCCTCTCCTCATAGCTCAACCCCCTCAACTCCGGTATCAGCCTAGTAAACCTCCTCTGCACTTCCTCCAAGGCCAAAATATCTTTGCGCAGGTACGGCGCCCAAAACTGCACACAGTACTCCAGCTGCGGCCTCACCAATGCCCTGTATAGCTGCAGCAAGACCTCCCTACTTTTATATTCAATCCCCCTCGCTATGAAGGCCAGCATCCCATTCGCCTTCCTGACCACCTGCTGCACCTGCAAGCTGGGTTTTTGCGACTCATGCACAAGGACCCCGAGGTCCCTCTGCACCGTCACCTGCTGCAGTTTTTCGCCACGTAAGTAATAATCCTTCCTACCATTATTCCTACCAAAGTGGACCACCTCACACTTGCCAACATTAAATTCCATTTGCCATTTCCTGGCCCATTCGCCCAGCCTATCTAGATCCTTCTGTAGACTCTCCACACCCCCCGCACAATTTGCCGTTCCACCAATCTTGGTGTCATCAGCAAATTTCGACACCCTACACTCGGTTCCCTCCTCCAGATCATCTATATAAATGGTAAATAGCTGAGGCCCCAGCACCGACCCCTGGGGCACTCCACTAGTCACCAACCGCCAATCCGAATAGCACCCGTTGACCCCCACTCTCTGCCTCCTATTTGACAACCAATCCTCTATCCACGCTAACACCCTATTCTTACAACCAGAGTGAATAACCTCAGACTCCCCCACGTTATCCTCTTTATGTCCTGCCCATTGGATGATTCAATATCTTTAAATCTCTGCCAACTGATCACCACAACCACCAAAACCAATTGTTTATTGCCTTGCCACTGATTCCATCCTCCATAAAACCTATTGAATTCTCTCTTATCAAGAACACTTATGTGTGTCTCTGCTACGTTGTCTGTCTCTGTCCCACTGCTCTCCCCTTAAAAACCTCCCAAAACCAACTTTTCATTAACTTTCTCTCCTGGCTCCTCCTTTTTCCAACTATTCCTTTGTGTGTTTTATTTACTGTATTTTCCTCTCTAGAATACTTCACTGTGTTAAAGGTGCCAATAAACTCAACTTGTTCTTTCCTGGGACGAAGGAGATTAGAATGTGAATGGGAGTGTAGGTATCAGCCGTTGTCTCACATACGCTCAATGCTGAGTTAATTAGCTTGTTGTAAAGTTTCAGGATTAAAGCCTGCTTTATTCTCAAATTTTCTTTTTAATGTTTGCAGTTTATTCCAGAGATTGATGGAAAACTAGGAGCAAGTGCTCTGAATTCGATGCTGCCGTCTGTACGATTGTGAAACACAAGTTAGCAGTTAGTGCCAGTGGCCAGAGGCTCCAGTGATTAGAAAAGGTGCAGTCTGGTGTCACTGCCAGCAGTGTTGCCTGCCCCTGACTGGGTAGGGCGACTGGGGAAAGGGCATTGCAGAGACACAGGGCCATAGAAATGGAGAATATTTTGGAGTTTTGATGGCTTGTCCTTTGGTTTGTCTCCTTACGAGGTGAATGAATGGGAGATAGGAGCAGGAGGAGGCCACTTGGCCCTTCGATATGGGATTGAATCTGTGGTAATCTGAGTGGGAAGTAATTGAACAAAATGCCCCGGAATTATCAATGTGAAGGTCTTTGGTTCTGCTACAATGGTGAAAATACATAAAGACCATAAGGTATAGAAGCTGAATTAGGCCATTTGGCCCACTGACTGATTGGGGCAGAATACAGGGCTGGGTGGGTGGGGATTGGTGCAGAATGTTGGGCTGGGGGGGTGGGGATTGGTGCAGAACACTGGCCTGGGGGGTGGGGATTGGGGCAGAATGCTGGGCTGGGGGGTGGGGATTGGGGCAGAACGCTGGGCTGGGGGGGTGGGGATTGGGGCAGAACGCTGGGCTGGGGGGGTGGGGATTGGGGCAGAATGTTGGGCTGGGGGGGTGGGGATTGGTGCAGAATGTTGGGCTGGGGGGGTGGGGATTGGTGCAGAATGTTGGGCTGGGGGGGTGGGGATTGGTGCAGAATGTTGGGCTGGGGGGTGGGGATTGGGGCAGGACTCTGGGCTGGGGGGGTGGGGATTGGGGCAGGACTCTGGCCTGGGGGGGTGGGGATTGGGGCAGGACTCTGGCCTGGGGGGGTGGGGATTGGGGCAGAATGTTGGGCTGGGGGGGTGGGGATTGGGGCAGGACTCTGGGCTGGGGGGGTGGGGATTGGGGCAGGACTCTGGGCTGGGGGGGTGGGGATTGGGGCAGTATGCTGGGCTGGGGGGTGGGGATTGGGGCAGGACTCTGGGCTGGGGGGGTGGGGATTGGGGCAGTATGCTGGGCTGGGGGGTGGGGATTGGGGCAGGACTCTGGGCTGGGGGGGTGGGGATTGGGGCAGGACTCTGGGCTGGGGGGTGGGGATTGGGGCAGGACTCTGGCCTGGGGGGGTGGGGATTGGGGCAGTATGCTGGGCTGGGGGGTGGGGATTGGGGCAGGACTCTGGGCTGGGGGGTGGGGATTGGGGCAGTATGCTGGGCTGGGGGGTGGGGATTGGGGCAGGACTCTGGGCTGGGGGGTGGGGATTGGGGCAGTATGCTGGGCTGGGGGGTGGGGATTGGGGCAGGACTCTGGGCTGGGGGGTGGGGATTGGGGCAGTATGCTGGGCTGGGGGGTGGGGATTGGGGCAGAATGCTGGGCTGGGGGGTGGGGATTGGGGCAGGACTCTGGGCTGGGGGGTGGGGAATAAGGCAGAGAGCTGGGCGGGGGTATGAATTGGTGCAGAACGCTGTGAGTGTGGCAGCTGTGTGGCCCGTGTGTTCCTGTCACTGGGACCATCAATGTCATTTGTTGTATGGAAGCAGATGGGATGTCGTTGTGATGCCAGCATTGAAATCCGGCTGCTTTAACTCACTGGGGAGACGGTAAAGCTGCTGTTTGCAATACAAAGCACCTCCCCCATCAATGCACATAAATACACTGACAATAAACAGGAGCTCGCGCACAGGCAGACCTGCATTCCATAAAGACACCACTGAAAGAAACTGTACATTTATCAATTCTGAAATGTTAACCACTGAAAGGATCTATGTCCCTATTATTAACACAGGACAAGTTTCTGCTGAGATAGTTTAAGGCAAACCACATTTTTGTTAGTGCCACATTCCAGGATGGTTCTCAATGGAATGGGCACAGTGAGAAGTCTCACAACACCAGGTTAAAGTCCAACAGGTTTATTTGGTAGCACGAGCTTTCAGAATTACTCCTTCATCAGGTGAGTAGAGAGCTGTGTTCACAAACAGGGCATATATAGATACAAACTTAATTTACAAGATAATAGTTGGAATGTGAGTCTTTATAGGTAATCACGTCTTTACAGGTACAGACAATGTGAGTGGAGAGAGGGTTAAGCGCAGGTTAAAGAGATGTGTATTGTCTCCAGACAGGACAGTTAGTGAGGTTTTGCAAATCCAGGCAAGTCATGGGGGTTATAGATAGTGTGACATGAACCCAAGATCCCGGTTGAGACCGTCCTCGTGTACGGAACTTGGCTATCAGTTTCAGTGGAACTCAATGGAATGATGCAGCAGGCCACCTGTTATAACAAGGCAAAGACATGCCAGTTAACTACAGAATTTGTGCACTCACACACAGTTCTGCCTTACCTTCAATGGCACTAACCATTTCATTATCATTCAATCCTAAACTTGTGCCTAATTCTGATCAGCCCTCATTGTTAAAACAAGGTTCACATTATCCAGGCATCTCAAATAATACAGTTGCCAGTCACTCATCTGGACCCTTGCACTCTGACTCCCAGCTCACAAGGATCATTTAACATCTTGAACCATTTCCATATATTTCCAGGAATTATACTGAAAGTACTTCATTGTTATCAGGTGGGACTAGTTTCATTATAGATGCTGCAAGGTTTTATGATGTCCGGGTTAGTCATCACTCCTGTTTCTCTACTCCTACTGTTCGAAAGGGAATGTTGCCGGGGATGAGGAACTTCAGTTATGAAGATAGATTGGAGAACCATAGAACCATAGAACACTACAGCACAGAAACAGGCCCTTTGGCCCTTCTTGTCTGTGCCAAACCATTTTTCTGCCTAGTCCCACTGACCTGCACCTGGACCATATCCCTCCACACCCCTCTCATCCATGAAGCTGTCCAAGTTTTTCTTAAATGTTAAAAGTGACCCCGCATTTACCACTTCATCTGGCAGCTCATTTCAGACTCCCACCACTCTCTGTCTGAAGAAGCCCCCACTAATATTCCCTTTAAACTTTTCCCCTTTCACCCTTAACCCATGCCCTCTGTTTTTTTTCTCCCTTAGCCTCAGTGGAAAAAGCCTGCTTGCATTCACTCTATCTATACCCATCTCACCTTATACACCTCTATCAAATCTCCCCTCATTCTCCAGGGAATAAAGTCCTAACCTATTCAATCTTTCTCTGTAACTCAGTTTCTCAAGTCCTGGCAACATCCTTGTAAACCTTCTCTGTACTCTTTCAACCTTATTAATATCCTTCCTGTAATTAGGTGACCAAAACTGCACACAATAGAAGTTGGGACAGTTTGAGAAATTTGATTGAGGAATTCTAAATCATGAGAGGTCTGGACAGGGTAGGCAGAGAGGAACTGTTCCCACTGGTGGAAGGATTGAGAATTAGAGAGTAAGGCAGAATAGTGTGCTCTGCCCAAGACTGCAAGGAACTACAAAAGGTCGTGAATGTAGCCCAATCCATCTCGTAAACCACCCTCCCATCCATTGACTCTGTCTACACTTCCTGCTCCCTCGGCAAAGCAGCCAACATAACTAAGGACCCCACGCACCCCGAATATTCTCTCTTCCACCTTCTTCCTTTGGGAAAAAGATACAAAAGTCTGAGGTCATGTACTGACTCAAGAACAGCTTCTTCCCTGCTGCTGTCAGACTTTTGAATGGACCTACCTCACATTAAGTTGATCTTTCTCTACATTCACTACATTTCTCTACATTTAACACAACATTCTGCATTCTCTCATTTCCTTCTCTATGAATGGTATGCTTTGTCTGTATAGCTTGCAAGAAACAATACTTTTCATTGTATGTTAATACATGTGACAGTAATAAATCAAATCAAAATCACAGATTTAAGCTAATAGGCAGAAGAAGCCATGGCGACAAGAAGAGAAACTTTTTTATGCAGTCAGTGGTTAGGATCTGGTTTGTTTACAGTAAGAAGTCTCACAACACCAGGTTTATTTGGAATCACGAACTTTCGGAGTGCTGCTCCTGCATCAGATGAGTGTTGTAACTATTCGGTGATACTGAGAAGTGAAAGTAACATGATGGCCTTGTGACATGTCACACCAGAGAAAGCAGGAAATAACAGAGTCACCACTAGTTACAGACTGCACCTGCCTTTCATTCCAATGACTTCTCACAGGATTTGCAAAAGGAAAATGATTCACTATCGCTTAGTTCCTGCCACTGCATAAACTGTCCCCTGACTGGCCAGAAAATCTGCTCTGGCAAAGACCATTCATGCAAAATTCAATGTGAAAATTTTGGTTTCCCCGATCCCAGTAATTCTCCAATATCCTCACTCATCACCATTCTTCATCTGAGAACCTGAGAAATGAGTGTTCCTCAGGGGGTGAGTGTTACTCAAGGGGGTGAGTGTTACTCAAGGGGGTGAGTGTTACTCAGGGGGGTGAGTGTTCCTCAGGGGGGGTGAGTGTTCCTCAGAGGGTGAGTGTTCCTCAGGGGGTGAGTGTTACTCAGGGGGGTGAGTGTTCCTCAGGGGGGTGAGTGTTACTCAGGGGGGTGAGTGTTACTCAGGGGGGGTGAGTGTTCCTCAGGGGGGTGAGTGTTCCTCAGGGGGTGAGTGTTACTCAGGGGGGTGAGTGTTACTCAGGGGGGTGAGTGTTCCTCAGGGGGTGAGTGTTCCTCAGGGGGTGAGTGTTACTCAGGGGGGTGAGTGTTCCTCAGGGGGTGAGTGTTCCTCAGAGGGTGAGTGTTCCTCAGGGGGGTGAGTGTTACTCACTGGGGTGAGTGTTACTCAGGGGGGTGAGTGTTACTCAGGGGGATGAGTGTTCCTCAGGGGGTGAGTGTTACTCACTGGGGTGAGTGTTACTCAGGGGGGTGAGTGTTCCTCAGGGGGTGAGTGTTACTCACTGGGGTGAGTGTTACTCAGGGGGTGAGTGTTCCTCAGGGGGTGAGTGTTACTCACTGGGGTGAGTGTTACTCAGGGGGGTGAGTGTTACTCAGGGGGATGAGTGTTCCTCAGGGGGTGAGTGTTGCTCAGGGGGTGAGTGTTCCTCAGGGGGGTGAGTGTTACTCAGGGGGTGAGTGTTACTCAGGGGGGTGAGTGTTACTCAGGGGGTGAGTGTTCCTCAGGGGGGTGAGTGTTACTCAGGGGGTGAGTGTTACTCAGGGGGTGAGTGTTCCTCAGGTGGTGAGTGTTACTCAGGGGGATGAGTGTTCCTCAGGGGGTGAGTGTTCCTCAGGGGGTGAGTGTTACTCAGGGGGTGAGTGTTCCTCAGGGGGGTGAGTGTTACTCAGGGGGTGAGTGTTACTCAGGGGGGTGAGTGTTACTCAGGGGGTGAGTGTTCCTCAGGGGGTGATTGTTCCTCAGGTGGTGAGTGTTACTCATGGGGATGAGTGTTCCTCAGGGGGGTGAGTGTTCCTCAGGGGGTGATTGTTCCTCAGGTGGTGAGTGTTACTCAGGGGGATGAGTGTTCCTCAGGGGGGTGAGTGTTACTCAGGGGGTGAGTGTTCCTCAGGGGGGTGAGTGTTACTCAGGGCTTGAGTGTTACTCAGGGGGTGAGTGTTACTCAGGGGGTGAGTGTTCCTCAGGGGGGTGAGTGTTACTCAGGGGGTGAGTGTTCCTCAGAGGGTGAGTGTTCCTCAGGGGGTGAGTGTTACTCAGGGGGGGGTGAGTGTTCCTCAGGGGGGTGAGTGTTCCTCAGGGGGGGTGAGTGTTACTCAGGGGGGGTGAGTGTTACTCAGGGGGGGTGAGTGTTACTCAGGGGGGTGAGTGTTCCTCAGGGGGTGAGTGTTCCTCAGGGGGGTGTGTTCCTCAGGGGGGTGAGTGTTACTCAGGGGGGTGAGTGTTCCTCAGGGGGTGAGTGTTACTCAGGGGGGTGAGTGTTCCTCAGGGGGTGAGTGTTACTCAGGGGGGTGAGTGTTACTCAGGGGGGTGAGTGTTCCTCAGGGGGTGAGTGTTACTCAGGGGGGTGAGTGTTCCTCAGGGGGGTGAGTGTTACTCAGGGGGGTGAGTGTTCCTCAGGGGGTGAGTGTTACTCAGGGGGGTGAGTGTTACTCAGGGGGTGAGTGTTACTCAGGGGTTGAGTGTTCCTCAGGGGGTGAGTGTTCCTCAGGGGGTGAGTGTTACTCAGGGGGGTGAGTGTTCCTCAGGGGGGTGAGTGTTACTCAGGGGGGTGAGTGTTCCTCAGGGGGGTGAGTGTTACTCAGGGGGTGAGTGTTCCTCAGGGGGTGAGTGTTACTCAGGGGGGGTGAGTGTTACTCACTGGGGTGAGTGTTCCTCAGGGGGTGAGTGTTACTCAGGGGGGTGAGTGTTCCTCAGGGGGTGATTGTTCCTCAGGTGGTGAGTGTTACTCAGGGGGATGAGTGTTCCTCAGAGGGGTGATTGTTCCTCAGGTGGTGAGTGTTACTCAGGGGGTGAGTGTTACTCAGGGGGGTGAGTGTTACTCAGGGGGATGAGTGTTCCTCAGGGGGGTGAGTGTTCCTCAGGGGGTGAGTGTTCCTCAGGGGGTGAGTGTTACTCAGGGGGGTGAGTGTTCCTCAGGGGGGTGAGTGTTCCTCAGGGGGTGAGTGTTACTCAGGGGGTGAGTGTTCCTCAGGGGGGTGAGTGTTACTCAGGGGGGTGAGTGTTACTCAGGGGGGTGAGTGTTCCTCAGTGGGGTGAGTGTTACTCAGGGGGGTGAGTGTTCCTCAGGGGGGTGAGTGTTACTCAGGGGGGTGAGTGTTCCTCAGTGGGGTGAGTGTTACTCAGGGGGGTGAGTGTTCCTCAGGGGGGTGAGTGTTACTCAGGGGGGTGAGTGTTCCTCAGGGGGTGAGTGTTCCTCAGGGGGTGAGTGTTCCTCAGGGGGGTGAGTGTTACTCAGGGGGGTGAGTGTTCCTCAGGGGGTGAGTGTTCCTCAGGGGGTGAGTGTTCCTCAGGGGGGTGAGTGTTACTCAGGGGGTGAGTGTTACTCAGGGGGGTGAGTGTTCCTCAGGGGGTGAGTGTTACTCAGGGTGTGAGTGTTACTCAGACGGTGAGTTTTTCTGACCAATCTCTCCTTATAGCTGGAACGTTCCATGCCAGGCAACATCCTGGTGAATCTCCTTTGTACCCTCACCATGTCATCACATCCTTCCTCTGGTGAGGTGCGGAGAACCACAGACAATACTCCAGCCATGACCCAGCAAAAGATTTGTTCATCTTCAACATAATTTCCCCGCTCTTATACTCTATAACATGACAGATAAATGCAATTATTCCATATCTTCTTAACTACCCTATTAACCTGTCCTACCACCTTCAGTGATCTATAGGCAAGCACCCAAGATTTTCTGTTCCTCTGAGTTTCCTGATATCCTGCCATTCATTAAATATTCCCTTGTTTCATTATTCCTTCTAAAGTGCATCACCTCACACTTTCAGGATTATATTCCATCTGCCACTTCTCTGCCCATCTGACCAACCTAATACTTTCTTCCACACTATTAACCACACTACCAACATTTGTGTCATTTGCAAACTTACTCAGCATTTTCCACATTCTCGTTTATGTCATTTGTACATCATGAACAATAAGGGATGTACTACTAACTTCTGTGGCCTGCCACTGCGCACCAGCCCCCAGTTACACTAACAGCCCTGGACCACCATCCTCTTTCTAACATCACTAAGCCAGTTTTGGATCCAACTTACCAAGTTTCCCTAGATCCCATACACTTTTCCCTCCTTTATCAGACACCACAGTGGCACAGTGGTTAGCACTGCTGCCTCACAGTTCCAGGGACCCAGGGTTTGATTCCCGGCTTGGGTGACTGACTGTGTGGAGTCTGGGTTTACTCCGGGTGCTCCGTTCTCCTCCCACACTGCAAAGCTGTGCGGGTTAGGTTGATTGGCCATGCTACATTGTGCTTTAGTGTCCTGGGATGCGTAGGTTAGAGGGATTAGTGGGGTAAATATATGGAGTTGCAGGGACAGGGCCTGGGTGGGATTGTTGTCACTGCAGACTCAATGGGCCGAATGACCTCCTTCTCCACTTTAGGGATTCTAGACTTCAATGTGGGACCTTGTCAAAGATTTTGCTGAAATTCATATAAACCACATCAAACATACGGCCCTCATCTACACACCTGGTTTAAAAATTCAAGCAATTCTCTTAGGCATGACTTCACTCTGTCAATTATTCTTTAATACTAAAAACTAAAAGTGCTGGAAGATGCAGCAGGTCTGGCAGAATCTGTGGACGGTAAAGCAAATCTAATGTTTTGAGTCCAATATGAATCCTCTTTGGAATTTGTTAATTCTGTTTCTCTCTCCACAGATGCTGCCAGATGTGCTGAGATTTTACAGCACTTTCTGTTTTTATTTGAGATCTCCAGGATCTGCAGTATTTTGCTTCTATTTCTCTGTTCCTGAAACCAAGTCTTTGATAAATCTAATTAGAAAAGCTGGGGCCTCTTTGCCACATACCACCAGAACATGTTTCCCTTCACTCCTATTCATTAGCTCGTACCTTTATTACAAGCTTGTCTCCTTTCATTTTGTTGTTATTGTAATATTCTATGTTAGGGATTGTGGGTTTTAAACAAAAAGGAAATAAGTTTGTACACATAAAATCCAACTAACAACAGATTTATTCCAGGATCTCTTGCCTGTATAGAGTACAAACTGAATGTAAAACATCAGCCTGTGCAACACCCTAATAACATCACATCAAATCATGTGATCAGCTCTGAAAGCAATCTGCAACCACTGAAATTGTACGACTGGAGCCTCACTGATCTTAGTCGCTAACTCCTCCTCAGTCATTCCACTTGCTGATCTATTGCAATGCGCTGCCAGAGGAGGTGATGGAAGCAGGTACATTAACAACATTTAACAGGCATCTGGATGGGTACATGAATTTAGGAGGGAATAGAGGGAAACTGGCTGAGTAAGGGCAGAGGTTTAGTTAGGGCATTATGATCGGCACAGACTTGGAGGGCCAAAGGGTCTGTTCCTGTGCTGTATTTTTCTTGATTCTTTGTTCTCTGGTTGCCGCTCCATGCCGGCTCAGAGACATCCTTGACCCTGGCACAGGGAGGCAGCACATCACCCTGGAGTCTCTTTTGTGGCTGCAGAAATGCTGATCTGTGCCCCGACTATCGAGTCCCCTCTTGCCACTGCACTTTGACACCCCCCCGCCCCCCAACATCATGCTGTCCACCAGAGCTGAGTGTGGCACCACTGCTCTGGCTGCTGCTTTCGTAATCTCCTGATAGACAAATCCCCCCAACAATATCCAGAATGATATGCTTATTAGACAGGGCCTCCTGCACTGCCTGAGCATAAAACATAGAACATAGAACACTACAGCACAAACAGGCCCTTCAGCCCACAAGTTGCGCCGATCACATCTACACCCACCAGGCCATAGAACTATCTGTAACTCCCAATGCCATTAAACCCCATATACTCATCCAGAAGTCTTTTAAAAGACCCCAGCGAGTTCGCCTCCACCACCACTGACGGCAGCCGATTCCACTCACTCACCACCCTCTGAGTGAAAAACTTACCCCTAACATCTCCTCTGTACCTACTCCCCAGCACCTTAAATCTGTGTCCTCTCGTAGTGACCATTTCAGCCCTGGGAAATAGCCTCTGAGAATCCACCCTATCTATTCCTCTCAACATTTTATAAATGTCTATCAGGTCGCCTCTCAACCTTCGTCTCTCCAGGGAGAAGAGACCTCGCTCCCTCAACCTATCTTCATAAGGCATGCCTCCCAATCCAGGCAACATCCTTGTATATCTCCTCTGCACCCTCTCAATAGCTTCCACATCCTTCCTGTAGTGAGGCGACCAGAACTGCGCACAGTACTCCAAGTGGGATCTGACAAGGGTCTTATAAAGTTGCAGCATTACCTCCCGACTCCTAAACTCAATCCCTCGATTAATGAAGGCCAGTACACCATACGCCTTCTTGACCACATCCTCCACCTGCGAGGCTGATTTAAGAGTCCTATGGACCCGGACCCCAAGATCCTTCTGCTCTTCAACACTACTAAGACTCCTACCCTTGATATTGTATTCCTTCATCCCATTGGTCCTGCCAAAATGGACCACTACACATTTATCCGCGTTGAAGTCCATCTGCCACTTCTCCACCCAGTCTTGCATCCTATCTAGGTCACGTTGCAACTTCTGACATCCCTCCAGACTATCCACAACACCACCATCCTTCGTATCATTGGTGAACTTACTAACCCATCCCTCCACTTCCTCATCCAGGTCATTTATGAAAATGACAAACAGCAAGGGTCCTAGAACAGATCCTTGGGGCACTCCACTGGTGACTGACCTCCATGCAGAAAAAGACCCATCCACAACCACTCTCTGCCTTCTGCAGGCAAGCCAGTTCTGGATCCACAAGGCCAAAGCCCCTTGGATCCCATGCCCTCTCACCTTCTCAAGAAGTCTTGCATGGGGGACCTTATCAAACGCCTTGCTGAAGTCCATGTACACCACGTCCACCGCTCTTCCTTCGTCAATGTGTTCAGTCACATTTTCAAAGAACTCAACTAGGCTCGTAAGGCACGACCTGCCCTTGACAAAACCATGCTGACTATTCCTGATCATTCTAAACTTCTCTAAATGCTCATAAATCTTCTCCCTCAGAATCCTCTCCATCAACTTACCAACCACTGAGGTCAGACTCGCCGGTCGGTAATTTCCCAGGCTATCCCTGTTCCCTTTCTTGAAAATAGGAACCACATCCGCAATCCTCCAATCCTCCGGAACCTCTCCTGTCTCCATCGACGATGCAAAGATCATCGCCAGCGGCTCTGCAATCACCTCCCTCACCTCCCACAGCAACCTGGGGTACATCCCATCTGGTCCTGGTGACTTATCTACCTTGATAGAATTTAAAAGTTCCAACACATCCTCTTCCTTAATATCCACATACTCAATCTTTTCAGTCTGCCGCAAACCTGTAGTACAACCTCCCAGGTCACTTTCCACCGTGAATACCAAGGCAAAGTACTCATTAAGCACCTCTGCCATTTCTTCCGGTTCCACACAGACTTTTCCCCTTTCACCTTTTATAGGTCCTATCCCTTCTCTTCTCATCCTTTTACTCTTCACATATTTGTAGAAGGCCTTGGGATTCTCCTTAATCTTACCCGCCAAGGCCTTCTCATGACCCCTTCTGGCTCTCCTAATTTCCTTTTTAAGTTCCTTTCTATAAGCCTTATACTCCTTTAGATCCTTAACATCTCCTAGCTCTCTGAACCTTTTATACACCTTTCTTTTCTTCCTGACTAGGTTCACCATAACCTTCATGCACCACGGCTCCCACGACCTACCAAAACCTCCTTGTCCCATCGGAATGTTGTTGTACAGAGCTCCAGTCAAACATTCCTTGAAAATCCGCCATCTTCCTTCAGTACTTTTCCCTAAGAACACCTCCTTCCAGTTTACTCGTCCAATTGTCTGCCTGATGTCTTCATATTTCCCCTTACTCCAGACAAACACCTTCCTAGCCTGCCTGATCCTATCCTGCCTGCACACTCTCGCAGTCACCCATCTAACTACATGAACCTTGGGTGCGGCCACGTCTCTGAATCTCCTATCCATGACACTTTCTGATTCTTGCATGCTCCTAAATTTGTCAACTGCCATTCCAATTCATCCATGCAGAATGACAGGAGCTGTAAATGGCCACACTTCCTGCAGATGTAGTCATCAAAGACATTCAAATTGTCTCTGATTTCCCACATTCCACAGGACAAACACACTCCTAATTGCCACTTGTATCCTCCAGCCAACTATTTCATTAAAAATGCATTTCTGTTAAACTAATTTACAGCTAACTAATGGTCCCTAGTGTTGGATTCTCACAACAAAATGCCAAATACACGATTCTGTAAACATCATTCTAAATTCCTGTGCTGTACTACTGTACCACTAGCTTAATTCCCAATACTCTAAAACCTTAAGGCTGTGAAAATAAATGGAAATTGAAGGTGAGAAAAGGAAGAAGAATCATCTGATCACTATTTACCAATCTTGAGCCCCCTTCCCAAATTGTCACTTTTGAACTTGTGATGTCATGAGGTGCAGTTCCCATGATATTCCCCGTGTAACGGATATTCCCTGTGTAATGGGGAAAAGTAAAGCTCCTGCTCCAGTCACTGTCTCCTCACTCTATTCTCTCTGGTTTCAGTTTCCAGCTGTTGATCAAATAGCCTTTTTCTTCTTCCTTATTTAGGCCTGAAATGTCCAGGACAACCAGCGTTCCCTGAACTTATTGCTCCTACACTTCTCCCTAAAAAGAATATGTTTGACCTGTACCCTCCCCATTGCCCTCCCACTGCTCTGCTGTAGACTTTCCCACAAGGAGCTGTTCCCAGCCAACTTTGGCTTGATCCTGCCACATTTTAACAAAATCTGCTTTTCCCCCAATCCAAAGTCATCTTTTGCAGACCATCTTTCTCCTTGTCCTAAATAAACTTGAACTGTACCGTGTTGTGATCATTATTGCTAAAATGCTCCCCCACTGCCACATTGAACACTTATCTGGCTTCGTTCCCCAGAACCAGTTCCAACCCTGTTCCATCCTTTGTTGGGCCATCTACATATTGATACAAAAAAACTTCCTGAATACATTTAAAGAAATCTGTCCCCTTGAAACACTTTAATTATGACTACCCTAATTTATGTTGGGAAGTTCAAATTCCCTACTATAATTACCTGATTATTATTCTTACATACCTCAGTTTATTCATAGAACCCTAGAATCACTACAATGCAGAAGGAGGCCATTTGGCTCATTGAGTCTGCTTTGACCACAGTTCCATACACACTCTATTCCCCTAACTCCATGTATTTACCCTGCTATCCTCCCTGACATTAAGAGGCAATTAATTTAGCATGGCTAATCAACCTAACCCACACATCTTTGGACTGTGGGAGGAAACTGGAGAACCTGGAGGAAACCCATGCAGACATGGGGAGAAAGTGCAAACTCTGCACAGACAGTGACCTGAGACCAGAATTGAACCGTGTCACTGGCGCTATGAAGCAACAGTTTCAGCTTTTAACTTTGAGTTTATTTATTAATGTCACAAGTAGCCTTCAATTAACACTGCAATGAAGTTACTGTGAAAATCCCCTAGTCATCACACTCCAGTGCCTGTTTGGGTACCCCGAGAGAAAATATAGCATGGCCAATGCACCTAACCAGCACGTCTTTCAGACGGTGTCATTAGTTCCCCCATTAGTGCTCAGTAGTACTGACCATTGTGCCACCGTATCTACATATTTGCTCCTCTATTTCCTGCTGACTTCTTAAGAGTCAATAATACACTCCCAGGAATGTGGCAGCCCCCTTTATATTCCTAAGTTCTACTCACAAAGCCTCATTTGAAAACCCTTTCAAGAAATCATCTCTCCATATTGACTTCTTAGTTAATAATGCAAGACCATCTCCCCTTCTACACCATCCTCTGTCTCACCGAAAGATCCTCTACCTTGCAATGCTGAGTTGCCAGACCTGCCCTTCCCTTAACCATGTTTCTGTGGTGGTAACAATATCCCTCCTCCACGTGTCAATGCATTTCCTTCACTTGTCAGCCTTCCCTATTCCACTCCTAGCATTAAAGCTGAAATGGAAATATACACAGCAGTTGAAGTTTAATGTGGAAAAATGTGAAGTGCTGCATTTTGATAGGGAAACGAGGAGGGGCCAAATAAACTAAATGGTTCAATGTCAAGCAGATACAGCCAAAAAGGCACCTGGGGTGAATCTCACAAGGTCACAGCTGAGAGAGTGTTAAAAAAGCAGACGATCCTTGGCTTTATGAAAAGAAAGGCAGTGTGTATGAAAGCAAGGAAGTTACGTTAAGCCTTAAACTGTTCTAAACCTTCGTAAACTGTAATAACCCCTTATACAGAGGGAGACGGTGGCATCTTGGTACTTTCACTGGACCAACAATGCAAGGCACTCGACTAACGCTCTGTGGATATTGGTTTGAATCCCAGCTGGTGGAATTTGAATTCAAAAAATAAAATCTGGAATAGAAGGTTAGTCTCAGTGATGGTGACCATGAAACTATAATCAGTTGCTTAAAAATCCATCTAGTTCACCAGTGTCCTTAAGGGAAGGAAATCTGCCACCCTTACCTGGTCTGGCTTGAATGTGACTCCAAAGCTGCAATATACGTGGCTAGCTCTTAACTGAAATGGTCGAGTGAGCCACTCGGTTCAAGGGCAATTAGGGATGGGCAACAAATGCTAACCTATCCAGTGATACTCACATCCGATGAAAGAATAAAGAAAAGAAATAAAACTTTATAAAACTTCACAAACTTTGTTCCATACTTTCAGAGATGTCAGGTCCCTGGAGCAGATGCAGAGGGGATTTATTGAAACAGTTGCAGAGATGGGGGACTTCAGTTATATGGAGAATGTGGTTTGATGAAGTGTTCAAAATAAGGGATGATATGTGAAGCTGCAGATTTAAGATAACTGGCTGGGGGAATATGAGGTAAACAATCAGAAACCTGTTGTGATCTGGAATGTTTCGCCTGAACGGACAGTGAAAGCAGATTCAATAGTAACTTTCAAAAGAGGATTAGGATAAATCTGCAGGGCTATGGGGAAAGAGCAGGGGGGCTGGGGCTAACAGAATAGTTCTTTCAAAAAAAAGTACACAATCAATTTTCTTTTACTCTATAATTCTGTAACTCTAAAATTTGGAATTTACAAATCCACACTGACTCCCTCAGTTCAAATATATCCCAGAGTTCAGTCACTTTATCCCTTGGGGCAGATTCTAGATGTTTCCCCACTGCCGATTGACAAGCTTGTTTTCTTTTTCTCTTTCTCCAATCTTAAATATTGGAATGACATTGACCAATGGAATGACCACTATGGCTCTATGACATTGACCAATTTTCCCACCAACTTCTTTGAAATGAGAGTTAATGTTTCACATTGATGATCTTTCAAAGGTCACAATTCAGAAATATTAGCCAGGATTCTCCCAAAACAAAACAAAGTGCCCAAAAGGCAGGAAAATGGGAGTATTTCACACCTTTTTTTGGGCATATTTGCCAGAGTGAGTGTCTGAGCTCTGGGCATTGCAGAGTGGCCCAGCGTGATTGGCTCTGGTAGGTAAGATCCTATTCCCACCCATGAGGCTGGCAGCACAGTGCTGAGGGGGCCACTGCGCATGCGCCAAACTGTCAGTACGGAGATCGGTGTGCGTGCGTTGGTCCCTCCCCAATTGCTGTCCTCCAGATTGCTAACCTCCCTAGAATCTCCCTGGTCACTGACCTACCCTCCAATCACTGGCTTACCAGATCCACCTCCCCACCCACACCCCTCTGGACTAGCCCAGATCTATGCCTCCCCTCCAGTAGTCAGCCCCAATTTACCCCCCCAAGACTTGATCTCCCCACGGCCATCCCCGACGCCCCCACCCCAATGACCAGGCCCAACCACACCCAATGTGCAGCCCTGATTACTTCCTCCCACCCTCCCCCAACAATGCCGGTGCAGAGTGGCCACTGGATCTCCCTGCATGGATCACCCAACCAATAAGCCCTGCTCCCCAGTATGCCCCACCCTTGGCACTTCCTGGAGCCCTTTAGGCAGTACCAGTGTGTCAGGCTGGCACTGCCAATTTGGCAATGCCCAAAGGATGCCCCCATTTGCCCCCGACCTTCTGGAGGGGGGGTTCAATCTCCTCTGTCCCCACCAGTAGGGCGAGGATGCTTGTTCCCTGATAGTGGGGAGCAATTGTAAACCCTGCTTTGTAGCGGGTAGGTCGTGCCTTACTAACCTCATTGAGTTTTTTGAGAAAGTGACCAAAGAGGTGGATGGGGGCAAGGCAGTTGACGTGGTATATATGGATTTTAGTAAGGCGTTTGATAAGGTTCACCATGGTAGGCTTCTGCAGAAAATGCAGATGTATGGGATTGTGGGTAATCTAGGAAGTTGGATCAGGAATTGGCTATCAGATAGGAGACAGAGGGTGGTGGTTGATGGTGAATATTCGTCATGGAGTTCGGTTTCGAGTGGTGTGCCTCAGGGATCTGTTTTGGGGCCACTGTTGTTTGTAATCTTTATTAATGATCTGGATGAGGGTATAGTTGGGTGGATTAGTAAATTTGCTGATGACACCAAAGTCGGAGGTGTGGTACATTGTGAGGAAGGGTGTCATAGTCTGCAGGGAGACTTAGATAGGTTGCAGAGCTGGGCCGAGAGGTGGCAGATGGAATTTAATGCGGAGAAGTGTGAGGTAATTCACTTTGGTAGGAGCAACAGATGTGTTGAGTATAGGGCTAACGGGAGGACTTTGAATAGTGTGGATGAACAGAGGGATCTAGGTGTATGTGTACATAGATCCCTGAAAGTTGGGAATCAAGTAGATAAGGTAGTTAAGAAGGCGTACAGTGTCTTGGCGTTTATTGGTAGGGGGATTGAATTTAGGAGTCGCAGCGTCATGTTGCAACTGTACACTACTCTGGTGCGGCCGCACTTGGAGTACTGTGTGCAGTTCTGGTCCCCACATTACAAGAAGGATGTAGAGGCTTTGGAGAGGGTGCAGAGGAGGTTTACTAGGATCTTGCCTGGTATGGTGGGGAGGTCCTATGAGGAGAGACTGAGGGATTTAGGGTTGTTTTTGTTGGAAAGAAGGTGGCTAAGAGGGGACCTTATTGAAACATATAAGATGATTAGAGGTTTAGATAGGGTGGATAGTGATAGCCTTTTTCCTCGGATGGAGAAAGCTAGCACGAGGGGGCATGGCTTTAAATTAAGGGGGGGTAGTTATAGGACGGATGTCAGGGGTAGGTTCTTTACCCAGAGGGTGGTGAGGGATTGGAATGCCCTGCCTGCTGCAGTTGTAAATGCGCCTAGTTTGGGGGCGTTTAAGAGATCTATGGATAGGTTTATGGACGAAAAGGGATTGGTATAGGCTAGTGGGTCATTGTTTTTGTAACTGGTCGGCGCAACATCGTGGGCCGAAGGGCCTGTTCTGCGCTGTAATGTTCTATGTTCTATGTTCTATGCTGGTGAGAACCACTTGTGGCGAGGGATGGGAGATGTGAGTGGGCCTGGAGAATACTGTCCCAGGTCCACTGGTCATATCCAAATGTCAATTTCAATGACAGTTCCATATGATAATCAGCTCTGCACTGATTTCTGGCACGGAGCTCATTGTGCTAAAAAAAAACACCTGAGAAGCTCATGACCAGTGTCCTGAAATGCCCCCTGTTTGAGCAGCTCAGTGGGTCAGGAGAGTCCTGGCCATTAACTCCGTTTCTCTCTCCACTGATGCTGCCAGATCTTTCCATCATTTTCTATTTTTATTTCAGATTGCCAGCATCAGCAGTATTTTGCTTTCATTTTGTTTTGATTTTGATTGGTTCCTGGAATCAAATGGTCATCTTATGATGAGAGGCTGAGTCAGCTGGAGTTTAATAGAATGTTGGGTGATCTCATTGAAATATAAAAGATCCTGAAGGATTTGGCAAACTATCGAAAATGGGGATAGGAGTTAGCGAATTGGCACCTTGAGGTTATTCTACTCGATGACACCAAGTTATAGTCCAACAGGTTTATTTGAAATCACGAGCTTTGGAACGCTGCTCCTTCATCATGTCAACTCATGTTTAGCCATTCAATAGGATCATGATCAAATATCCCTCACACCCACTTTCTTGCCCTTAGAACTCTGATTCCCCCACTGATCAAAAATCTATCTCAACCTTAATTATACACAAGGGCTCTGTCCCCACAGCTCTCTGTGGTAAAGCGTTCCAAAGACTCACAACTCTTTGAGAGAAGAAATTCCTCCACATCTCAGTCTTCAATTGGTCCCTTTATTCTGAGACTCTGCCCTCTGGCCCCAGAATCTCCCACAAGGGGAAATCCCTTAAGAATTCTATATGTTTCAGTGAGATCACCTCTCATTCATCTAAATTCCAATGAGTTGAGCCCCAACCTACAGAACATAGAACAGTACAGCACAGTACAGGCCCTTTGGCCCTCAATGTTGTGCCGAGCGATGTCCGAACCCAATATCAAGCTATCCCACTCCCTATCATTCTGGTGTGCTCCATGTGCCTATCCAATAACCACTTGAAAGTTCCTAAAGTGTCCAACTCCACTATTACAGCAGGCAGTGCATTCCACACCCCAACCACTCTCTGAGAAAAGAATCTACCTCGGACATCCCTCCTATATCTCCCACCATGAACCTTATAGTTATGCCCCCTAGTAACAACGACATCCACTTGGGGAAATAGTCTCTGAACGTCCACTCTATCTGTCCCCCTCATCATCTTATAAACCTCTATTAAGTTGCCTCTCATCCTCCTCTGCTCCAAAGAGAAAAGCCTCAGCTCCCTCAACCTTTCCTCATAAGACCTATCCTCCAAACCAGGCAGCATCCTGGTAAATCTCCTCTGCACTCTCTCCAATGCTTCCACATCCTTCTTATAGTGAGGTGACCAGAACTGAACACAATATTCCAAATGTGGGGTCACCAACATCCGGTATAGTTGCAGCATAACCCCACAGCTCTTAAACTCACACCCCCTGTTAATGAACGCTAACACACTATAAACCTTCTTCACGGCTCTATCCTCTTGAGTGGCAACCTTCAGAGATCTGTGGATATGAATCCCAAGATCTCTCTGTTCCTCCACATTCCTCAGAACCCTACTGTTGACTCTGTAATCCGCATTCAAGTTTGTCCTACCAAAATGAATCACCTCACACTTATCAGGGTTAAACTCCATCTGCCACTTTTCTGCCCAGCTCTGCATCCTATCAATGTCTCTTTGCAGCTGGCAACAGCCCTCCACCTCATCCACTACTCCACCAATCTTGGTGTCATCAGCAAATTTACTAACCCACCCTTCAGCCCCCTCTTCCAAGTCCTTGATAAAAATCACAAATAGCAGAGGACCCAGCACTGACCCCTGTGGTACACCACTGTTAATTGGCCTCCAGTCTGAAAATTTTCCCTCCATCACCACCCTCTGTCTTACATGAGACAGCCAGTTACTTATCCAATCAGCCAAATTTCCCTTTATCCCACACATCCTTATTTTCTTCATGAGCCTACCATGGGGAACCTTATCAAACGCCTTACTAAAATCCATGTATATGACATCAACTGCTCTACCTTTGTCTACACACTTAGTTACCTCCTCAAAGAATGCAATCAAATTTGTGAGGCAGGACTTACCCCTCACGAAACCATGCCGACTATCCTGGATTAAGCTGCATCTTTCCAAATGATCATAAATCCTATCTCTCAGGACCCTTTCCATTAACTTACCGACCACCGAAGTAAGACTAACTGGCCTATAATTACCAGGGTCATTCCTATTTCCTTTCTTGAGGAGAGGAACAACATTCGCCACTCTCCAGTCCTCTGGCACGATCCCATGGACAGTGAGGACCCAAAGTTCAAAGCTAAAGCCTCCACAGTCTTATCCCTTGCCTCCCAAAATATCCTAGGATGTTTCCCATCTGGCCCAGGGGACTTATCCACCCTCAGATTTTTCCAAATTGCTAATACATCTTCCCTCAGAACATCTACCTCCTCCAGCCTATCAGCCTGTATCACATTCTCATCCTCAAAAACATGGCCCCTCTCCTTAGCGAACACTGAAGAAACTGAATTCATCACCTCACCTATCTCTTCTGACTCTATGCACAAGTTCCCACTACTATCCTTGACTGGCCCTAACCTCACCCTGGTCATTCTTTTATTTCTCACATAAGAGTAAAAAGCCTTGGGGTTTTCCTTGATCTGACCCACGAAGGACTTCTCATACCCCCTCATAAGCCCTTTTTTTAGCTCATTCCTTGCTACCTTGTAACCCTCAAGCGACCCAACTGAACCTTGTTTTCTCATCCTTACATACGCTTCCTTTTTCCTCTTGACAAGACATTCAACCTCCTTTATGAACCATGGTTCCCTCACTCGGCCATTTCCTCCCTGCCTGCCAGGGACATATCTATCAAGGACATACATTATTTGTTCCTTGAAAAAGCTCCACTTTTCATTTGTGCCCATACCTGACAGTTTCTGCTCCCATCTTATGCTCCCTAATTCTTGCCTAATCGCATCATAATTACCCCTGCCCCAATTATAAACCTTGCCCTGCTGTATGACCCTATCCCTCTCCATTGCAATAATGAAGGACGTTGAATTGTGGTCACTATCTCCAAAGTGCTCCCCCACAAACAAATCTAACACTTGGCCCGGTTCATTACCCAGTATCAAGTCCAATGTGGCCCCACCTCTTATCGGTTTATGCACATATTGTGTCAGGAAACTCTCCTGCACACACTGTACAAAAAGTGCCCTGTCCGAACTATTCGATCTATAAAGGTTACAATCAATATTTGGAAAGTTAAAGTCACCCATGATAACTACCCTGTGACCTCCACATCTATCCATAATCTGCTTTGCCATTTCCTCCTCCACGCCTCTATTACTATTTGGGGGCCTATAGAAAACTCCTAACAACATGACCGATCCTTTCCTATTTCTAACTTCAGCCCGTATTACCCCAGTAGGCAGATCCCCCTCGAACTGCCTTTCAGCAGCTGTTAAACTATCCTTGATTAACACTGCTACTCCTCCACCCCTTTTACCGTCTTACCTGTTTAACCTTTCCTCATAAGACAATCCCTCCATACCAGAAAGCATCCTTGTGAATCTTCTCTAAACTGCCCCCAATGAAATAATGTCTTTCCTTAAATAAGGGAACAAAAACTGCCCCAGATGTGGTCTCACCAGTACCTTGTACAGTTGCAGCAAGACTTCCCTGCCCTTATACGCCAACTCCCTTGAAATAAGGGCCAACTTTCCATTACCCTTCCTGATTACCTGCTGTACCTGTGTGAGAGCTTTCTGTGTTTCGTGCACAAGTTCCCCTGAGTCCCTCTGTGTTGCAGCTTTCTGCAGTTTTTCTCCATTTAAATAATACTCTGTTCTTTTGTTCTCTTTTCCAAAGTGAACAACTTCACATTTTCCACATTGTATTCCATTGGCCAACATTTTGCCCACTTACTGAACCTGTCAATTTCTCTCACTTCTTGTCTTTCCACCTATTTTTGTGTCTTCTGTAAATTTGGTTACAGAACATTCACTTCCTTCCTCCATTAATATATATTGTAAACAGTTGCAGTCCCAGTGCTGATTCCTGTGAAACCCCATTGGTTACAGGTCGCCAACCTGAAAATGAACCTTTCTCCCCACTCGCTGTTTCCTGCCCATTGACCAATTCTCTTTCTCTGTGCCATTAAACTATCTCCAGTACCACGGGCTCTTATGTTATGATTTAACCTTTTGTGAGATATCAAATGCCTCCTGAAAGCATAAATATATCACATCTACTGGTTCCCCTCTATCCACTCTGGATTTCCTTGAAAAACTCTAATAAATTATTCAGACATGATTTCCCTTCCATGAAGCCGTGCTGACCCTGCTTAATTAGATTATAATTTTCCAAATGTGTTGCTATTGCTTCCTTAATAATTAATTCCAACATTTTTCCAACAATAGATGTCAGGCTAATCAGCCTATAGTTACCCCTTTCTGCCTCCCTCCCTTTTTGAATAAGAACATAAGAACATAAGAAATAGGAGCAGGAGTAGGCCATCCAGCCCTTCGAACCTGCCCCGCCATTCAATAAGATCATGGCTGATCTGTCGTGGCTCAGTTCCACTTTCCCGCCCTCTCCCCATAACCCTTAATCCCCTCTCTTATCAAAAACCCATCAACCCGCGTCTTAAAAATATTTAGCGAGGCAGCCTCCACCACTTCAACGGGCAGAGAATTCCAGAGATTCACCACCCTTTGAGTGAAGAAGTTCCTCCTCAACTCCGTTCTAAACCGCCCCCCCTTTATCTTGAGGCTGTGCCCCCTAGTCCTACTATCCTTTCTGAGCGGGAAGAGTCTCTCCACCTCTATCCTATCCATCCCATTCATCATCTTATACGTCTCAATGAGATCTCCCCTCATTCTTCTAAACTCTAACGAGTACAAGCCTAGTTTATTCAGCCTCTCCTCATAGCTCAACCCCCTCAACTCCGGCATCAGCCTAGTAAACCTCCTCTGCACTCTCTCCAAAGCCAAAATATCCTTGCGTAAGTACGGCGCCCAAAACTGCACACAGTACTCCAGCTGCGGCCTCACCAATGCCCTATACAGCCGCAGCAAGACCTCCCTACTTTTATATTCAATCCCCCTCGCTATGAAGGCCAGCATCCCATTCGCCTTCCTGACCACCTGCTGCACCTGCAAGCTGGGTTTTTGCGACTCATGCACAAGGACCCCGAGGTCCCTCTGCACCATCGCCTGCTGCAGTTTTTCGCCACGTAAGTAATAGTCCTTCCTACCATTATTCCTACCAAAGTGGACCACCTCACACTTGCCAACATTAAATTCCATTTGCCGTTTCCTGGCCCGTTCGCCCAGCCTATCTAGATCCTTCTGCAGACTCTCCACACCCTCCGCACAATTTGCCTTTCCACCAATCTTGGTGTCATCAGTAAATTTCGACACCCTACACTCGGTTCCCTCCTCCAGATCATCTATATAGATGGTAAATAGCTGAGGCCCCAGCACCGGCCCATGGGGCACTCCACTAGTCACCATCCGCCAATTCGAATAGCACCTATTGACCCCCACTCTCTGCCTCCTATTTGACAACCAGTCCTCTATCCACGCTAACACCCTACCCCCAACTCCATGTCCCCTGACCTTCTGCAATAACCTCTTGTGAGGTACCTTGTCAAACGCCTTCTGAAAATCCAGAAAGACCACATCCACCGGCTCTCCTCTATCCACTGAATGGAGGTGTCACTTTGGCAGTTTTCCAACCCTCTGGTATTTCTCCAGAATCCAAGGGTTTTTGGGAAATTACAGCCAATGTGTCCACTCTCTCTGTAGCTGCTGCTTTTAGGATCCGAGGATACAAACCATCAGGGCCGCGAGACGGGTCTGCCTTTAGCCCCATGAGTTTGTCTAATGCTGCTTCTCCAGTGATGGTGATGGTAAATAATTCCTCTCTGTATCCTTTAGTATTAATGGGATGTTCAAAATATTTTCCACCATGAAAACTGATGCAAAATATCTGTTTAACTTCACTGCCATTTCCTCATTCCCCATAACTATCTCCCCAGATTCATTTTCTAAGGAGCCTATATTGACCTTGAACTCTCCCTTTCTTTTTATATGTTCGAAGAAGACCTTATTGTCAGTTTTTATATTCCTCACTAGTTTGCCATTATAATTTATTTTCTCTTCATTATCTTTTAGTCCTTCTTTGCTGGATTTTGAATTGATCCCAGTCTTTGGGACTATTGCTGACTTTTGTCTCCTTAAATGCTTTTCTTTCAACTTAATGCTCTCCTTAACCTAACTTGGTTAGCTATGGTTGGTTTATCCCTCTCTTAAGCTATTTCCTTTTTATTGGGATATATTTTTGTTGAGAGTCATGAATGACCTCTTTTCTGCTCATCTATCTGCTTTGTCTGCTTTAGTTAACTCTATCCTCATTTCACTGTAATTCTCTTTATTTAGGTTAAGAACATTTATTTCAGACCCAAGTATCCCACTCTAAAACTGAATATTAAATTTTATCATGTTATGATCATTACTTCCTTGGGAATCATTTACTTTGAGGGCATTTATTAAACCTGCCTTATTACCCATTACCAGATCCAGGATGGCCATTTCCTGGTTGGCTCCATGACATAAGGAAACTATCCCTAATGCACCCCATGAATTTGTCATCATAGCTACCCTTTCCAACTGGATTAACCCAAACAAGATTAAAGTCACCCCTAATTATTGCTCTATTCTTTTCTACACACTCCCGTCGCTTCCTACAGTGTGGCTACTGTTTGGAGGTCTATACATTCCTGCCAATGTCTTCTTTCCCTTGCTGTTTTTTTTAATCTCCACTCAAATGGGCTCTACATCATCTGAGCCTAGACCGTCTCTCACAATTGAGCTCATTTCATCTCTTATTAACAATACTCCCCACCACCTTCTTCTTCCTTTCTGTCTTTCAGAAAGGAAAAATATATCTGAATGTTAAGTTCCAATTTTGATCTCCTTCAAAAGTGTAGATACTGCAGGAGTTTTTCTCAACAGGTAGAGAATCTAGAACAGGCACAGTCTGTCACGTGGAGTTGAGATAAGGAGATGAATTTTTGGGGTTCTCTCCCCCAGGGAATTGTGGAAGCTCCATCATTGAATATACTTAAGGCCGGGATAGACAGATTTTTGGACTCTCACGGAATCATGTGATCTGGGAGTGAGCAAGAAAGTGGAGTTGAGCAGAAGTTCAGTTCTGATTTTATTAAATGGTGAAGCAGGCTTGATAGGCTGAATGCTCTGAGATGGAAGTTCTCAGGCCTGGAGATTTGTTTATCTTAAGTTTCACTAGTTTCATTTTAACTATTTTAAAACTTACATTAAATCCAATAAATTCCTCCCTTTGATTTATTTTGAGTTTGAGTGAGAGTTACGTGTTGTACTCTGAAGCCTCACTGATATCCCCTCCCTTACTCAGAACCACAGAAACACATCAATCTGACCCCTAGTCTGACCGGAAACATCTAACATCCAGCAAATTGCATTTTAGTCGGATATGAGGCTCTTGGATACAAACACAAAGGTGACCAGCATCCACCTACATTATTTTATTTTAGATCACATTGTCAGGACAGCAAAGGATCAGGAAGATTTTATAGTTTCAGCACGGTGGATATTGCCAGTTGAGATCATCGCTTGCAATATTTTTATATATTTTCATATATTTAATATTTTAAATAGCTACATAAGATCCCAAAATCACAAGAACAAATCCCAATCCTTTTTTTGAGGAATACTCAGGGGGTCACAGTGATGTGGATAAGATGTTTTTCTAGAAGTTATGTTTAAATATTTTATAGACAACTGGAAGATTGTTTGTTGGAAGCAGATGTTGTGGAATGCCAGTTACAAATCTGCATGGCCCCTGTATCGCCCCTGGCACACGTTTGGCACAGAAGTTTTGTATGGTGTTAATGTCCTCTGTGCCCAGCCCTTAATTGTCGTGGATGTAGCCAGGAATCCGGCCAGGAATCCGGCCTGTGCCAATTCTCGATTGCTTGGTAACTGTAGCATCCAAATTATCATTGTATGTGGCATCGCGATTTATTTTTGTGTGTGGCTGCGATCTCAGAGAGAGTGGGCCTGGTTTCTCTGAACATTAAAACTCTCATTCACTTCATAACTGATGATGTATCATCGAATATGAAATGGCTATTGAATGCTGGGAGTCGAATTCTAACTGGGAAATAGAGAGCATCATAACTTGGTTAATGCAGTAAGTGTATAATCCACTAAATAATGAAGCAGTTATGGTTATTGTATGGACACGCGGATGCTTACATTAAAGATACAGACCAGTGTCTGTCGGCTTCGGTGTCTCAAAGATAAAGACATCACAGACACATTAACCCACCCCCTCATCTCCCTGAACAAGCTGTACCTTGAATCCGGTTATCCTGTGGGTTTCAGACTTGTAACAATTTCTCCCACAAGTTTATTTCAAACAGGATGCGTGGCTGAGAATAAATCCCAGATAAACAATAGTGGAAAGAAGTGTGGATCTTCTACTGAACTGAGTGAGAGCTGTCAGTGTCTGGATCAGGAGAATTTCAGCAGAGTGCGGCTCCGCTGTTTACTTGCCGGAGCCGCTATTTCCCAGAGAGTCAGGGCGGTGTGAAGTGTTCAGTCCCTCTTCAAAGGTCAACTCACCTCAGACAAATGTATTTGATTTGAATTATTGTTGTCATATGTATTAGTATACAGTGAAAAGTATTGTTTCTTGTGCGCTATACAGACAAAACATACCGTTCATAGAGAAGGAAGGGAGAGCATGCGGAATGTAGTGTTACAGTCATAGCCAGCGTGTAGAGAAAGATCAACTTAATACGAGGTAGGTCCACTTCAGGACAACACACTCGGTAAATACTCTGCAATTTGGAGTTAATAGTTAAATAAATACAATCTCTGTCCAATCCAATAGTGCGGCTTTAATTACTTTTGAAAAGAAATGAGGAGCAGTGGGGGCGAGTTTAAAAACGGCTTTTGTAAAATATTGAACCGAAATCGATCGGAAAGGATCGAGTTAGAGACCAAACCGGAATACCCATAGATGATTATAATTCTAAAAACTCTCCACACAAGCTGATTTCTGAGTGTTGTCCTTTATTGAAATGATTTACTTCTTCTTGCTTCCCACAGAAGCTGCAGAACTCTCTCTCTCTCTTATCCCTCTGACTTTCTGTCACCCTCTCTCGCCCTCTATCATTCTCTCTCACACACACTTTCTGTCTCTCTCTCACTCACACTGGTTCTCCTTTCTCAGGCTCTGGTATTTATTTTGCTATTTTCTGCTCGTCTTTCTTTCTAAAGAATATAAAGAGATGAGAACATTGCTCCTTCACTACATTGTTCTGAGGATCTGTCCTGACCCACAGTGGCGCTTTGTCAAATCTTTCATCATGTCTCCAGCTCCGACTTGGACCGAAGCCGAGGAGGAGGCGGCAGCGGCTGGTCACCTTTCACATACCTGCTTAAAGGACGAGCTAACCTTCAGTGTAAGCACGGCTGACTGGAGCGTCACTTGATGGAGTCAATTCTGTGTCACAGCCAGTGTCCCGCATTAGGAAATCACAGAGAGATCTCCGCGACAGCTCCAGACATCAGCCATCCAGCAAGTCAGAATAGGCACCCCAGCAGAAACAGACTCAGCCTGAAATCTATCCCATGTCCCTGATGTTTGCTGGGTGCGGATTCTCGTCAAAAGTCTCACAACCCCAGGTTAAAGTCTCCACATTATGCGGATTCTAGAACAGATTCCAGGATCATCCTGTCCAATGATGATAGTGGTAAACTGTCAGGACTGAAGGTTGCATTTTGTGATCCAACTAACCTCCGATAGAGAGGGACAGACACAGGCAGAGAGAGAGGGAGGGAGGCAGCGAGAACGAGAGGCCGACAGAGTGACAGAAAAGCAAACTAAAGAGAACAGATGTTGAAATAAATAGAGAGGATACAGATTAACTGAGAGATAACATTAGGAGGGAGGGAGATTCAGACGGAAGAGAATTACCTCAACATTCAGTTTAAAATATTAAAGAAAATAAAGAACTTTATAGTTTTCAAAACTGAAAGTTAAAGAAAATATATTTTAAATGTATTTTTGCTCCTCGGATTCTTCTGTCATTTCTCGGATCTGCAATCAGCATCAATCGGAATTTATTTATATCCTTTTCTTAAATTCCCACAACGAACATTTGTGAAATTACAGATTTGAAAACACGACAATTAAAGATTTAACTTTCTTCATCTTTTTAATTGTCATTTTCTGACCAAACGTGATTGAGAATGTGGCTCAGATTTCAATAATAAATAAATACTAAATATCCAGCAAAACCCCAGTGTCACCGCGCAGGAAGCTTCTAATTTCATTCTGTGTGTTATAGACACTCCTGTACATAAAAACAACCACAAACGGATACAACTGTAAGAAGAGAAAAAGGCACCACCGCCGTGGGATCGATGGCAAAGACCAGGATGAACAGAAAGACTTGTTCAAGGAAAAGGTTTGAGAAGTTTTGAAAAGAAGCCAAATGGGCAGGCGGGAGATTTCAGGTTCTGTCCCCGGCAGGACAGCGAGGGAACTGGGGGGGAGGGGGAGGCTGCAGGGCTGGCGGAGATAAGAGAAATAGGATTGCAACAGTAAGAAATACTCCGGTTGTGTACCAGGAAACAACCGTTTAATGATAAAATATAAAACTTGATGCATTCGGAAAGTGTAGGTGCTGAGCAGTAAAACCCTGTAAATCCTGTGAGAGGGATTCATAGAATCATAAAACCCGACAATGCAGAAAGAAGCCATTCAGCCCATCGAATCTGCACCCAGGTCCTATCCCCATAATCCCTGTATTTACCCTGTTAATCCGCCCGACACTAAAGGGCAATTTAACACGGCCAATCCATCTAACCCCACATCTTTGGAGTGTGGGAGGAAACCGGAGCACCGGGAGAAAACCCACACAGACACGGGGACTGGGCTTTCTCTTGAGTAGTGAAGGTGAGGTTTATTTAAATCTAACTTTGTGCTGGAGGAATTAATGGTTTATTGGAAATTGAACAGTTTGAGACAGCGGAGAGCAAAGCAAAGATCCCCGAGAAACAGGATTCCAAAACCCTATCACCGCGGGGGTGATGCTGAGGGTGGCTCGCAACTGTCAGGAAAGCGGCAAGAGTTACAGGTAGCTGGGGGAAAAAGGAGACCATACACAGCACCTACACACAGGTCAGTGTTATAACCACCACATATCGATACTGATCAGTGTTATAGCAACACACATATCGATACTGATCAGTGTTATAGCAACACACATATCGATACTGATCAGTGTTATAACCACACACATATCGATACTGATCAGTGTTATAGCAACACACATATCGATACTGATCAGTGTTATAGTCACACACATATCGATACTGATCAGTGTTATAGCAACACACATATCGATACTGATCAGTGTTATAGCAACACACATATCGATACTGATCAGTGTTATAGCAACACACATATCGATACTGATCAGTGTTATAGCAACACACATATCGATACTGATCAGTGTTATAGCAACACACATATCGATACTGATCAGTGTTATAGCAACACACATATCGATACTGATCAGTGTTATAGCAACACACATATCGATACTGATCAGTGTTATAGTCACACACATATCGATACTGCATCGATACAGGTCGACATTACATCCATATGTAAGTTGAAATGACACCTACATACGGTTAATATATCGATATTGTACCGATATCCAGATTACATTAATCGATGATTGAGTGTCGCTCACAAACAGGGACAGGGGTTGGGTTATTTCAGACTTTGTTAATACCGAATGAAAATGGAACAAGTTGTGAGAAGAATGTTAAACTGGATGTGTTTCTCACTTTATATAAAACGAGGTGAATTATTTTAACGAGTGCAGAGACGCCCACAATTCAAACCCCATTATTTAAATAACAAAAAAAATAAAGAAACACACGAGGCCTGTTAATATTCTGGAAACTTCTGCTAAAGTCGCAGAGAGGAAACGAATTATTTGGATGGAAGTTGGATTTCGTTGTCGGCTCGATCCGGAATGTGGAAAATTCTTCCGTTTGATCCCGAATTCAGGTTTTAACCAGAGAATTCAAACTGTCCAGTTATTCACTGACATCCGGCTGCTCCTCAATGCCCCAAGTCCACATTTCCCGGAACTGAAAGTTCCAATTCGCCGAGAGTTAGTTACAGAAATCCCGCTGGGAAAAGATTCTTTCCACTGGGATCGGGCAGCGAGGGGATCACAGTCCGGGATCTGGCATTTTATACCGAACAATAATTACAAAAATAAATCAAAGCAGAAACACAAATAGCTGAGGGAGGGAGGCGGGGGATGTGAGTAAGAGCAAAGAGCGAGGCATAGAGTTGATTTCAGATTTTATTCATTGGAAAGGAAGCACAGTGATAGATTCCGATCGGAAAAATTGTCAGAATTCATTGCAAGAAAATTCCAAACCAGGAAAGTGGCAAACATCAATCACACGAAGCACAAATCCTCCAAATTCACATCTTTCTAATTAAGGCGAGAAAGCAGAGCGCGTTTTAATAGCGGGTTATTCATGTGTGGGGTGGATGTTCAAGAAAAAAATGTTTCTTCACACAAACCAAAGGGTAAAATAATTACCTTAACCGTGAGCGAAATGTATCCGCTGCATTGGCTCGAAAGGGAAGTGATTGAAGTTTCGCACGGGTTATTAATCCGTGCTGAACCGGATTGAGTCTGGATTGCGACTCTGCCCTCTGGACTCCGGGAAGAATCGCTTCACTCACCCTGTGCAAGGGAGATACGAAATACCTTCAGAAAAATCTCTCGTCGCTATTTCTAGCACAATATTCAACGAGGTGAGAGAAATGGAGAACAAGAAATTTTCAGCAAATATTTCGCATTGGACTGTTTGGCGCGTTTTCACATTGCAGCCGGTGTGAAGATTCCTCCCATTGGAAATCATACCGATTCTATAGAACATCACAGATAATCACAGCAGCCAGACTTTAACAAAAGACAAACTGCCCCCGTTTTCAACTGGGAATCAGCAAAACACGCATGCAAGACACCAAACACAATTCCACTAAACAGTGTGTGCAAAATTTAGCTGTAAACATATTTAAGTGCATAATCCTGTAATATTTATACACATTAAATAATATATACAGTTAAAGTATAAACCTGCCTCCAAACCATAGCCATTTACAACAGTTTTTACAAAAATCAGAATGGCGCCATCAGTAACTGAACATCTATCCGGAGAATCGATTCCATTTCCTTTCCCAGGCCAATAGCCGGGGGGGTGGGGGGGTGGGGGGATGCTCCGGACCTGTGCAAATAGCAGCGACTGTGATCTCTCTCAGGCCAGGTTCCAATCCTTGGCCTCAGTCTCCGCCATCTACTGATCTCGGAGCGATCTCACTCCCCGCCTCTCACTCTCCATAGAGATCTGGCCTGGAACCTGTTGCAGTTCTGAATGCCCCTCCTATTTATTCTACCTTTAGCTGAAGGTGAACATGGAACAGTCATTTTAACATCTGTTATTTCAAATACCGCCTTGTCCGAGTTCCCACTCAGTTTGATACAGAAACCCTTCTCCGGAGGGTCAACCGCAGAGATTGGGAAACTCTCACAATCTCAACACAATTTAATTTAATCGAAGACGACAAACCGAATCGTTTCCATTTCAGTTTGTGAACAGGGCGGGTAAACAGGTGGGAAATGTTAAAGCTTTCTGCTTTCTGGAGATGTTTCTGAATCGGTCCCAAGTTAAATGTGAATTTGAACCCCGCTGTTTGTAAAATTTACTGACCGTGAACTTGAGCTGACTTTAGCTGAAGGGATGGGGATGCTTCACAAATTCAATTACAAACAACACTGAATAAAAAAGGACATTCTGTAAATGTCCGCGCAGCCTTCAGTGATCCGATTCCAAACCGCACCACAGAACCGGGACTCGATCGGGGTTTGTCCCGTTCTGCGGGACTTTGAAAATATTAACTCTGTGATAACAGAATCTACAGGAACTGAATGGAATAAAGTTGAAATTCCAGAGCTGTGACTGACCCTGTTAACATTAAACAGCAAATCTCGGGAATGATTAGAAATGCGCTAACGTTAGAATAATGATCAGGAGCGGGTGTTGTTTCAGAGAATAGCTGCTGCCTTCACTCTCCACAACCCCTCCACTTCAGCCCCCTTTCTGCCTTTCTCTGACCCCCCTCTCCTCCTTCACCCCCCCCCCCCCCACTCTCTTTCTGACCGTCTCCCGATCTCTGTCTTTCCCTCTCTGATCCCGAATAGGCAGGTTAACCACACGCTGACATCCTCAACCTAGGATCATCAGCTCATCCCAGAATAAAATCCCCAGGGAAACCCAATTCTGGGAGAGAGCAACAAAGACCAGGAATTAAACTGAGGCTGGGAGAGAGGGGGACTGGGAGAGAGGGGGATTGGGAGAGAGGGGGATTGGGAGAGAGGGGGATTGGGAGAGAGGGGGATTGGGAGAGACGGGGGGAGAGTGGGGGACTGGGAGAGAGGGGGATTGGGAGAGAGGGGGATTGGGAGAGAGGGGGACTGGGAAAGAGGAACAGGTGGAGAGGGGGACAGGTGGAAGGTGGAGAAGAGAGTCAGGCACAGAGCGTGTGAAAGGCTGGAAAAGAGATGATTTCCTAAAAAATGTGCTTTATGGTTTTGAATAACTAATCTCATTTCTTACATTTTTAAATGTATTATTAGATAGTAACTAACGACCCCCCTCCCCCTCACTCCGTCACTCTGAGGAAGGATGTGATTGCACTAGAGAGGGTGCAGAGGAGATTCATCAGAATGCTGCCTGGAGCATTTTAGCTATGACGAGAGGCAGGTTAGGCTGGGTTGTTTTCCTTAGAGCAGAGAAGGCTGAAGGGAGTCTTGATTGAGGTGTACAAAATTATGAGGGACATAGATAGAAAGTGCTGGAAAATCTCAGCAGGTTGACAGCATCTGCGGTGAGAGAATCGCTCCAAGGTTTGGGGTCTGGATAACCCTTCTTCAGAGCTGAGATTTTCCTGCATTTTCTGTTTTTGTTTCAGCTTCCGGCACCCGCAGTAATTTGTTTTTATGAAGGACATAGAGATTGGAGAATAGACACAGCCACACACACCTCCACAGACAAACCCACACACACCCCCACAGACTAACCCACACACCCACACACATACCCTCACACACCCCCACACACACCCACACAAACCCACACATCCCTACGCACACATCCACACACACACACACACCGTAACACACGCCCATGTACATCCCCACAAACACTCCCCCACACCCACATACACCCCTCCACACACACTCACACACACCCCCACAGACAAACCCACACACACACCCACACCCCCCCACACACACCTACACAAACTCACACCCCCCCCACAGACAAACCCACACACCCACACACACACCCCCACACACACCCACACACACACCCACAAATACTCCCCCACACCCACATACACCCCCCCACACACACCCATACACACCTACACAAACCCACACACATCCACACACATCCCCACACACCCTAACACACGCCCACATACATCCCCACCCACACACACATCCCCACACACTCACACACATACACATCCCGCACATACACCCCAACACCCACCCACACCTCCGACACATACCCCACACGCACAAGGGTCAAAATCCTGGAACTCCCTCCCTAACAGCACTGTGGGTGTACCTACAGCACATGGACTGCAGCGATTCACAAAGTCAGCTCACCATCACCTGCTCAAGGGGCAATTAGGGATGGGCAATAAATGCTGACCAGCCAGTGGCCCTCTAATGAATAAAAAAACACACACAGCCTTCCATACCCCCCAAATACATCCCATACAGACACCCTCAGACAGTTACGCACACAAATACCTCCACACAGACTCCCACACAAACACCGCCACACAAGTACTCCCACAGACATCCACACACTGACCCCCCCCCCCGACTTTGACCCCCTCACACTGAAGTCCCCTCCTCAAAACCCCCTCCACACTCTCTTCCCAACATCCCCTCCTTGACATAGGTTCCTCCCTGCACGCTGACCCTCTCACTCACTAACCCTCACTGTCACACACTATCATCCCATCTCTCTCTCTCTCTCACACACACACACAGACGCACAGCCTCCTATCTCTTACACAACACTGGGCCCTCTTCAACACACACTGCACTGTCTCTCACAACATCCACAGCTCTCTCTCTCTCGCACTCTCTCACATGCTCACAGTAAGAAATCTCACAACACCAGATTAAAGTCCAACAGGTTTACTTGGAATCACGAACTTTTGGACCGCTGGTCCTTTATCAAGTGAGTGAAAGATGAAGAGCATCTGATGAAGGGGCAGTGCTCCGAAAGCTCGTGATACCAAATAAACCTGTTGGATTTTAACCTGGTGTTGTGAGACTTCTTATTGTGCCCACCCCAGTCCAACACCGGCATCTCCACATCATGGATCTCTCACACATTGACTCCTGTCATTCTCACACATATACACACCCACACACACACCCACACACATCCATACACACACCCACACAGACACACACACACACATACACACACACCCACACACCCACCCACACACCCACCCACACAGACACACACACAGACACACACACACACACCCACACACACACACCCACCCACACACACACCCACCCACACAGACACACACCCACCCACACACACACACACACACACACAGACCCCTCTGACACAGGCACACATTAAGCCTTTCTTTCCTTTTCACAGTTGCTATAAGCCGGGTTTTGTTTTCTATCCTACATACATGTTACCAGGTCCCATTAATGTCATTCTGGGATTGACCTTTACACTGGATCAGAGTTTTTGTGAATATCTCACACAGACCAGTTCCACATTGTTCTCTCATTCCATTGGATGCTACTAAACCCTTTTCCATCCCGGCATCTAATTATTATTATTACATAACAATCTGGTCATTGTAACACTCAACTCAAGAAACTTTCCAAACATTTCAAAAACCATAAATAAGGTCAGGTTGGAGACTAAAAGCTACCCCAGCAGCAGCTCACACTATCCCAGCAGCAGCTCATACTATCCCAGCAGCAGCTCACACTACCCCAGCAGCAGCTCACACTCTCCCAGCAGCAGCTCACACTCTCCCAGCAGCAGCTCACACTCTCCCAGCAGCAGCTCACACTCTCCCAGCAGCTCACACTCTCTCAGCAGCAGCTCACACTCTCCCAGCAGCTCACACTATCCCAGCAGCAGCTCACACTCTCCCAGCAGCTCACACTATTCCAGCAGCAGCTCACACTATCCCAGCAGCAGCTCACACTATCCCAGCAGCTGCTCACACTATCCCAGCAGCAGCTCACACTCTCCCAGCAGCTCACACTCTCTCAGCAGCAGCTCACACTCTCCCAGCAGCTCACACTATCCCAGCAGTAGCTCACACTATCTCAGCAGCTCACACTATCCCAGCAGCAGCTCACACTCTCCCAGCAGCAGCTCACACTATCCCAGCAGCAGCTCACACTATCCCAGCAGCAGCTCACACTATCCCAGCAGCAGCTCACACTCTCCCAGCAGCTCAACTATCCCAGCACCAGCTCACACTATCCCAGCAGCAGCTCACACTATCCCAGCAGCTCAACTATCCCAGCAGCAGCTCACACTATCCCAGCAGCAGCTCACACTATCCCAGCAGCAGCTCACACTCTCCCAGCAGCAGCTCACACTATCCCAGCAGCTCACACTCTCCCAGCAGCTCACACTATCCCAGCAGCAGCTCACACTATCCCAGCAGCAGCTCACACTATCCCAGCAGCTCACACTATCCCAGCAGCAGCTCACACTCTCCCAGCAGCAGCTCACACTCTCCCAGCAGCTCACACTATCCCAGCAGCTCTGATGAACCTTCAGCATTCAGTATTTGCAGCCAGTTTGCAGCCTCTGATACTCTGGCCTGTTGGATTGGTGAAGGTGAGACTGAGATTTGAACGGGAACTGGAAGTTGGAATCTCAGCAGCGACCATGTTGCGCCCCGGTTACACCAGTGGGATGTGGCGGAATTGAAATGGGGCTTTCTAAGTGAAATGCGGAAATGAATAAAAGGTTGAACGGGAGGGGGGAGGTTGTTAATGTACAACTGCCCCTCACTCCCTGGCTGATGTGGAAACGGCCTCCACAAGTTATCGAACCACTTGTCTCTCTGACACTGAGAGATTTCCCTCCTGGAATATGGCTAAAGATTATCGAAAGGGAGGTTTATAATTTCAGGGACAATCCCACGGATAATGTCAGCAGTCTGTTTTTGATGGAAAGCAGCTCATTTCCTTTCTAAGTTGACAAAACAGAATGAATTGCAATCAATATTTCCGCTTTTGAAATATTCCCTTTTGCTTTAACGAGACATTCCGCTTCAAATGTTTTACAAAACGAAAGGATTTGTAACAAAAGTCTTTTCACAATTAGAAAATCTTGTGGTTGCACCTTCTGGAAAATAAATAGAATTTGTTTTTTTTAAGTATTGGAAGAAATTAACTTTGAAAATCGAGTTACCGAGAGAACCAGTTTCCTGATGAAAGAGAACTCGCTTCAGAAACCAGGGCGACATGCGGATCGGTCAAAGTTACACAGGAACAGGAAGAGGCCATTCAGCCCCACCGAGACTGTCCCGAGTTCGGGTCCATCAGACACAACGGCCTGAAGTTCTGCTTGCATAGATTTCCGTTATTGCTTTACACCGGGGGGGGGGGGGGGGTGTCGGTAACCACATCATCTGGACACCGGGATAGCCTCTCCTCAGTGTGTCCAGGGGGAGAAGGTGGGAAATCCCGCTGCAACTGGACAAAGTGTTGGATTGGAGAGAGAATCCAGCCCTGGGACAGCGAGTACCCGGCACACACACACACACACACACACACACACACACACACAGAGTCCCGGGGGGGGGGGTGAGGAGATGGGAAATGTGTCCACAGTTTCAGGCAGCCTCCAGCTCAGTTTGAGGGAGAGTTTGGAGGTTTTCGCTGAGGAAGCCACTCATCTCACTCACATCCTCCGCTCCTCTGCCGAGTCGCAGCTGGTTCCGGTGATTTAATTGTGAAAAAAGGCGTTCAGTTCTTCATAAACGGGAGTCCTGTCGTGATGTACGTGTGTCTCATACGATATGAGATTTTCTGAATGAAATCCGGAGCGCAGAGCGGGGGAGCTGAAGAGGAGGCCGTGTCCCGAGCCGCGGGAGCCGGGCAATGCTGAGTAATGCATGGTATAATGATAGTTTTTCTCCTGGTCAGGGGAAGATTCCGCCTTCATGGGGTAAGTGCCGTTATTACAGAGCGTGGGGCTCACAGCGCCTTCCAGCTCCGAACTGGTGTAATCTGGGGAGGTGTTTCCGTAAAGGTGCTCATAGGTGGTACAGTAGGGGTGTGAACGGAGCGAGTGGCCGCTGCTGACTGTCCCAGGCTGGCACTGTGGGCTTGGCAGCCTGGCACACTGGTATGAGTAAGGGTGCATGGCGAAGGAGGAGTTGGGGGGGTGCAGGCGCCCCGTGTCTTGGCTCTGCTCCGTTAAGAAGTTCCGGGAGTTGAGCTGCAGGCAGCCGGCGACCAGGTTGGTGGTGGGTTGGGAGAGCCCCTTACACAGAGTCTGAACATAGGAAACCAGGTCCGGCCTCTTCCCCGAGCGCAGGATCTCAGATAAAGCCCAGATATAGTTTTTGGCCAGTCGCAGCGTCTCTATTTTAGAAAGTTTCTGTGTTTTTGAGTAACACGGGACAACTTTGCGCAGATTGTCCAGGGCAGAGTTCAGGTCGTGCATTCGGTTCCTCTCCCGGGTATTAGCTTTCTGTCTCCGCAGTTTGAACCTCTCCAGCCTCGCCTTTGTCATCTTCCTCCGCTTGGGGCCGCGTTTCCGGGGTCTGGCGCCGTTTTCCTCATCCTCCTCCTCCTCCTCCTCTTCCTCCTCCATCCCTGTCTCTACCTCCTCATTATCCTGGGCCAAGCTCAGCGAGTCCTCAGCCTGGCTGTCCTGAGGGTCGCTATTTCTCTCTTCCCGGATCTTGTCTTCGTCGCTCTCGCTGTCATCCGCCCAACTGGCGTATTTCTGGACTTCGGGGATGAGACTGGAGTCACTGAAAAGTCGAGTCAACATATTCCCTGTTCAATTGGGAATGAAAGAGAGTTTTAGCATCATCTTTACACCGGCACCCCCTTCTCCCCGCTCTCCCATTCCCCTCAGACCCCCATCTCATCCCCAGCTCCCCCCCCCGCCCCATTCAGCAGATAAAACCCAACAAGAATCCAAATCTCATTTTCCAGCCGCCATTCCCACAACAGCGAATTGTTAATGTGGAAAAACCCAACCGGTTCCGTCAGAGATCTTTCCAGAAAATACTGACTGCTCACCGCGAATAACAAAACCGTGCCTGCCAGATTTCCCGGCTGGATTCCAGATCTCCCGGCTGGATTCCAGATCTCCCGGCTGGATTCCAGATCCACTGATTGGATGCTAGATCCATTGGCTTGATTCTAAATCTACCCAGCTGGATTATAGATCTACTGACTGGATTTTGGATCTACCCAGCTGGATTCTGGATCTACCCAGCTGGATTCTGGATCTACCCGGCTGGATTCTGGATCTACCCGGCTGCTGTGTTTCTGGTGAAAGGGGAAAGATATATTTTAAATTGTGAGGATTGCGTTAAGCTCACAGCCTAAACGGATTGAACTTCCCCAGTCTCCCGATAAGACTCAACCTGCCGTCAAATTCTTAACAAATTCGCATTTCAAAATATTGCAATTTTCTGTTTTTGTCGCAATATTTTCAGCTTTTCTCAAAATCTGTTTTTGGAAAAATTTAATATTTAATTTGACAACAAGAGTGAAATTAAATATTTGCTATAGAGAGACTGTATTTTATACAGTTTGGAAATATTAATCTCTTTGTTGCATTCTGAAACATAACCGTTAATAATTTTTCGTCAAATATAGAAACAGAATTGAGATGAAAGAAGCTTCCAGCAATAAGGGGATCAGGGTGGCTTCCTCCCCGCTCCGGCTCCCCCTCCTCCCCGCTCCGGCTCCCCCTCCTCCCCGCTCCGGCTCCCCGCTCCGGTTCACCCCCATTCCCGCTCCGGCTCATTCTGAGGATGAGCCGCCCATAGGCGAATATTTTATTTGATGAAATTTGTTGAAGTTCATTCGGGAGAAACTTGGGAAGTTATTTTTTAAATTGAATCTGTTCTTTTTAGAGCAGAAACGGTGAAGTGAGGGTGTCGGGGGAACAGCTTCTCCGAGGCAGCTTATGTGGGTCGCTACTTGTGAAAAATCGCAATCCCGAACTGTCTTCGTTTAAAACAATTTACATTTACAGCCGCCGCCAGCTCCCAACCCATCTCACCAAATTCAACCTTTATAATGGTATTTTAGTTCAGGTTTTAAAGATAAAGGATACAAGTTTAGTGACGGTTCAGCCTTACACCATTTCGCTGAACAGAGCGATGAAGTCACTGTGGAAATGTGCCCTTGTCAGTGAAGCTTACCTGCTGTAATTCACCGAAGCGAGCCCAGTTTTATCTCATTGTTCAGTGCTACCTTCTGGGATTAGCTGGTTTCTGAAGGTCCTGCTCGTCTTGCTCATCGCCAATCTATCGACAAGACAGTGGCACCTTCACCAAGCTGCGGTACCAGCCCCGATGCCAGGCCATATGGTAACACGTCATTGGCAGCAGGCATCACATGAGAGGCACTGATTGACATGCGCCCGCATTCGGAGAGATCTGTCTCCCCGGGGACCCTGGCTGACCATCTGTCACAGCCGCAAACTCGCCTGCAAGCACAGAAACTGGGGCAGAGAGCACCTCAGAGCCGGGGTTCCCCTCTCCCCTTGCCTTCCAGGACCCTGCTCTCACCCACATTACTCTCAACGCTTCGCCTTTTTTTAAAGTTCATCTTAAACGTTTTTGAGAATTGAAGTGTTTGTTTCTGATTTATTTCTCCTCGGTTTCAACGCAAATGTTGACAACACAAGCGGCTCCCGGCGGCTTCGCCCCTACTTTCAAAGGACATTTCCTGCGAATTTCATATCTGTAGAATAACAAAAAGCTTCAGATTTGTATACTGCCCAATCCGATATGAACTATTTCACATTTACATAGTACACAGTGCACTAACAGTACCCAGCTTACACAAACAGGTTGTACCTAGCACAATTTCCCCCTAAATAAATTCGATTTCCTGTAATACCAACCTTTACATAAGAAATTCTCATTTCTATGTTCATCCCCCATAAATTATATTTACCCAGAACATCTTACAATCAAAATAAAAACAATGGCAGAATACCTACAGGACAGCAGGAGGTAATTGACCTAATTTTAGGGAATGAAGCAGGGCAGGTTGTAGAGGTGTCAGTGGGGAACATTTTGGTGACAGTGACCATAACTCGGTAAGATTTAAGATGGATATGGAAAAGGATAAGAATGAACTAAAAATAAGGTTTCTGAATTGGGTGAAAGTTGATTTTAATAGGATAAAACAGGGTCTGGCCAAAGCAGGCAGGGAGCAGTTACTTGTAGGGAAATCCACATCAAAGCAACGGGACTCATTCAAAAAGGAAATCGAGAAAGTACAAGGATAGCACATCCCTGAAAAGATAAAAAATGGGACCAACAAGCCCAGAGAAGCCTGGATGTCAACAGTTACATAGCATTGGATAAGGAAGAAAGGGAGGCCTATGGGAGATTTAAAGGGCTGAGAGCAGTCTATGCCCTGGAGGAATTTAGAAAGTGCGGGGGGTGGTCTTAAAAACAAGTAAGGGGAGAAAAGAGGGGGCATGAAAAAACACTGGCTGGCAAAATAAAGGAAAATCCTAAAGTGCATTATAAATATTGTAAGGACAAGAAGGTAATCAGGGAAAGAGAAGGGCCCATTAGGGACCAAGGTAGCAATCTCTGTGTGTGGAACTGGAAGGAACGTGTGAGATTTTAAATGAATATTTTACATCCTTGTTCACTATGGTCAATGTAGGTACAGAAAATAAAGAGGGCTTTGTGATATTATCCAACACATTAGCATTGGGAGGGAAAAGACAGCAGTTTTAGCAGGCTTAAACATGGATAAATCCCCAAGCCGAGATGAGATGGACCCTAGGTGGCTGTGTGGGGCAAAGGAGGAGATTGCAGCTGCTCTGATGCTAACATTCAAATACTCTCTAGCCACAGAAGAAGTGCCAGAGGACTGGAGGACAGCTAATGTGGGGCCTTTATTCAAGAATCAAAGTATGGACAAACCAGACAATTACAGGCCAGTGAGTCTAGCATCAGTGGCAGGGAAAATATTGGAAATAATTCTGATGGACAGAATGAATCTCCACTTAGAGAAGCATGGATTAATTAAGGATAGTCAGCATGGCTTTGACGGGGGGAGACCAGTCGACCAAATTTGATTGAATTTTTGAGGCAGATTAGGTGTGTAGACGAGGGCAGTTGATGTAGACTATGTGGACTTCAGTGAGGCTTTTGAGAATTTTTGACATGGAATGCTGATCAAGAAATTCAAAGCCCGAGAGATCCAGGGCAATTTGACAAATTGGATACAAAATTGGTTCAGTGGCAGGAGGTAGAGGGTGATGGTCGAAGGTTGTTTTTGTGACTGAAAGCCAGTGTCCCGTGGTGTTCTGCAGGATTGGTGCTGGGTCACCAATTATTTGTAGTGTATATTAATGATCTAATTGCGAGTGTGGAGGATATGATCAGTAAATTCGCTAATGATACGAAAATTGGTGGTGTAAATCGCGAGGAGCAAAGCCTTAGATTACAGGATAATATAGACGGGCTGGCAGGATAGACAGAACAGTGGCAAATGGAATTTAACCCTGAAAAGTGTGAGGTAGCACACAAGGAATTAAGAGGATCAGATGGACCTCGGGTGCACGTACAAAGATCCCTGAAGGCAGCAGGATAGGCTCATAAAGTGGTTAAGAAGGCACATGGATACTTGCCTTTATTAGCCGAAACATAGATATAAGAGCAGGAAGGTTACGATGGAACTGTATAAAATGATCAGTAAGCCACAGCTAGAGCACTGTGTGCAGTTCTGGTCATCACACTGAGGAAGGATGTGATTGCACTAGAGAGGGTGCAGAGGAGATTCATCAGAATGCTGCCTGGAGCATTTCAGCTATGACGAGAGGCAGGTTAGGCTGGGTTGTTTTCCTTAGAGCAGAGAAGGCTGAAGGGAGTCTTGATTGAGGCGTACAAAATTATGAGGGACATAGATAGGGTAGATAAGAATAAATCTTTCCACTTAGCAGAGAGGTCAATAACCAGGGGACATAGATTTAAAGTAAGGAACAGGAGATTTAGAGGGGCTTTGAGGAAACCCTTTTGGTGGGAATCTGGAACTCTGTCTGAGAGGCAGAAACCCTCACAACATTTAAGAAGCATTTAGATCAACATTTGAAGCGTCACAGCACACAAGGTTACGGACCAAGTGCTGGAAAATGGGATAAGAATAGGTAGCGACATGATGGGCTGAAGGGCCTCTTCCTTTGCAATGGCTCAATGCCCTGGTATTTACCCTACCGATAATGTATTTACCCCGGATTTACAGTGTAGATTGGGCATTTATCTTTGAATTCGCTGTCCACGCACTGACTGTATTTACTCTCTTGTGTTGAGATATTCAACATTTCCTCCATTCTCTGGATGTTGGTACATTCAATGTATCCATTGGATTATATATTTATCTCGAACACGGTCTACATTCTATACCCGGAATAAACTCTCATTCCTATTTGCTTATTGTACTTGACACAATTTGCTTCTATCTTACAAACTATGTTAGATTTATCCTGTTCATATTATACTGAGCCCGTTTATTCTGCCGTACCTCTGAACGTGATAATCGTACCTTCCTGTTTATTTTTGTCTTATACCTGATCTTTTTACCCGTTATTTCCCGGATTATCCTCAGATACAGATTTAATCCCAGATTTCTGTACTGGCCGCCTACAAACTGAATTCCTTTCTAAAGTTTTATTAGTGTTGGACACGCGACATTCTCGGTAAAATTCTTCACAAAACCTGTAACCTGTAAAAGCCGCATTTCCCTCTCACAAGCTGCGTTTTTAGCATTATCCTGAACACACACTGTATCTACCGCATTTATCTGTAAATTTTACATTGATAGGACGCACCTACCATGTGCTTGATATATTTCACACGCAGACATTTCTCTCTGGTACAGGTTTTCTTTAAGATTTTTTAGAATTTACATGTATTTCCCCGCGCATATTTAAACTGATGATAATTATATTGTATCATGCTGTATAATTATACTGTATTAACCCTGCCTACACTGTGGGTATCTGTGAGGTTCCTCCCACAGTCCAAAGATGTGCGGGTTAGGTTGATTGGCCATGCTAAATTGACTCTAGTGTCCGGGGATTAACAGGGTAAATATGTGGGGTTACAGGAATAGGGCCTGGGTGGGATTGTGGTCGGTGGAGACTTGATGGGCCGAATGGCCTCCTTCTGCATTGTTTGGATTCTATGATTAACCCTATTTATAAAATATTAACCCTGTATATGTCATATTAACCCATATACAAACTATCAAACCTGTATATAATGTACTGACTTTGTATATGACAAGCATATTTTGTCAATTAATATATCCTGAATATGCTGAACAAGTGGTTAACATGCCTGAAGTAATTACACAGTATTTACAAATACTTATTTGATATTTACATATTTTGCATACAGAAAATATTGGATTTACTTTTAGGGGCTGGATTTATTTTTTACACGATGTGTTTACCCTTTGTGAAGTGTGTTTGCCTGGTATATAAAGCATCAGTTTCTATATGTATGGTAATGATACGCAGCTCTATTTCTGCACTATCCCTCTCTATTCTTGTTGGACAGTTTGTCCATCAGTGAGTATTGGATGAGCAGAATTTTTCTCTAATTGAGCAATATTTCATGACACACTCTGCTCCCCAGTCTCTGACTCCACCCCTCTTTCTGGCAAGTGTCTGAGACTGAACTAGACTATCCCTAAACTTGGTGTCGTAGTTTATCCTCAAGTGGGCTTTTGATCATATATCTTGAGCCATTACTAAGACTCCAATGCTGCTTTAGCTTATTTGTTGCTGAAAGTCTCTTTCATACCTTTGTTACTTCTTGACTTGAGTATTTCAGTACTTTCCTGGCTGGCCTCACATCTTCTTATCTCTGAGAACTTGAGGTCATCCCTGAAACCTACCTCACAACAAGTCCCAGTCACCAATTTGTCAATGGACGCCCATTGGCTCCCAGTTAAGAACATAAGAACATAAGAACATAAGAAATAGGAGCAGGAGTAGGCCATCTAGCCCTTCGAGCCTGCCCCGCCATTCAATAAGATCATGGCTGATCTGTCGCTGCTTAGTTCCACTTTCCCGCCCTCTCCCCATAACCCTTAATCCCCTCTCTTATCAAAAACCCATCAACCCGCATCTTAAATATATTTAGCGAGGCAGCCTCCACCACTTCAACGGGCAGAGAATTCCAGAGATTCACCACCCTTTGAGTGAAGAAGTTCCTCCTCAACTCCGTTCTATACCGCCCCCCTTTTATCTTGAGGCTGTGCCCCCTAGTCCTACTGTCTTTTTTGAGCGGGAAGAGTCTTTCCACCTCTATCCTATCCATCCCATTCATCATCTTATACGTCTCAATGAGCAATACTTCAATTGTAAAACCTCATCCTTGTTTTCAAATCCCTCTAAGGCTTTGTCCCCCTTTATCTGCAACTTAATTTCAGTTTCTCTGCTATTAACATATTCCAGCATCTTTCATTAATGCCACTATGAGTCCTTTAATAGTCTTTAACTCTGCCATTAACACTCCCTCTGTCCTGTTCCCATGGCATCTTTGTCAAATCTCTTCTAGTTCTCATTTATCCCTGACTTTCAATTTTGCTCCACCTCCTCTTAACCAACATAAAATCTATCAAATTGCTCCCTCTCTTTAACTCTGAAGAAGAGTCTTATAGACTGAAAACATTAACAAAATTACCAACCCTGCTGAGATTTTTCCAGAGTTTTCTGTTTTTATCTCAGGAATCTCTTTTCATCCAACTTTGGCCTTTTGAACATCTCCAACTTGAATGATTCCATCATTGGTATCTGTGCCTTCAGTATCTGAATTCCTAAATTCTGGAATTCTCTCCCTAAGCCAACACCTTCAACTAAGCTTTAGTTAATCTCTGGAAGATCGCTGAGGTGCTTTGGTGCCACATTTTGCTTTTTTAACCTGAAAGGAGGTACATAAATGTACATTGGCCAGGATTTTCTGGCCTTGCTGTGGCAGGACCTGCTGAGGGGGGTGTGGGGGTCCAAGCAAAAGTTCAATGACTTTTGGCAGGACTGGAAGATCCTAGTGACAAGCATGGCTGGAAAATCTTTGCCATTGTGCTTTGCTGTGGTGATTACTGTCATCTGTTACAGATGATGATAAATTTGGAAACCCATTCAGGGGCGACTAGTAAATTCTTTTGGAAAGATTTAGGGTTGCATTAGGACATAAATTATTTGTTCAATTGTGTTTTTTAAGGCATGCTCTGCAGCTGTACCCAGGCTGTAACCCAATGCCATAACTGGAGTCATGAGCCCACTCCCAGAGTATGGATTCCTATAGTTCTTATAATAAGCAGCAAGTAAGCAGGCTGGAATAAAGGTGATGTGGAGGACTGGCATGTTATGGGATGAATAGATCATAATTGCTGCAAGGAATCAGACACAGACTACTTGTGATGTTATCAGAAAGATGTCATCATAAGAAACACAAGCAGGAGTGGGGAATAAGATCGTCAGAACATAATAAATAGGAGCAGAATTAGATCAAACTATACGTCGAGCCTCAGGCTCCATTCTATAAGAACCTTGAGTTTAACTTCATTATCCACCCAGTGACTCTAGATTCCTTCAGACCTTGAATATAATCAACAATTGAGCTTTCTAGAAAAGAGAATTTGAAAGTTCAAGATCCTCTGAATGAAGAAACTTTTCACCATCTCAATCTAAAATGACTGACCCCTTATCCTGAGACTATCTCCTTAAGATCAAAACTTACAGAATTTCCTAGTCTGCCTTCTCAGAATGATATGTTTCATTGAGGTCACTTCTCATTCTTCTAAACTCTACAGAGTATAGTCCCATTCTGATTCAGTTTTTCAGTAGCACAAAGATCTCATCCCAGGAATCAAATCTAGTGAACTTTCTTTGCATCTCCTCTTAAGGCAGAAACAAACAATGATGTGGAGTTGCTAGCATTGGCAAAGTAAATAATTTCACAACACCAAGTTAAAGTCCAACAGGTTTATTTGGTAGCACTCTGAAAGCTTGTGCTACCAAAAGAACCTTTTGGACTTTAACCTGGTGTTGTGAAATGACTTACTGCAGAAACCAAACTGTACGCTGTATTCCAAGCGTAGACTCAGCCAAGTGATGCACAATTGCAGCAAGACTTCCTTGCTTTTGTACTCCAGTCCTCTCATTACCCCAGTGCATCATTCAACTTCCTAATTTCTTGTTAACCTTCCTTGTACTTTTTATGTTTCTCGTACAAGGACACCCAAATACCTCTAAACATCAACATTTAATAGTTTTCTTACCATTTACTATTCAGTTATATAATTTTCCATCTGCCACCTCTTGCTTACTCACTTAATCTATCTTCAGTATATCACACAGCAGATTTTGTATGTTCTTCTTACTTTTTCACCTGCAGCTCTGGTGCTGATCTTTGTGCCTTAGTAACAATTTGCCAATTTTAAAATGACAATTTCATCCCAATTCACTGTGTCTGTGCTTAAATGTATAATCCCAATTCATGAGCCTTTCTTCAAAATCTTTTATGTGGCACCTTACTGAATGTTTTTTGAAAATCTGAGTATGTTATATCCACTGGTTCCTCTTTATCTGCCCTATTCATTACAGCTTCAAGAAACTCCAATAAATTGTCAAGTTTGATTTCCCTTTCATGAAATCATGTTGATTTGGCCTAACAAGAATATAAGAAATAGAAACAGAACCAATCCATTTTCCCCTTGTGTCTGCTCTGCCATTCAATAATCTCATAGCTGCTCTGATCTTGAAATCAACTCTATTTTCCTGCCTGTTCTCCATAACCCTAGGCTCCCCTATAGTTTAAAAATCCACCTCAGCCTTGAATTTTGGCATTTATTGGCATTATCATCACTGAATCCCCCACTATCAACATGCTGGGGTTACCATTGACCAGAAAGAGACTGGAGCAGCCATATAAATATTGTGATGACACAAACTTTATATCCCACACATATTGTGTTTATCCAGTGTACACATACTGTGTTTACCCAGTGTACATATACTGTGTTTACCCAGTGTACACATACTGTGTTTATCCAGTGTACACATACTGTGTTTACCCAGTGTACACATACTGTGTTTACCCAGAGTACACGTATTGTGTTTACCCAGTGTACACATACTGTGTTTACCCAGTGTACGTCCTGTTCATTTCCCAGCTGTTTCATGGAGTAAATAATTCCTTTGTTTTAGAATGTTTGCCAAAGTAACTCTGCTCATATTTTGCTTTTTGCTGCCTTTCGCCAGTATCCACTGTAACCTTGGGAGATAGTTACTGAGGGGCAATGTTCTGTGCTTGGATCACTATCTATGTCTTTCTGAACTTGTGGGTATATTCTTAGGGTGCTCTACAAAGCTGCCATAACAATGCCTTTAACTTCCATCCTATTAAATGTGGCAAGCAACAAACAGCATTCTGGGTGTTAACACCAGGCACCCGCATGTTGCGTGTTCACAGATTCACAAGAGGTGGCCCAACCTCGGAAACCCAGTGGAATGCATCTTTCTGATTATTTTTAATTATTAACTTTTTGAATGTCTCTCCTGGCTCCATCTTCTTACAGGAGAGGGCCATACATAACAGGTGTCAGCATACTTAGACCAAATGGAAGTTATCTAACCTTCAGTTCTTAATTTCTACTGAGGAGAGGGGCCTGGAAATTCTCAATCCAGAAACAATAACATGGGGTTTGGCAGATTGGTGGATTTCTCCAAATCCACAGCTTATAAAATCACTTATATTACTTTCTGTCTCTCCTCCCTCACTCATTCAGCCTGGTGCACAGACACTCTGCAGTGATAGAGGGACCTTCTCTCAAATCACTGGGAAATGCAGCCAATAACATTGCAGGTTTCTTTCATATGTTGAAAATGAACATCTTTGAACAATGTAATACAAACTGCAAATGGACATTCAAACACTTCAGTGTTATTTGGGAGGACTTAAGTAAGAACTTTAACATTGAAGGAAACAGTTAGTTTGTTAGTGACTGCACAGGTAGCAGCAAATCGACAGGCTCACTTGTTCATCTCAATCGGAACAAACCTGCATTGCACACACAATCCCTTCTGTTGAGACCCAGGAATGAAGAATAATTGGGGAAAGTACAGAACAATTAGCTGACCTTTTGAGATTGGAACCATTATGGTAAGCATACACCACTGCAGTATACATCCACTGCAGTATACACCCACTGCAGTATACACCCGCTGCAGAATACACTCACTGCAGTATACACCCACTGCAGTATACACCCACTGCAGTATACACCCACTGCAGAATACACCCACTGCAGTGTACACCCACTGCAGAATACACTCACTGCAGTATACACTCACTGCAAAACTATTGTGGTGAATGTACACCCACTGCAGAATACACCCACTGCTGAACCATTATGGTGAGTATACACCCACTGCAGTATACACCCACTGCAGTATACACCCACTGCAGAATACACCCACTGCAGTATACACCCACTGCAGTATACACCCACTGCAGTATACACCCACTGCAGAATACACCCACTGCAGTATACACCCACTGCAGTATACACCCACTGCAGTATACACCCACTGCAGTATACACCCACTGCAGAATACACCCACTGCAGTATACACCCACTGCAGTATACACCCACTGCAGAATACACCCACTGCAGAATACACCCACTGCAGTATACACCCACTGCAGAATACACCCACTGCAGTATACACCCACTGCAGTACACACCCACTGCAGAATACACCCACTGCAGTATACACCCACTGCAGTATACACCCACTGCAGAATACACCCACTGCAGAATACACTCACTGCAAAACTATTGTGGTGAATGTACACCCACTGCAGAATACACCCACTGCTGAACCATTATGGTGAGTATACACCCACTGCAGTATACACCTACTGCAATATACACCACTGTGGTATATACCCACTGCAGAACCAGTGAGAACAACTGTAGATTCAAAAAGAATGTTCCCGGTGGTGGGGGGAGTCCAGAACACGGGGTCATAGTTTGAAGATAAAGAGTAAATCTTTTAGAACTGAGGTGAGGAGAAATTTCTTCACCCAGAGAGTGGTGAATGTGTGGAATTCACTCCCACAGAAAGTAGTTGAGGCCAAAACATTGTGATTTCAAGAAGGAAATTAGATATCGCTCTTGGGGCTAACGGGATTGAGAGATATGAGGGGGAGGGGATCGGGATATTGAATTCGATGATCAGCCAAGATCAACATGAATGGCAGAGCAAGCTGGAAGGCCTGAACGGCCTCCTCGAGCACTGTGGCCATTCTGTGACTATGACTTCATCATCATTTTTTGTGAGGTCTCAGTGAGTTTAGTTTACAGCAAGGACAGTATCACCGCTGCTGTCAGGGGGCTTTATAAAGTCCAGTATGGAGTGGGGCTGATGAACTCATGCTCATCAGTATCTCAGCTGTCAAACAGCACATTATTGCTTCCACTGCATTTACCAGACAGATACCACATTTATCCGGTAGATACTGTATTCTACAGGCTGTATTTACCTTGTCAACCCTGTATTTCCCCCGAATCTACATTCACCATGTAGATTGATTGCAGTTACTGCCTTTACCCAATAAATACTGTGCATACTACAGTTGATTTTATGTGATCAATCCTATATTTAACCATTTGATCTGTATTCTATAAATGCTGCAATCTGAGCCTGAAAATGCTGTATTTATGAAAGTTTATGTATAAATTATATAATGTATCTAAACATTATGACAGACTCTAACTTCAGAAGTTTCCCATTGAATGCCCTGTCGTTGTGAAAGATGCTGCAAAATACAAGTTCTTTCCTTGCTTTATAATTTTGATTCCTCATGTACTGTACTCAGTATTATACTGTGAATATTATGATATTTATAGTTATTATATTTCTTATGTAAATAGCCTTACCTGCTTTGCATTTGTCCAATGTGAAATTTTTATAAGATTCTATTAATTAACCAGCTTATAATTAGCAGCTGGTCATCATTGTAAATAACAAGAAACAGCCATTTATTTCTCAAAGGTATCTGCTGGTTTTCTCTGATGTTACAGCAATGAAGACTGTGTAAAATATCCCATGCTCCATTTATTCTGCAGATTCACTTTTTTTATTCCTCTGGAATGTTGGTGGGTCTTCCCTGCAGACTGGAGAGACACAGAAGCAGCACAAGTGCAGGAAAACACCAGAGATTCTCCTGGCAGTATTAGTGCAGATTGCTCTGTTTTCTCTCTACCCAGCAGGTATTTCACCCCATTCCACCCTTCTCACCTATCCTTTCAAACCTCAGTCTCCTCCGGAGAACTCCAGCGTCACAGATACCAGCCTCCAGCCAATTCGATTCACTCCACCTGATATCAAAAAATGGCTAAAGACACTGGATACTGCAAAGGCCTTGGGCTCTGAGAACATTCCAGAAATAGTCCTGAAGACTTGTGTTCCAGAGCTTGCCATGCCCCTAGCCAATCTGTTCCAGTACAGTTACAACACTGGCATCTACATGGCAATGTGGAAAATTGCCCAGGTATGTCCTGTACACAAAGCAGGACAAATCCAACCCGGCCAATTACAGTCCAGTCAGTCTATCCTTGATCATCAGTAAAGTGATGGAGGATGTTGTTGACAGTATTATTGAGGGTTACTAACTCAGCAATAAACTGCAAATTTATGCTCAGTTTGAGGCCTGGGAGGACCACTCAGCTTTGACCTTGTTGCAGCCTTGTTTCAAACATGAACAAAAGAACTGAAAGCCAGAAGTGAGGTGAGAGTGACTGCCCACAGCATCACGGCAGCACTTGATTGAGTGCGGCATCAAGGGGTCCTAGAAAAACTGGAGTCAGTGGGAATCAAGGGGAAACGCCTCATTAGTTGGAGTCATTCCTGGTATACAGGAAGGTGGTTGTGGTGGTTGGAGGTCAGTCATCTCAGCTCCAGGACATCCCTGCAGCAGCCCCTCAGGGTTAGTATCCTAAACCCAACCATCTGCAGCTGCTTCATCAATGACCTTCCCTCCATCATATGGTCAGAAATGGGGATGTTCGCCAATGATTGCACAGTGTTCAGCACCATTCGTGACTCCTTAGGTACTGAAGCAGTCCATGTTGAAATGCAGCAAGACCTGGACAATATCCAGGCTTGGGCTGAAGCATTGTATATGCTTTGCTAATTACTTGTGAAATTGTTCATTTTGGCAGGACAAATAAAAAAGAAACTTCTTAACTAAATGGTGAGAGGTTGCAGAGTTCTGAGATGCAGAGGGATCTGGGTGTCCTAGTGCATGAATCACAAAAAGCCAGTATGCGGGTACAGCAAGTAATTAGCAAACTGTGTAGAATGCTATCAATTATTATAAGGGGAATTGAGTATAATAGTAGGGAGGATACGCTTCAGTTATACAGAATGATGGGTCACATGACATCATACTGAGTGACTCTTGTGGTGATCTTTTCTTAATAGAAACAGTGCAGACCCCTCGCGGCCTTTCCAGGTGGTAGGCACCATTCTCATTGCCTGCATTAAAAACCAAAATTTCTTTCCATTTGTGATAAGTCCAAAACTAGGTGTCATAAATATAAGATAATCATTAATAAATCTAAAGGGGACTTTGGGGAAATTTCTTTAACCATAAAGTGTGAGAATGTGGAACTGGATATCACAGGGAGTGGCTGAGGTGATTAGCACAGATAAATTTAGGAAAAGCTGCGTAAGTACATGAGGGAGAACGGAATAGAGGGAGATGCTGATTGGCTGAGGTGGGTTGGTTTGGGTGGGGGAGACACTTGTGGGTCATTAGCACTGACAGAGCAATCGGCCTGTTCTGTGCTGGAAACAGTGTGTACAGTGTCACTAATCTCAGCTGTCCTGAAAAATAGAATTGCTTGACTCCAGTGTTCAGGAGATTCAATTTTAACCCTGTGGATCATGTTTATTTTACCCTATATATGTGCTGTATTTATTTATAAATATTACCTTATATTTATCATGTGTACAATATATCTACCACGTAAAAATTAGTTCTATATTACATGTAGAAACTATGTACCTGGTATGTGTTATATTTACCCTGCCGCTATTATATGAACTTTAATATATTGCACTATTCCCATAAACACTGGATTGAGTTTGCTCTGTCATTCCATGTTTTAAAATGAGTTTATACATTCCTCACTGGACTGAACAAACCGAGGGAGTGACACGGGGTGGGGGGGGGGGGCGGAGTAGAGGATGTCGTGGGTGGAGGGGGCGATACTCAGGGCCTCACGCCCCCCAGGGCACTTTGGGACACTGAGAGCAGCGCTGGTACCGCAAATAACTTCAATAATGTGGGCCAGATTATCCGGAGATCTCTCTAATCCGGATTACTGGAGCTCAGGGCAATAAATCCCGCCGTGCTGAACATTTTTAATCGTTTACATAAAACGCCATCTAAAAAATTAATTACAGTTTAAACTGTCAGGAGCTAATAGCGGAAGGTGGCATAGAATTCATTTTCAAATCTGAAAATACAAGAGAGAGGGGGGTGGAGTCAGAGAGAGAGAGAAACAGAGAGACAGACAGAGAGGGGTAGAGTGAGGGGGAGGCAGAGGGAGAGAGCGAGAGAAAAAGAGAGAGAGGTGGTAGAGAGAATGGGATAGAAGCAGAGGGAGAGGGGTTAGAGGCAGAGAGAGAGCGAGAGAGAAAGACAGAGACAGAGAGGTGAGAGAGGGAGTAAAGGCAGAGAGAGAGAGAGAGGGGTGGAGAGAGAGAGAGATAGAGGCAGAGAGAGGGGTAGAAACAGATTGGTCTCTGGAATATGGGGGTTGTCCTGTGATGAAAGGCTGAGTTACCGGAGTTTATATTCACTGGAGTTTAGATGGAGTGATGCTGTCAGTGAAAGCTACACCGTTCTGAGGGGACTTGCTGAGAGATTGTTACCGCTGGCTGGGGAATGTAAAACACAGGATTCGGTCAGAGCGTCACTCTGGGACCAATCACTTATCCCTCTGCTCTGACCTTCCGACTGAGTAAGAAGTCTCACAACACCAGGTTAAAGTCCAACAGGTTTATTTGGTAGCAAACGCCACTAGCTTTCGGGGCTCTGTCCCTTCGTCAGGTGAGTGGGGAGTTCTGATCAGAGCCCTAATTGTGTTTACTGTTTTCTTACTGTGTTTACCCCAGTCCAACTTCCCACTGAGACCAGAGATAGCAGCGGAGTCTGGCAGAGTGGCAAACATACTCCCTTTTTACAGCGCCGTTAACCGGCTAAGTTTCAGTGTCCATTGAAGTGGAAAGGCCAGGGTAAGTATCTGAGGTGAGTGGAGAGGATTTAGGGGATGGAGGGGGATTGGGCGGCTGGGTTATTGTGGTAGGGGGTGGGGGGATGTCAGGCCTGCTGGGGGTAGGTGAGGGGGGTCCCGTTGATTAGGGGGATCCCATGGGGAGTAGGAGCGGGGAATACCTGGGGTGGGTTTAATGTGGGGAGGTGGGGGGAGAGGGGCGCCCCATGAAGGGTGTCCCGCGGGCGGGGGAGGGGGGGCGGTGTCCCATGCGGGAAAAGAGATGGTGTAATGTAGGGTGCCCCCTGGGGCCAGGCGGTGTGGGTGGGGATGGGGGAGGTGGGGAAGAGGGTCCTTTAGTTGGAAGAGGTTTGAATTGCCCTAACTCTTTCTGAGTGACCATTGCTGTGACCCTGGGGGAACCTCCCGCAGTTTCTGGCTGAAATCAGTGTCAGGTGGTTCCAAAACCAGGGAATAGCCCAGAGGGATTTACACTTCTGGCCAATAGCCACGCAAACTTCACCTGTGGATTTCCAAGCACATCTCTGGGATTCTCTCCCAATCCACTTGTCCCAGCCTCAGGAATTAGTGGCCGGGATTCACAGATAAGGATGATTTCAGATCCAATCCAGGACAATTCTTCTCTCTGGAGGTTGTGAATGTTTGGAATTCTCCGGCCGGAGGATTGTGGATGCTCCAGGGGTGAATATATTTAAAACTGGGAGTGGGTCTCTGGGAATGAAGGGGGAGGGGGGTATTGGAGTGGGAGTTAAACCCAAATCAGGCGAACTGCGGAACAGGCTCGACGGGCCGAATGGTCTACTCCCGGTCCAAACTCCTCCCATCTCAGAGGGAGGGGGATGGATGGAGAGGTCGGGTAGCTGGTCAGAGTCGGACAGACAGTGAATGGCCATTGTCTGCACTTCAATCAGTAAAAGGGAGAGATAGAGAGCGCTGAATGAAGGGGATTCGGGTCAGTGCGGTGAAAATGTTGGTATAATTCCAGCTGAGTCACAGTAAAGTGGCCAGATCGCATCTCTGTGGGTCGCTCAGATTCAGATAATCTCAGGGGTGCTCAGTGGTATCTTTGTGAGCGATTTCTGTTCAGTTGAATGCGGGATCTCAACGGGAACTGGGTTTTCCCGTGGGCGACAGAACAAACTCCAAGTTCCCGACAGATTAGAGAGCAGCAATGGGCACAGTGTCTGCAGCCGGAGTTATCACACCTCCTGGCTCCTCACTGAGGGAGGTTTATATCTGCACATTCCTCTCACTCAGAGGAATTCCCCTAACTCAGAATGTGCTCAGAGTATCTCCACCAGAACTCTCTAAACCAGCAAGAACAGAGGGGCCGAACATCCACCCGGGGGCTGAGGATGAGTGATTTCGCGGACTGGGGCTGTGAAGATTCTCGGTAGAGTTTCCGGGGGCGGGGGAAGGGGGTGAAAAGCTGGAGGTTTTGCAGCCACTGGGTTAAAGCAGCAGAACCCATATCACCCGCTGCCTGAGGGCACTTTCTGCCCCCATCCCACCCCGGCTGTGGGGAAAGGAGAGAGACTGGATTGTAATCCAAAACCCAGGACTGTGACAGGCTGCAAAAAACCAACAGCCAAACATCTCACTGGCCAACCTGTAATGTGAAAGCGGCCGTTGGTGTTCAGATCTTTGATTGGAGTGTTGGGGTTCAGTGTTGGGGATGTTGGGGTTCAGTGTTGGGGATGTTGGGGTTCGGTGTTGGGGATGTTGGGGTTCGGTGTTGGAGTTCAGTGTTGGGGTTCAGTGTTGGGGTTCAGTGTTGGAGTTCAGTGTTGGGGATGTTGGGGTTCAGTGTTGGGGTTCAGTGTTGGAGTTCAGTGTTGGGGATGTTGGGGTTCAGTGTTGGGGTTCAGTGTTGGGGTTCAGTGTTGGGGATGTTGGGGTTCAGTGTTGGGGTTCAGTGTTGGGGTTCAGTGTTGGGGATGTTGGGGTTCGGTGTTGGAGTTCAGTGTTGGGGATGTTGGGGTTCAGTGTTGGGGTTCAGTGTTGGAGTTCAGTGTTGGGGATGTTGGGGTTCAGTGTTGGGGTTCAGTGTTGGGGTTCAGTGTTGGGGATGTTGGGGTTCGGTGTTGGAGTTCAGTGTTGGGGATGTTGGGGTTCAGTGTTGGGGTTCAGTGTTGGAGTTCAGTGTTGGGGATGTTGGGGTTCAGTGTTGGGGTTCAGTGTTGGGGTTCAGTGTTGGGGATGTTGGGGTTCAGTGTTGGGGTTCAGTGTTGGGGTTCAGTGCTGAGGTTCAGTGTTGGGGTTCAGTGTTGGGGATTGTGTTTTGGGGTTTGGTGCTGAGGTTGTGTTTTGGGGTTCAGTGCTGGGATTGTGTTTTGGGGTTCGGTGCTGGGGTTGTGTTTTGAGGTTCAGTGCTGGGGTTGTGATTTGGGGTTCGGTGCTGGGGTTGTGTTTTGGGGTTCGGTGCTAGGGTTGTGTTTTGGGGTTCAGTGCTGGGGTTGTGTTTTGGGGTTCAGTGCTGGGGTTGTGTTTTGGGGTTCAGTGCTGGGGTTCAGTGTTACATAAGAACATAATAAGAACATAAGAAATAGGAGCAGGAGTAGGCCATCTAGCCCTTCGAGCCTGCCCCGCCATTCAATAAGATCATGGCTGATCTGTCGTGGCTCAGTTCCACATTCCCGCCCTCTCCCCATAACCCTTAATCCCCTCTCTTATCAAAAACCCATCAACCCGCTTCTTAAAAATATTTAGCGAGGCAGCCTCCACCACTTCAACGGGCAGAGAATTCCAGAGATTCACCACCCTTTGAGTGAAGAAATTCTTCCTCAACTCTGTTCTAAACCGCCCCCCCTTTATCTTGAGGCTGTGCCCCCTAGTCCTACTGTCCTTTCCGAGCGGGAAGAGTCTCTCCACCTCTATCCTATCCATCCCATTCATCATCTTATACGTCTCAATGAGATCTCCCCTCATTCTTCTAAACTCTAACGAGTACAAGCCTAGTTTATTCAGCCTCTCCTCATAGCTCAACCCCCTCAACTCCAGCATCAGCCTAGTAAACCTCCTCTGCACTCCCTCCAAGGCCAAAATATCCTTGCGTAAGTACGGCGCCCAAAACTGCACACAGTACTCCAGCTGCGGCCTCACCAATGCCCTATACAGCTGCAGCAAGACCTCCCTACTTTTATATTCAATCCCCCTCGCTATGAAGGCCAGCATCCCATCGCGGTTCAGTGTTGGGGATTGTGTTTTGGGGTTTGGTGCTGGGGTTGTGTTTTGAGGTTCGGTGCTGGGGTTGTGTTTTGGGGTTCAGTGCTGGGGTTGTGTTTTGGGGTTTGGTGCTGGGGTTGTGTTTTGGGGTTCAGTGCTGGGATTGTGTTTTGGGGTTCGGTGCTGGGGTTGTGTTTTGAGGTTCGGTGCTGGGGTTGTGTTTTGAGGTTCGGTGCTGGGGTTGTGTTTTGAGGTTCGGTGCTGGGGTTGTGTTTTGAGGTTCGGTGCTGGGGTTGTGTTTTGAGGTTCGGTGCTGGGGTTGTGTTTTGAGGTTCGGTGCTGGGGTTGTGTTTTGGGGTTCGGTGCTGGGGTTGTGTTTTGGGGTTCGGTGCTGGGGTTGTGTTTTGGGGTTCAGTGCTGGGGTTGTGTTTTGGGGTTCAGTGCTGGGATTGTGTTTTGGGGTTCGGTGCTGGGGTTGTGTTTTGGGGTTCGGTGCTGGGGTTGTATTTTGGGGTTCGGTGCTGGGGTTGTGTTTTGAGGTTCGGTGCTGGGGTTGTGTTTTGGGGTTCGGTGCTGGGGTTGTGTTTTGGGGTTCGGTGCTGGGGTTGTGTTTTGGGGTTCGGTGCTGGGGTTGTGTTTTGAGGTTCGGTGCTGGGGTTGTGTTTTGGGGTTCGGTGCTGGGGTTGTGTTTTGGGGTTCAGTGCTGGGGTTGTGTTTTGGGGTTCGGTGCTGGGGTTGTGTTTTGGGGTTCGGTGCTGGGGTTGTGTTTTGGGGTTCGGTGCTGGGGTTGTGTTTTGGAGTTGAGTGCTGGGGTTGTGTTTTGGGGTTCGGTGCTGGGGTTGTGTTTTGGAGTTGAGTGCTGGGGTTGTGTTTTGGGGTTCGGTGCTGGGGTTGTGTTTTGGAGTTGAGTGCTGGGGTTGTGTTTTGGGGTTCGGTGCTGGGGTTGTGTTTTGGAGTTGAGTGCTGGGGTTGTGTTTTGGGGTTCGGTGCTGGGGTTGTGTTTTGGGGTTCGGTGCTGGGGTTATGTTTTGGGGTTCGGTGCTGGGGTTGTGTTTTGGAGTATTTGGATTTAACCCTTGGACAGATTGGGGTTGAGTTGTTTCGAGTTAGTTTGAACTTTCCCAGGGGATCGGAATCTCAGCTCACAATTGGAAAACTCTCTGTACAAATAAGGCGGGGGGGCGGCGGGGGCCGGCGGCAGTTCCTTAACAATCTTCCCGGGGAGGGGGTGGAAGGAGAGGGTGCCATCGGCATCTGCAGATCGATAATAAGAAGTGATATCCCGGGAAGCTGAGTGAATCTCACTCTCTGCACTGCAGAGTAAACCAGAGGGTTTTGCCAATCTCTGCTGCAACCTGTGTTGGAGGAAGCAGTGAAACAAACTGGCCTTAAATTCTCTTTAAATTCTAATTCGGCTTCTTTCTCGAACCAGAATGTGGCTCTGCAAAGTCTCAGGTCAGTTTTAAAAGGACTGCCCATAAACTGGAGGGATGACATTCAGGATAATAAAGCATCAAGTTATTTGTGTGGAGGCTGCCCGCTGGCAGATTGTCAGACATTAACCAGAGCTTCCGCCTCTCTCGCAAACATTTTCCGCAACTTCTTACAGCGGCAGAAATTCCGCAAACACCGGGACGCGATTCCGACGCTGCGCCAGAATTGCGCCAACAGATGCGCTCCTTGTGCAGCTGGTAAGATTCAAAGCCCGGACTGGAGTCAGAAACACAAAATCCGGAGTGGAATCAGAGACAAGACTGGCAGGAAATCCTGGAATTCCGCAGGGAACTGGATTAGGAAGACAGGATCAGGAGTAGGCCATTCGGCCCTTTGAGCCTGCTCCAGTATTGACAATGGCTAATTCTCGAGATCAACACTATCTTCCCAATGTCAATCATCAGAAGATTCAATGATAGAATCTTTGGTGTCATACAGTACAGAATGAGGCCAATCAGCCCATCAAGTCTGCACCAACTCTCCAAAAGGGCATCTTCCCCAGGCTGATATCCCTGCCTTATCCACGTAAACCTGTGCATTTACCCCACTAATCCCCTTAACCTCAGCATTATTTTACACTGAGGGGCAATTTAGCACGGCTAATCAACCTAGCCTGCACATCTTTGTACTCTGGGAGGAAATCGGAGCACCCGGGGGAAAGACACACAGGAGAACATGCAGACTCAGCACATGGACTTCACAGTCACCCAAGGCTGGAATTAAACCCGGGTCCCTGGAACTGTGAGGCAGCAGTGCTAATCACTATGCCACTTTGTCACCAAACCTCGCCACTGTTACTGGTGTATGATTTGAGTATATTGAGTGACTGAGTCTCACAGGCCTCTCTGGGCAGAGAGGTCCAAATGTTCACCACCCTCTGAATGCAGAAATTCCTCCTCCTCCTGGCTCTCTTTGGCTTTCCCCCTTATTCAGAGATGTGTCACCTGGGTCTCGACCTTCCAGTCAGGGGAACCATCCTTCCTGCATCAACCCTGTCCAGCCTGGAAAGAAATATTTAAATGAGGTCACTTCTCATTCTTCTAAACTTTAGAGAATATATTCCTGGGACCCTGAGCACTCTCAGATTTTGCCATTTTCACTTCACTCACATTGTCCCAATTGCGTTTTTAAAATTAATTTATTGTTCAATTGAAACAGATTCCTAGATTTTGAGCCATTTTCTTCGTCCAATTTTCCAGCTCTCTCTCACCAAATGTCCCTCACTCTATTCTCTTTCCTGTTTCTGTTTATTACAGCTGTTTCCCTTCACTCTTTCCCATTTTCTTCCCTGCAAAACCCTGCTGTTTAATCTCAATTTTTCTCTGTGTTTTTCCTGGTTAATTCCTGTTGTTTTCATTCTGGGGTTCTCTCTCTCTGTGCCCACACCCTTTTCCTTTCTCCTGTTTTTCTCTATTTTCTCGTTTACAATTCCTTTGTCTCTTACCGATGCTTTCTTTCTCATCTGCTTTGTCTTTGCTTCTTTTGGTGTAATTTATTTCATTTCTTTCCCTCACGCTTTCACTTTCTCTCTCCGGCTTTAGTCTCAGGTTATTTTCTCTCTTTCTCAACAATTCCCTAAATTGATGATTAGAATTCTCCCCCAATCTGAGCTCTTGCTGCGGTGAGTGCAATCTCCATGCAGCCTCTATCCCAGTGCCGCAGTGTGTCTCATTTGGTGGGATGTTTCCGGTCCAGTTCACCCTAACATCTCTGACAAGTCAAACTTCTCATTTCAGAGTAATCACTCGGCTGCACTAATTGCACATGCAAATATGCAAATTTGTATTAATTAATTACTATACTAATTAGTTCTGTGGTATTTTCAAGTAATAAATCATTTCACAGTGGCGGGGGAAACAAGAGACTTGGAAATGTTAGTCCCAGTTACAGAAAAACAGCCGAGACCGGCATCAGAAACAGAACACAGGCATCTCAACACACCAACACACACCGACACACACCCAAACACACCGACACACACCCAAACACACCAACACACACCGACACACACCCAAACACACCGACACACACCCAAACACACCGACATACACCGACACACACCCAAACACACCAACACACACCGACAGACACCCACACACACCCAAACACACCAACACACACACCCAAACACATCAACACACACCCAAACACACCGACACACACCCAAACACACACCCAAACACACTGACACACACCCAAATACACCAGCACACACCCAAACACTAACACATACCCAAACACGCTAACACACACACACTATTTCTGGAGCCTTTGGTCATGATCTCCAGTTCTTTTTAGTCAGAGGTGTTGTGCTAGAGGACTGGAGATTTGCAAATGTTGTACATCTTTTTGAAAAAGGGTTGATGCTAAACCCAAGAAACAGGTACCGCCTGTTTCACTTTATTGTGGTGAAGTTGTTAGAAATAATAATTTGAGACAAAATTAACCATCATTTGGAGTAATGGTCATGCACTAAGGAGAATCATCACCGATTTGTTAAGGGTAAGTCGTGTTTAATTAACTTGCTTGAGCTTTTTGTTGAGGAAGCAGAGAGGGTTGATGGGGGTAATGTGGTTGATGTGGTACATTAACTTCCAGAAACCATCTGTTAAAATATTACACAACAGGTTAGTTAGCAAGATTAGAATCATGGAATAAAAGGTACGAAGACAGGCACACTCTCTGAAACACCAAACATAACTGTTGATGACCCCAGTCTCAAGGCTGAAGATAAATTTGTATACCACACACATGTGTTGTCTAGGGATGCCATTATTGATGGCATTGACGAAGATATCAGTGCACGCAGGAAGTAAATTCTACCCATCAACACCATGATCCTATCTGGAAATAGCATGGTGTGAAGCTGAAGACTGAAATGAAACTCAACCAGTTCATTGCCTTTAAACCCTGCTGGCTGGTACTGGAGATGCCTCAGGAAAGGTCTGGACTTCACCAAAGACTTGAGGAGCATCATGAGAATTCAACAGCAGCAGAAAATCACAACTAACAAGTTTCTCCAACTTGCTGGACTCAGACACATGGAAACGACATTCTTGTAAATTCAACTCAGATGGGCAGGCATCTCCTCCATATGTATGACTACAGGATCTGTAAGCAGATCCTTTAAGGGGGAGTATCTCAGGGCAAACAACATCAAGGTGGTTTGTAAAAATTCTACATAGACAATCTTAAAAAGAGTTTCATAAACTTTTGCATTGCTGACAATCTGTGCGAGGATGACAGTGCAGCTGACTGGTCTATATGGAGACACAGGCTGAGGTTAGATTCAGCAGATTGAGAGACTATTTACACTAAACTGGAGATGTCAGGGGTAAGTTTTTCACCCAGAGGGTGGTGGGTGAGTGGAATCGGCTGCCGTCGGTGGTGGTGGAGACGGATTCGATAGGGTCTTTTAAGAGAATTCTGAATGAATACATGGGACTTAATGGGATTGAGGGTTATAGGTAAGCCTAGGAGGTAGAAATGTTTGGTGCAACTTGTGGGCCGAAGGGCCTGTTTGTGCTGTCGTTTTTCTATGTGCTAAACTCATAACATCCGACAGACCCAGAGGCAGGACAGAGGTGCTACAGCTGCAGAAGTTGCCTCAAGTACTAACTATAACAGTACGAGCTGCCAGGTGTGTGATGTCCAAAACTGAATCTCAGTCCAGGCAGGACTTACAGAAGGTGATCGAATCTCTCCCGATCCTTTCACCATTAACACAATGATGGCTGATTGGACTGGAGCTCCAACCCCACTCCCCTGCCTGCCCTCCCACACCCTCACCCCTCACACCACCCCTACCCTCATCCTACCCCCCACCCCCTCAACCCCACCTTCATGCTTCACCCCCACCACCCCATCCCACACCCTCACCCCACCCCCACCACCTCCACCACCCATACCCCCACACCCCACCCCACCCCCACCACCTCCACCACCCATACCCCCACACCCCACCCCACCCTTATCCTGTGCCACACCCCAACCACCCACAACCCACCCATACCCTCATCCCTTCCCCCCAACCCCACCATCCATACCCCCATACCCTACCTCCACCCCATCCCACACTCCCACATCCACCACCCCCCACACCCCACACTCCACCCCTACCCTCACCTCCGTATCACACCCCCTCCGCTCCCCCATCCCCTGCCCCCATCCCACAACCCCTCCAACACACGCACCCCCCACCACCTCCACTCTCCCCATCCCCACCCCACCCCACCACCCATACCCAATCTCCACCCCACCCCCACCCCTGCCCCACAACCCCACCACCCTCACCCCTGCCCCCCACCCCCACCTCAACCCCAATCGCCAACAGCCCTGACACCCCCAGTATCAGTGTGTGCACCCAAAAAAAGAATTCAGAAGTGATGCTTCCTGGTTCTCAATGCCCCATAAACGAGGGTCACCATCTCAGCACCCACCCTGTCGAGCTCCCTCAGAAACTTGTCACTTTAATAGGATTCTTTCTTATTCCTTGGGCACAACCTACTCAACATTTTCTTCATAAAACAAATCCTTCATCCCAGGGATCAGCCAAGTGAACCTTCTCTGAACTGTTCCCAATGCAAGTAAATCCCTCCTTAAGTGAGGGGAGCAAAATTGTGCACCGTATTCTAGCTGTTGTCTCACCAATGCCCTGTAAAGCTTTAGAAATACTTCTGTGCTTTTGTACTCCAACCCCTTCGCAATAAAGGCCAACATTCCATTTGTCTTCCTAATTACTTGTATCTGAACACTAATCTTTTGTGATTGATGTACCAAAATTATAGAATCATAGAAACCCTACAGTGCAGAAAGAGGCCATTTGGCCCATCAAGTCTGCACTGACCACAATCCCACCCAGGCCCTACCCCCATATCCCTACATATTTACCCACTAATCCCTCTAACCTACACATCTAAGGGGCAATTTTAGCACGGCCAATCAACCTAACCCGCACATCTTTGGACTGTGGGAGGAAACCAGAGCATCCGGAGGAAACCCACACAGACACGAGGAGAATGTACAAACTCCACACAGGCAGTGACCCCGAGCCAGGAATCGAACCCAGGACCCTGGAGCTGTGAAGCAGCAGTGCTAACCACTGTGCTACCATACCAGGACACCCAGATCCCTCTGTACTCCAGCATCCTGCAAACTCTCTCCATTTCAATCATATTCTGCATTTCGATTTTTCCCACCAAAGTGAATAACATTCTATTTTTTCACACTGTGCTCCATCTGCCAATCCCTTGCCCACTCAGTGAATCAGTTAATATCTCTCAGTACATCTTTCATTCGCTCCTCACAACTCGCTTTCTTACCTATCTTTGTGTCATCAGCAGATTTTTCTGCAGTATAGAGCCAGCCCCTGCATCCAGATCATTAATATTGATTATAAATACTCGAAGCCCAGCTCTGATTCCTCTGGCACTCCTCCAGCTGAAAATGACCCATTTATCCCAACATTCTCCTTTTGTTTCATTCGGCAATGTTCTATTAATATCCAAATATTATCTCCAACGCCATTAGAGAGAGAGAGGGAAATGAAACACAGAGAATCCACTAATGTAAGATGGAGTCTCAGAGTGAGGAATTGAGACTAGCACCCAGCTCCCAGACTCAGAGCACAGTGACTCTGACATCAACCTAGAAAAGAACTTTGATTTCCCTCTTTGTGAAAGTCAAAGAGAGAAGCCGATCTGTGGGTGAGGGCTGGCACTGGAGTACAGGATAATGCATTGTCAGGGGCGCACTGCACAACCTGCGTCGTCCTGAGTTGGTTATGGGCCAACATGTGTCTGGCTTTCTCCATCCTCAAACCAATCAGGAACGACACACACGTCTCCAAACTACCGCTCACCATCTGTCACAGAACATAGTACGCAGCCTGAGTGTGTTAGTCAGGCAATAATAGTATCAGATACTGATTGTAAAGGTATGTGCGACTGTGCTGAGTAATATAAAGATGGACAGATCACTGGAGAATGCTGGGGGCACCTACAAACAGATGGCAGCAATATTTAAAAACAAAGGCTGAAGCATCGCAGGCGGCTGTACTATTAACATGGGCGCCAGTCTCAGGCAGAATTGCAGCTGAGTGCAGGTTTCGAATGAATTCTTTTCTGTTTCTCAAAGCTTCTGTTTACAACAGAAAGATACAGATCCCCACCACAAGAGTTTCACAGTGAGAGGTGTGGGGTATATCAGAGTCTTACAGTGAGGGGTGTGGGGTATATCAGAGTGTTACAGTGAGGGGTGTGGGATATATCAGAGTGTTATAGTGAGGGGTGTGGGATATATCAGAGTGTTACAGTGAGGGGTGTGGGGTATATCAGAGTGTTACAGTGAGGGGTGTGGGGTATATCAGAGTGTTACAGTGTGGGGTGTGGGATATATCAGAGTGTTACAGTGAGGGGTGTGGGGTATATCAGAGTGTTACAGTGAGGGGTGTGGGGTATATCAGAGTGTTACAGTGAGGGGTGTGGGGTATATCAGAGTGTTACAGTGAGGGGTGTGGGGTATACCAGAGTATTACAGTGAGGGGTGTGGGGTATATCAGAGTGTTACAGTGAGGGGTGTGGGGTATATCAGAGTATTACAGTGAGGGGTGTGGGGTATATCAGAGTGTTACAGTGAGGGGTGTGGGGTATATCAGAGTTTACAGTGAGGGGTGTGGGGTATAACAGAGTGTTACAGTGAGGGGTGTGGGGTATATCAGAGTGTTACAGTGAGGGGTGTGGGGTATATCAGAGTGTTACAGTGAGGGGTGTGGGGTATATCAGAGTGTTACAGTTAGGGGTGTGGGATATATCAGAGTGTTACAGTGAGGGGTGTGGGGTATATCAGAGTGTTACAGTGAGAGGTGTGGGGTATATCAGAGTGTTACAGTGAGGGGTGTGGGGTATATCAGAACATTACAGTGAGGGGTGTGGGGTATATCAGAGCGTTACAGTGAGGGGGGTGGGGTATATCAGAGCGTTACAGTGAGGGGTATGGGATATATCAAAGTGTTACAGTGAGGGGTGTGGGGTATATCAGAGTGTTACAGTGAGGGGTGTGGGGTATATCAGAGTGTTACATAGAGGGGTGTGGAGTATATCAGAGTGTTACAGTGAGGGGTGTGGGGTATATCAGAGTGTTACAGTGAGGGGTGTGGGATATATCAGAGTGTTACAGTGAGGGGTGTGGGGTATATCGGAGTGTTACAGTGAGGGGTGTGGGGTATATCAGAGTGTTACAGTGAGGGGTGTGGGATATATCAGAGTGTTACAGTGAGGGGTGTGGGGTATATCAGAGTGTTACAGTGAGGGGTGTGGGATATATCAGAGTGTTTCAGTGAGGGGTGGGGGGTATATCAGAGTGTTACAGTGAGCGGTATGGGATGTATCAGAGTGTTACAGTGAGGGGTGTGGGGTATATCAGAGTGTTACAGTGTGGGGTGTGGGGTATATCAGAGTGTTACAGTGAGGGGTGTGGGGTATATCAGAGTGTTACAGTGTGGGGTGTGGGATATATCAGAGTGTTACAGTGAGGGGTGTGGGGTATATCAGAGTGTTACAGTGAGGGGTGTGGTGTATATCAGAGTGTTACAGTGAGGGGTGTGGGATATATCAGAGTGTTACAGTGAGGGGTGTGGGGTATATCAGAGTGTTACAGTGAGGGGTGTGGGATATATCAGAGTGTTTCAGTGAGGGGTGGGGGATATATCAGAGTGTTACAGTGAGCGGTATGGGATGTATCAGAGTGTTACAGTGAGGGGTGTGGGGTATATCAGAGTGTTACAGTGTGGGGTGTGGGGTATATCAGAGTGTTACAGTGAGGGGTGTGGGGTATATCAGAGTGTTACAGTGTGGGGTGTGGGATATATCAGAGTGTTACAGTGAGGGGTGTGGGGTATATCAGAGTGTTACAGTGAGGGGTGTGGTGTATATCAGAGTGTTACAGTGAGGGGTGTGGGATATATCAGAGTGTTACAGTGAGGGGTGTGGGGTATATCAGAGTGTTACAGTGAGGGGTGTGGGATATATCAGAGTGTTTCAGTGAGGGGTGGGGGGTATATCAGAGTGTTACAGTGAGCGGTATGGGATGTATCAGAGTGTTACAGTGAGGGGTGTGGGGTATATCAGAGTGTTACAGTGTGGGGTGTGGGATATATCAGAGTGTTACAGTGAGGGGTGTGGGGTATATCAGAGTGTTACAGTGAGGGGTGTGGTGTATATCAGAGTGTTAAAGTGAGGGGTGTGGGATATATCAGAGTGTTACAGTGAGGGGTGTGGGGTATATCAGAGTGTTACAGTGAGGGGTGTGGGATATATCAGAGTGTTACAGTGAGGATGTGGGGTATATCAGAGTGTTACAGTGAGGGGTGTGGGGTATATCAGAGTGTTACAGTGAGGGGTGTGGGGTATATCAGAGTGTTACAGTGAGGAGTGTGGGGTATATCAGAGTGTTACAGTGAGGGGTGTGGGGTATATCAGAGTGTTACAGTGAGGGGTGTGGGGTATATCAGAGTGTTACAATGAGGGGTGGGGGGTATATTAGAGTGTTACAGTGAGGGGTATGGGATATATCAGAGTGTTACAGTGAGGGGTGTGGGATATATCAGAGTGTTACAGTGAGGGGTGTGTGGTATATCAGAGTGTTACAGTGAGGGGTGTGTGGTATATCAGAGTGTTACAATGAGGGGTGTGGGATATATCAGAGTGTTACAGTGAGGGGTGTGGGGTATATCAGAGTGTTACAGTGAGGGGTGTGTGGTATATCAGAGTGTTACAGTGAGGGGTGTGGGGTATATCAGAGTGTTACAGTGAGGGGTGTGGGGTATATCAGAGTGTTACAATGAGGGGTGGGGGGTATATTAGAGTGTTACAGTGAGGGGTATGGGATATATCAGAGTGTTACAGTGAGGGGTGTGGGATATATCAGAGTGTTACAGTGAGGGGTGTGTGGTATATCAGAGTGTTACAGTGAGGGGTGTGGGATATATCAGTGTTACAATGGTGAGTGTGGGGTATATGAGTTTTATTGTTGGGCTTGTGGGTCTAGTCATGTTGTGAGTTGTTGCAGTTTGAGAACTGGGTCCAAAGCTGTTGAATGAGACATGAAGTCTGAATGACACGATTCCCCTTTGAGCTCATCCATCAGATGTGCTTGTCACAATGCCGATATCTGCTTTATCCAGCGGGATTGATGCAATGCTGCTTCTTTGTATAATTCCTGTTGATTCCAGGCCAAGAGTATCTGAGGCAGAAGCTGAGCTTGGTGTTGATGTACTGACAGTGTCGATGGTCAGTGTATATATGCTAGCAGCCACTGCCCAGGGTGATCTCACACTGTACCGGTTGCTGGTATTCTGTTTCCAATGCCAAGGTCACTGCAGAGAGACTGTGGTCACTTGCTGACTCACCCTCTGTTAACTTAAGGAGCAGAAACATATTGTGTGTGGCTAAATATGATTGTCTTTCATACTGTCAATCAAAACAAATTGTTGATACTAATGGTACCAAAAGATGAAACATTTGATTCCTGCCAAAGATTTTATGATATTTGCAAACTTGGCAGGCTTTGTTTAGAATAATCAGTTTCTTCTACTAGAGAAACAGCAGATCTGAGATTCTGTTGGTTGGTGCCTGTCTCACCCAGACAGACACCCCATGGATACATGTGGGAGCTGTGACATCTGATCCATCAACATACTGGTTTAAAACCTGCCAGGTCCCAAAGAGATTCATCTTCAGAGATGAAACTGTCATGGTTCACAAGCCATGAACTTCCCAGGCTAGGAATTGGATATCCCTGCTTTTTTTGGGTGGAAGGAATTGTGATTGGTGACTTGTTTGTGTCCTTTCAGATCGAGGTGATTTGGTGTGACAATTTCTTCTCAATAATTGGAACTTTATCCAGAGATGTTCCAATGTCTGTGTTCTCTGCCCTCTGCAGGGGCACCAGGCGGCAATGTTAAAATCCCCATAGTGTAGCCAGCCTTTCCTTCTTAAAGACAGGCTGTCCCTATTGAAGGAAAGTCTTACAGAAGAAAGTTGCTGCAATGTAAAGTTTTAGAAAATTGGAAACAAGAGCAGTGAGACAGTTCCAGAGTGATGGATGACGCCGGAAACATTACTGGCATTGGCAGGAAATGGGAGAGAACACCTGGTTCCTCAGGGGTCTGAGGACCCTCAGGGCCATCCTCAGAATGGAATGGGAGCAGGTGTCCAAGTTGAGGAGTTGACCGCACCGCTACTAGTGGTTTAGTGACCTCATACTGATGTCGACATCCTGTTCATGTGACATCTCGTACCCACCACATAACCAATCTCTCACAACTTAATTTCCCACGCTACCTCTCACTCACACCCACCAATCAACAACCCCTGACACTCATGTCTAATATCCAGATACTTTACCTCACCCTGACACACATACTCATGCTGGCAATTCCATCCCAGCTCTAACTGTTTCCACCTACTTCCAGGATTTCAATTATCGCATCGTGCAATCACGCAAAACACAGTGATACAAATCTCTAACAATTTGCCACCTCTCATGGTCAGGAGAGTGGAGCTATCGGGGAATCTGAACTGCTGCATCTTCTGAGCTCTGGAAGAGTATCACATGTTGACTGTGATATGGTCGGTGACTTCCAACACACCTGAGGATTGAGGATGGTGGTATCGTCCAACATGCAGCAGCCCCCGATTCTTCTATTGGCTTGCATCAATGTTTCAAAATTGCAACTTGTATATAGTGTTCACCTGCAGTTACCATAAAGGATTGTACCAGCAGGGGAAGGAATCTGAAGAAGCTGTCTTAATAAAGGAAGCCCTGTTGCCTCACAGTTCCAGGAACCTGAGTTCAATTCCAGCTTGGGTCACTGTTTGTGCAAAATCTGCATGTTCTCCCCGTGTCTGTGTGGGTTTTCTCCGGGTGCTCCAGTTTCGTCCCACAGTCCAAAAGACAAGCTGGTTAGGTGCATTGGGTGCGCTAAATTTTCCTCAGTGTACCCAAACAGGTGCCAGAGTGTGGTGACTAGGGGATTTTCACAGTAACTTCATTGCAGTGTTAATATAAGTCTACTTGTGACACCAATAAATAAACTTAAAGAATGATGCAAATTAACTTTTAATTCTGGGCTGTCTCTGTCTGTTTCTAGTCCCAAGAACATTACACTGATGATAAGGATAATGCAATAAGAATGTATGAATCTTTCTGGAGGGTTTTGCCTTCTCTGCAGAGAAAACAGCACGTATAATTTCATAGTTATATAATTTTACGGTATATAAAGAGGCTTTTTGGCCCTTAGTGACTTTTAGACTTGGAGAAACATTCAGTGTCATTGCAAAGGCACAAGCACAGAACAAACTCGCAGGAAAACCTTTACAGAAAAGTTTAATCACTATTGCTATGCAAATTGCATTGTCCATGCCCAAACAATCACCTTTTGACTTCGATAGGGAGCTGTCCCCTATATCCTCACTTTGGCAAAAGGGACTATGGCAGGTTTTGCCAACAAAGAAGACAATAGGAAAGAAGACATTATTATCATTATTATTCCAATTTTCGAGACCATTTTTGAAGCACTTATGCTGATGCATGTCCATAGATCCCTGAACTGAGCAGGACAGGTAGATAAGGTGGTTAAGAAGGGATACTTGCCTTTATTAGCGGAAGCATAGAATGTTTAAGTAGAAAGGTTATGATACAGCCGTACCAAATACTTGTTAGACCACAGCTAGAGCACTGTGTGCAGTTCTGGTCATCACACTGAGGAAGGATGTGATTGCACTAGAGAGGGTGCAGAGGAGATTCATCAGAATGCTGCCTGGAGCGTTTCAGCTATGACGAGAGGCAGGTTAGGCTGGGTTGTTTTCCTTAGAGCAGAGAAGGCTGAAGCGAGTCTTGATTGAGGTGTACAAAATTATGAGGGACATAGATAGGGTAGATAAGAATAAATCTTTCCACTTAGCAGAGAGGTCAATAACCAGGGGACATAGATTTAAGGTAAGGAACAGGAGATTTAGAGAGAATTTGAGGAAAAACATTTTCATCTGAAGGGTAGTGGGGACCTGGAACTCACTGCCTGAGAGACTGATAGAGGCTGGAACTTGTTGCCTGAGAGACTGATAGAGGCTGGAACTTGTTGCCTGAGAGACTGATAGAGGCTGGAACTCACTGCCTGAGAGACTGATAGAGGCTGGAACTCACTGCCTGAGAGACCGGTAGAGGCTGGAACTCACTGCCTGAGAGACTGATAGAGGCTGGAACTTGTTGCCTGAGAGACTGATAGAGGCTGGAACTCACTGCCTGAGAGACTGATAGAGGCTGGAACTCACTGCCTGAGAGACTGATAGAGGCTGGAACTCGTTGCCTGAGAGACTGATAGAGGCTGGAACTCACTGCCTGAGAGGCTGATAGAGGCTGGAACTCACTGCCTGAGAGACTGATGGAGGCTGGAACTCACTGCCTGAGAGACTGATAGAGGCTGGAACTCACTGCCTGAGAGACTGATAGAGGCTGGAACTCGTTGCCTGAGAGACTGATAGAGGCTGGAACTCACTGCCTGAGAGACTGATAGAGGCTGGAACTCACTGCCTGAGAGACTGATAGAGGCTGGAACTCACTGCCTGAGAGACTGGTAGAGGCTGGAACTCACTGCCTGAGAGACCGGTAGAGGCTGGAACTCACTGCCTGAGAGACCGGTAGAGGCTGGAACTCACTGCCTAAGAGACTGATAGAGGCTGGAACTCACTGCCTGAGAGACTGATAGAGGCTGGAACTCACTGCCTGAGAGACCGGTAGAGGCTGGAACTCACTGCCTGAGAGGCTGATAGAGGCTGGAACTCACTGCCTGAGAGACTGATAGAGGCTGGAACTCACTGCCTGAGAGACCGGTAGAGGCTGGAACTCACTGCCTGAGAGGCTGATAGAGGCTGGAACTCACTGCCTGAGAGACTGATAGAGGCTGGAATTCACTGCCTGAGAGACCGATAGAGGCTGGAACTCGTTGCCTGAGAGACTGGTAGAGGCAGGAGCCCTCACAACAATTTAAGAAGCATTTAGATGAGAACTTAAAAAGCCACAGCAGACAAATTTATGGACCAAGTGCTGGAAAATTGGATTAGAATAAATAGGTGTTTGACGGCCAACACAGACATGATGGGCCAAAGGCCCTCTTGCTGAAAAGTCTGTGGACGGTATTTTCCCACCCCACCTGCTATAGGAATCGTGCCGTGGGGGTGCGGACAATACAAATCTCTGGCGAGATTTTCCTGTCTTGGGGTGAGCGAGGCTGAAAATCCCATCCTTTGACTCTATGGATACAGCCACAAAGACAGTGACATCCTCATCAAAAACACAATACTCAAAATAAACATCTTCAAATTCTCCAGGTAAGAAGCCATAAGAACGTCTGAGACATGAATGTGGGGCAGGAGTAGATCATGTGACACCTCCAGCTTGCTCCAACATTGAGTAAGATCAGGAGAATACAGATCATTCTCTGTATTGCATACAGCTGAGACAACTGGCAACCATGATGGCACAGTGGGTTAGCACGGCTGCCTCACAACATCAAGGACCTGGCTTCAATTCCAGCCTTGGGTCACTGTGCGCAGTCTGCACGTTCTCCCCGTGTCTGTGTGGGTTTCCTCCAGGTGCTCAGGTTTCCTCTCAGAGTCCAAAAGACATGCTGGTTAGGTGCATTGGTCACGCTAAATTCTCCCTCAGTGTACCCGAACAGGTACTGGAGTGTGGTGACTCGGGGATTTTCACAGTAACTTCATTGCAGTGTTAATGTAAGCTACTTGTCACACTAATAAATAAACTTAACTTAAAATGTGATGTGGATATGGTTGAATGGGAAATCAAAACACAAAATCACTGAAAGTTGTTTCTCCAAGCAACCATTCCAAAAAGTACTCAAACAGAAATCTGTCAGGGTGGTGAAACTAGTGAGGTTGTTTTCGCTGTCTGAGCCCAGAGCTACTGAACTCAATGCTGCCACAGAGCACGTTCCAGTTCAACGTCTGTGAACACTTCTCATGTATCAAGAACCACAAGCAAAATAGCTACAACAATCATCGTGCCTTGTCCAAATAATGTATCCACTGTTGCAGTGTTCATGCACAGAGTGTCCTGCTATGGAAAACAGCACAAAACTTGTGGAAAACTCAGTCACTTTTATTGTGTTAGTTGCTCATCAGCAAAAGCAGCTGCCAAGTCCAACGCTGTCAGGATGATGCCATGTATATGTACCACAGTAAAGGGGCAAGAGACTGTACCTAAACCAGAGACAGGCGACCTGGGTATATTTTGTATTCTCCTTCAGAGCTGCCAGCTGTGTGTGACAGTGACCACTGGTTTCTCAGACATAAATAGTCCCAATAGAGCATCTGTCAATGTCAATGGGAGACAAAATATACAAAAACTGAAGGACTGTCACATTCTCCACAAACCAGGGAATACAAAAACTTTCCCCTTATAACAGTGACAAACCACAAAGAATTCTCAGAATTCTGAGATGACAATCTCATTCAAGGATCCCAGAATGAATGTTATATTTTGTCATATCTGGAGAATGTCACAAGTTTATCAGTTTTCACACAGCAACAGAATTGTACATGATTGCTGTCACATATGCAATTGCTCTGATTTCCAACAACTTCCTCCACTTGTTTTCAGACCACTTCACTGGTATCAGTAAACAGAAAGGTGATGCATGTGAGTTAGACCCCTGTGCGCCTCCAGCAATGCATCAAAGATGCTGAATCCTATCTCAATATTATAAAAACAAAATACTGCTGATACTGGAATCTGAAACAAAAGCAGAAAATGCTGGAAAATCTCAACAGGTTTGACAGTATCTGTGGAGAAGGATTGGAGTCAACATCCTGAATCTGGATGACCCTTTGTCAGAATGTAGCCTCATCCTGGACAAAGACAAGCGGCTGTTCAATTAAAGAAAAACCTAATTATTGGGCATGTCTTTGATGGTGAAGGAATATTCACAGATCCACACAAAGTCAATACAAGGCAAACACTGCAGATTCGAGAAATGTGTGGGAAATCTCTGTTTGGACTCAGTGACTCATCACGTACTGCAGTCACTTTGTTGATGACCTCTCTATGCTATATCCCCCCATCTGACCTGACAAGGGAGACCAATTGGGGGTGGGCTACATCAGGCCAACAGATTGTACAGTAGATAAACAACAATCATCAACAAGTTGCATAAATGCCTATTCTAACCCTGAGAAAGCCATCCAGCTGGCTGTGGATGTAAGCCCAGTGGCTTAGGTGCAGAAAGACAAGGCAGAGGTCCCATCAATTGTTGAAAAGTCAAACAGATCATGAACACATCTCATGCAATGTTATGCCCAAACAGCGAGAAAAACATTCTCAATCACATGGTGACTTCACACTTTCAATTCTGTTTGTATGGAAGGGAATTTGAAGGTGACCAATCACAGATGATGAGTAAACTTGTTCAATGATCCCCGTAGGGACAGACCTGTCTGAATAGTGTTGGATTCTGGAACCAGTCCCAGGTGGGTATCAGCCAGACAAGCTCAACCCAGCAAAGTACCAGTGACAACACTCAATCATTCTGTGATGAGGAGAAGGTTTCCAAACAAGGTTTTAATTACATAACCTTCAATGTGACGCAAAAGCTACTAAAACAAACTGACATCAAAGAAACAGTAAAAGGTAAAATTATAGATGAATGCAAAGCTTGAAAAAAGGGACACATGCAGATATTGCAGATTCACAATTACAGGCTGGGTCCTCACTCGAATACTGGGGAACCTCCAGCATTTCACCTTTGCACATTCGATGCGCACAGCCTTCCGGAACTACCTGGCAAAGCTAACAGTCAATGAGCACATAAACGTGATGAAGAACAGGAGGTTCAACTGAGAGTAAATGCAGAGAAAAACATGAAATGCAGAGCTGCTCAGCTAAAACCATAATGTACTGAGGAAGGTGATGGTCATATTGGAAAGCACGCAATTCCTTCAGACATCAAACCAAACATGCACCGGATTTTACTTTTGTCTCTGTGAACTGTATCCCAGTGAGAGTCAGTGTATGTGGGACTGTATCCCAGTGAGAGTCAGTGTGTGTGGAACTGTATCGCAGTCAGAGTCAGTGTGTGTGGAACTGTACCCCAGTGAGAGTCAGTGTGTGTGGAACTGTAGCCCAGTGAGAGTCAGTGTGTGTGGGACTGTATCCCAGTGAGAGTCAGTGTGTGTGGAACTGTATCCCAGTGAGAGTCAGTGTGCGTGGGACTGTATCCCAGTGAGAGTCAGTGTGTGTGGAACTGTACCCCAGTGAGAGTCAGTGTGTGTGGGACTGTATCCCAGTGAGAGTCAGTGTGTGTGGAACTGTACCCCAGTGAGAGTCAGTGTGTGTGGAACTGTATCCCAGTGAGAGTCAGTGTGTGTGGGACTGTATCCCAGTGAGAGTCAGTGTGTGTGGGACTGTATCCCAGTGAGAATCAGTGTGTGTGGAACTGTATCCCAGTGAGAGTCAGTGTGTGTGGAACTGTACCCCAGTGAGAGTCAGTGTGCGTAGGACTGTATCCCAGTGAGAGTCAGTGTGTGTGGAACTGTACCCCAGTGAGAGTCAGTGTGTGTGGAACTGTATCCCAGTGAGAGTCAGTGTGTGTGGGACTGTACCCCAGTGAGAGTCAGTGTGTGTGGAACTGTAGCCCAGTGAGAGTCAGTGTGTGTGGGACTGTATCCCAGTGAGAGTCAGTGTGTGTGGGACTGTATCCCAGTGAGAGTCAGTGTGTGGGGGGATGGTCACATTCCATCTAGTGTCTCTCTCTTTTCACTATGCAATGAATGTTCAAGTGCATTTCAATGTGTAAAATACCAGCTATGGTTTAATTGAATATCACGTACAGGTCTGGGGGTGAATGACCCTCCTGTTCATATGTTCGAAATAATTATCAGGAAAACTTTTGTAAAATTCTGTTGATTGCGGCTGTGACTCTGACAGATTAATGTACATAAATAGACTCATCTATGGTGGCATACTTGTCATGTGACAGGACTGAATATCCAGAGTTTGACTAATGCTCTGAGTTCAAGTCCCACTGTGGCAGATGGTGGAATTTAAATTCAGTTAGATTCTGGAATATAAAGCTCATCTCAGAAATGAACATTCTAATACCCTCTAGTGAAGGAAACTATCATTCTTACCTGGTCTGACCCACAGTAACAAGGGTCATCTGGACTCGAAACATCAGCTCTTTTCTCTCCTTACAGATGCTGCCAGACCGGCTGAGATTTTCCAGCATTTCTCTCATTCTGGGAGCAGCTCCAGGCATCCCTAAAAATGAGGTGTCAACCTGGTGAAGCTACAACACTGAACTACTTGTGTGCCAAACAGCGTAACCAGCAAGCAATAGACAGAGCTAAGTGATCCCTCAACCAACAGATCAGATCTAAGCTTTACATCCAATTGAGAACGATGGTGGAAAATTAAACAACTCCCTGGAGGAGGAGGTTCCACAAATATCCCCATCCTCAATGATGGAGGAGCCCAGAACATCAGTGCGGAAGGTAAGGCAGGAGCATTTGCAGCAATCTCCAGCCAGAGGTGCCCATCCATCTCAGCCTCCTCTGGAGGGCCCCAGCATCTCACATGTCAACCTTCATTCAATTTGATTCACTCCACGTGCTATCAAGAAATGGCTGAAGATACTGGATGGGCTCTGAGAATATTCCAGCAATAGTACTGAAGACTTGTGTTCCAGAACTTGCTGCTCCCCTGGCCAAGCTTTTTCAGTACACTTACAACACCGATAATGTGGAAAATTGCCCAGGTATATCCTGTACTCAAGAAACAGGAGAAATCCAATTCACTGATTTCCTCCCCATCAGCCTACTCTCGATCATCAGTAAAGTGATGGGATCATGGACAGCGCTATCAAGCAGCACCTGCTCAGCGACGCTCAGTTTGGGTTTTGCCAGGGTCACTCAGCTCCTGACCTCATTACAGCCTTGGTTCAAACATGAACAAAAGAGCTGAATTCCAGAGGCGCGGTAAGAGTGACAGCCCTTAACATCAAAGCAGCATTTGACTGAATGCGGCATCAAGAAGTCCCAGCAAAGCTGATGGGGAATCAGGGGAAATAGTTGATTAGAATCATACCTGGCACAAAGGGGAATGTTTGTGATAATCGGGTGTCAGTCTCTCAGCTCCAGGACATCTCTGCAGGAATCCCTCAGGTTAGTGTCCAAGACCCAACCATCTTCAGCTGCTTCATCAATGACCTTCCCTCCATCATAAGGTCAGAATTGGGGATGTTCGCTGATGATTGTACAATGTTCAGCACCATTCGCAACTCCTCAGATACTGAAGCAGTCTGTGTCCAAACGCAGCAAGACCTGGGTAAGATGCAGGCTTGGGCTGACAAGGGGCAAGTAACATTCATAGGCAGCAATCTGTACTATCGACAAGATGCACTGCAGGAACTTACTAAGACAGCACCTTCCAAACCCTAGACCTCTATCATTTAGACAGATAAGGGCAGCAGATATATCTGGGAACACCATCATCTGGAGATTCCCTCCAAGTCACTCTCCATCCTGACTTAGAAAGATGTCGCCATTCCTTTACTATCTCTATCGCCTCACTAACAGCACTGTGGGTGTACCTACAGTAAGAAGTCTCACAACACAGGTTAAAGTCCAACAGGTTTATTTGATAGTAAATCCACTAGCTTTTGGAACACTGTTCCTTCATCAGGTGAGTGGAAAGTTCTAATCAGAAACAGGGCATTTTAAGGCACACAGTTTACAGAATACTGATTAGAATGTGAGTCTTCACAGCTAATCTGCTATTCAAGTCTTGAAAGATGCAGACAATGTGAGTGGAGATAGCATTAAGCACAGGTTAAAGAGCTGTGTATTGTCTCCAGGCAGGACAGTAAGTGAGATGTTACAATTTCAGGCAAGTCATGGGGGCTACAGGTAGTGTGACATGAACCCAAGATCTTGGTTGAGGCTGTCCAAATTTGAAATAAATTCCAAATTTATTGGATTTCTATGAGGATGTGACTAGTGCGGTAGACAGAGGGGAACCGGTGGATGTGGTGTTTCTCGATTTTCAAAAGGCGTTTGATAAGGTGCCGCACAAAAGGTTCAGAAGGTTAGGGGGCATGGAGTTGGGGGTAAGGTGTTAGCGTGGATAGAGGATTGGTTGCCTAATAGGAGGCAGAGAGTTGGTATCAATGGGTACTATTCTGATTGGCCGTTGGTAACTAATGGAGTGCCGCAGGGATCGGTGCTGGGGCCTCAGCTATTTACCATTTATATAGATGATCTGGAGGAGGGGGCTGAGTGTAGGGTGACGAAATTTGCTGATGACACAAAGATGAGTGGAAAAGCAAATTGTGCGGAGGATGTGGAAAGTCTGCAGAGGAATCTGGATAGGCTGAGCGAGTGGGCGAGGACCTGGCAGATGGAGTACAATGTTAGCAAGTGTGAGGTTATCCACTTTGGCAGGAATAATAGTAGGAGGGACTACTATTTAAAGGGCGAAAAGCTTCAGCATGCTACTGTGCAGAGGGACCTGGGGGTCCTTGTGCATGAGTCGCAAAAACCCAGTCTGCAGGTGCAGCAGGTGATCAAGAAGGCGAATGGGATGCTGGCCTTTATAGCGAGGGGGATAGAATATAAAAGCAGGGAGGTCTTGCTGCAACTGTACAGAGCATTGGTGAGGCTGCAGCTGGAGTACCGTGTGCAGTTTTGGTCACCGCACTTGCACAAGGATATGTTGGCCTTGGAGGGAGTGCAGAGAAGGTTCACTAGGCTGATACCGGAGATGAGGGAGTTGGACTATGAAGAGAGACTAAATAGACTGGGTCTGTACTCTTTGGAGTTTAGAAGGATGAGGGGGGATCTTATAGAGACGTATAAGATAATGAAAGGGATGGATAGGGTAGAGGTAGAGAGATTCTTCCCGCTCAGAAAGGACAGCAGGACTAGAGGGCACAGCCTCAAGATAAGGGGGGGGGGTGCAGTTTAGAACAGAGTTGAGGAGGAACTTCTTCACTCAAAGGGTGGTGAGTCTCTGGAATTCTCTGCCCGTTGAAGTGGTGGAGGCTGCCTCGCTAAATATATTTAAGACATGGGTAGATAGGTTTTTGGTAGGCAAGGGGAATTAAGAGTTATGGGGAGAAAGTGGGAAAGTGGAACTGATCCACTTCAGATCAGCCATGATCTTATTGAATGGCAGGGCAGGCTCGAAGGGCTAGATGGCCTACTCCTGCTCCTATTTCTTATGTTCTTATGTTCTTATGTCCTCATGTGTGGGGAACTTGGCTATCAGTCTCTGCTCACACGAGGACGGCCTCAGACAGGATCGTGGGTTCATGTAAATTTGCTGATGACACCAAAGTCGGAGGTGTGGTAGATTGTGAGGAAGGGTGTCATAGTTTGCAGGGAGACTTAGACAGGTTGCAGAGCTGGGCCGAGAGGTGGTGGATGGAGTTTAATGTGGAGAAGTGTGAGGTGATTCACTTTGGTAGGAATAACAGATGTGTCGAGTATAGGGCTAACGGGAGGACTTTGAATAGTGTGGATGAACAGAGGGATCTAGGTGTATGTGTACATAGATCCCTGAAAGTTGGGAATCAAGTAGATAAGGTTGTTAAGAAGGCATACAGTGTCTTGGTGTTTATTGGTAGGGGGATTGAATTTAGGAGTCGCAGCATCATGTTGCAACTGTACACAACTCTGGTGCGGCCGCACTTGGAGTACTGTGTGCAGTTCTGGTCCCCACATTACAGGAAGGATGTGGAGGCTTTGGAGAGGGTGCAGAGGAGGTTTACCAGGATGTTGCCTGGTATAAAGGGGAGGTCCTATGAGGAGAGACTGAGGGATTTGGGGTTGTTTTCACTAGAAAGAAGGCGGCTAAGAGGGGATCTTATTGAAACATATAAGATGATTAGAGGTTTAGATAGGGTGGACAGTGATAGCCTTTTTCCTCGGATGGAGAAAGCTAGCACGAGGGGGCATGGCTTTAAATTAAGGGGGGGTAGTTATAGGACGGATGTCAGAGGTAGGTTCTTTACCCAGAGGGTGGTGAGGGACTGGAATGCCCTGCCTGCTGAGGTTGTAAATGCACCTAGTTTGGGGGCGTTTAAGAGATCCGTGGATAGGTTTATGGACGAAAAGGGATTGGTTTAGATTAGTGGGTCATTGTTTTTTTTAACTGGTCGGCGCAACATCGTGGGCCGAAGGGCCTGTTCTGCGCTGTAATGTTCTATGTTCTATGTTCCATGTCACACTATCTGTAACCCCCATGACTTGCCTGAACTTGCAACATCTCACTTACTGTCCTGTCTGGAGACAATACACATCTCTTTAACCTGTGATTAATGCTCTTTCCACTCACATTGTCTGCACCTTTAAGACTTGATTAGCTGTAAAGACTCACATTCTAATCAGTATTCTGTAAACTGTGTGTGCCTTTATATGCCCTGTTTCTGATGAGAACTCTCCACTCACCTGAGGGAGAAGCAGCACTTCTAAAGCTTGTGGTGTTTACTGTCAAATAAACCTATTGGACTTTAACCTGGTGTTGTGAGGCTTCTCACTATGTTTACCCCAGCCCAACGCCTGCATCTCCCCACCGGTGTACCTACACCCAGGGACTGGAGAAGGCAGCTCACCACCACCTCCTCACGGAATTAGAGACGGGCAGTTAATGTGACCTGGTCACCGGCACCCAACTCCCGCCAAGAGGAGACCAAGGAGGGAGCTGGTGATGGCTGGGCCGCAGACTGGAGTTACTGTGCCGTCTAAGGGACAGCACTGCGGGAGCGCTGCACTGTTGGAAGGTCAGTACTGATGCATTTAGATGAAATGAACATTGAAATAACATTGTGAATCTGGTATTCTGGGTGTGATGAACTCCAGATGCGCTGACACGGAATATTGGTTATCAGAATCCGCCGCTGCACAGTCCCCATGGACAGATCACCAAAGGTAGGCACTTAATCTGGGTGAACAGGAGAAAGACAACAGCCCCCCACCACCGCCCCCCCCCCCCCCCCAAGCCCTGCTGAGGGTTTGTTGGTGATTACTCAGGGCTTTGCACAGGCATTTCGCTGCGAATTTAAACTGGGGCAATTTTTTGAGTTGTGTTTCTGTCCGAGATGATACAGTTACACCTGGTGCTCCAACCTTCAGGCATTTCAAATGAGCGACATCTTTATTAACTATTTATTGGCTTTCATTTTCTGAATGGTTCACCTGGAGAGAAAGGATCAGAAAGGGGAACTCGGGCGGGATGAACCCAGCGGCACCGCTGTGAGCCTCTCCAGCGATCAGAGTCACTGTCCTTCCAGAATCATCCACTTCGCAATGTGCTTCCCTTCATCCAGCGGCAATTTGGGGGATTCAATCCGCCGCCCAGAACCACTGGATCAGCAAAAAGCTGCAACAGAACAAGTTTCCAGAGTGTTGGAGTTCCTCAGTCCGGGGCAGCGAACTGGGATGAAACTAACCGGGAAGAGGGCAGGGATTCAGGGACCTGTATCCTGTCCTCAAGACATTTTCCTTCGACTTAAATTTAGCCTGTGAGAAAAAAACCCCAACAGATGGAGCGAATATGTTTTGAAATTTTTATTCACTTCACAAAATCATCAAAACATCACAACAAGCAGCGCCGCAGCGAGTCGGCAGCAGCGGATCCGACTCTGCCGATGTCACTTTCACAGCCACAGATGGTGAATATCACACCCAACAAAGTCAGAACCGTCTCACACAAGTGTGAGTTCACACCTCACTACTGCTCACCACAGGACTCCAAAAAACTGCAACAACCAATCACACACAGGCTCATTGCATTATCCCGAATCCATGCTGAATCCACACAAATTTATAAATTTCACACACACTGACTCTCACTGGGATACAGTCCCACACACACTGACTCTCACTGGGGTACAGTTCCACACACACTGACTCTCACTGGGATACAGTTCCACACACACTGACTCTCACTGGGATACAGTCCCACACACACTGATTCTCACTGGGATACAGTTCCACACACACTGACTCTCACTGGGGTACAGTTCCACACACACTGACTCTCACTGGGATACAGTCCCACACACACTGACTCTCACTGGGATACAGTCCCACACACACTGACTCTCACTGGGATACAGTTCCACACACACTGACTCTCACTGGGGTACAGTTCCACACACACTGACTCTCACTGGGATACAGTTCCACACACACTGACTCTCACTGGGGTACAGTTCCACACACACTGACTCTCACTGGGATACAGTTCCACACACACTGACTCTCACTGGGATACAGTTCCACACACACTGACTCTCACTGGGATACAGTTCCACACACACTGACTCTCACTGGGGTACAGTTCCACACACACTGACTCTCACTGGGATACAGTCCCACACACACTGACTCTCACTGGGATACAGTCCCACACACACTGATTCTCACTGGGATACAGTTCCACACACACTGACTCTCACTGGGATACAGTTCCACACACACTGACTCTCACTGGGGTACAGTCCCACACACACTGACTCTCACTGGGATACAGTCCCACACACACTGACTCTCACTGGGATACAGTCCCACACACACTGACTCTCACTGGGATACAGTTCCACACACACTGACTCTCACTGGGATACAGTCCCACACACACTGACTCTCACTGGGATACAGTCCCACACACACTGACTCTCACTGGGGTACAGTCCCACACACACTGACTCTCACTGGGATACAGTCCCACACACACTGACTCTCACTGGGGTACAGTTCCACACACACTGACTCTCACTGGGGTACAGTCCCACACACACTGACTCTCACTGGGATACAGTCCCACACACACTGACTCTCACTGGGATACAGTTCCACACACACTGACTCTCACTGGGATACAGTTCCACACACACTGACTCTCACTGGGATACAGTTCCACACACACTGACTCTCACTGGGATACAGTTCCACACACACTGACTCTCACTGGGATACAGTCCCACACACACTGACTCTCACTGGGATACAGTTCCACACACACTGACTCTCACTGGGATACAGTTCCACACACACTGACTCTCACTGGGGTACAGTTCCACACACACTGACTCTCACTGGGATACAGTCCCACACACACTGACTCTCACTGGGGTACAGTTCCACACACACTGACTCTCACTGGGGTACAGTTCCACACACACTGACTCTCACTGGGGTACAGTTCCACACACACTGACTCTCACTGGGATACAGTTCCACACACACTGACTCTCACTGGGATACAGTCCCACACACACTGACTCTCACTGGGATACAGTCCCACACACACTGACTCTCACTGGGATACAGTTCCACACACACTGACTCTCACTGGGATACAGTTCCACACACACTGACTCTCACTGGGGTAGGGGTTCCTCAGATCAACTGCATTCATGGAGCCCTCAAGTAATTGATGTGAATGGGGATCTGAGGGACGGCTCTTCACTGTTTGGAGATATATCTTGCATCAAAGAAGATGGTTGTGATAGTTGGATTTCAATCATTTCATTCCTGGGTCACTGTTGGCATTTCTCAGTCTAGTGTAAACGTAGCCCGTATCAGTGTGGTCAGTGTGAATAGAGTCAGCATCAGGGTTCCAGAATCAGAATAGACAATATCAGGGTCATCAGTATCCGGTCACCAGGTATCAGTGTCGTAAGACCAGGTTCGGAATATTTATGAATGATTGTTCAGGACTATTTAAACTCCTCAGGTGTTGAGGCAAGACCAGGATGATCGTCTGGGACTGATAAGTGACAAATAATATTTGTGCTGTGTGAGTGCCAGGCCAAGACCATTACCAATAAGAGTGTCTAACTATCTCCCCTTGACATTCCATTGCATCCTCATCTCTGAATTCACCACCGTCGACATCCTGGGGGGTCCCATTGACCTAAACTAAAATGGAAGAGCTGCGCAACCTCTGTGGTTTCATGAGCCAGTTTCAGAGGCTGGGAATTCTGTGGTGAGTAACTCCTGACTCCCCAAAACCTGCTTACCATCAACTAGCACAAATCAGGGGTATAAAGAACAAAGAGCAAAGGACAGGGACAGGCCCTTCGGCCCTCCAAGCCTGTGCCGACCATGCTGCCCGTCTGAATTAAAACAAAACTAATGGAAGATTTTCCGCTTGTCTGGATGAGTGCAGCTGTAACAACACTTAACAAGACCAGCAACATCTGGAATACAACAGCCCACTTGACTGATGCCCCATTCAGCACGTTAGATAGTCAGTCCCTCCCCGCTGCGGTGTATACCGTCTACAAGAAACATTTCGGGAACTCACCAAGGTTCCTTGGGCAGCACCATGATCTTTACCATCTGGAAGGGCAAGGGCAGATACTTGGGAACACCTCCCCAGGTCACCCACATTCCTGACTTGGAAATATATCGGCCATTTCTTCACTGCTTCTTGGTCAAAATCTTGGAACTCTCTAACAGCGCTGTGGGTGTACCTGCACCAAATGGACTGCAGCAAATCAAGAAGGTGGCCCACTCCCACCTTCTCAAAGACTATTAAGGAAAGGCAATAAATGTCGACCTTTTATAGTACATAATATTCTGAATGATTTGACAAGGTGAACACAAAAAGAATATGTCCTCTTGTGGGTGAGTACAGACCTGTGGGGTGCTGTTTTAAAATTAGTGGTCACCCTTTTAGGATGGAGATAAGGAGAATTTTTTTTTGCCTCAGAAGGTGGTGGAGGAAAAAAGATTCTTGTCACCGAGTCATAGCGTTTTATAGGACAGACAGTGGCCTTTGGCCCACTGTGTCTGCACCAACCATCAAACACCTATCTAATCGAATCCAATTTCTCAGCACTTGGTCCGTAGTCTTGTATGCTGTTGTGTTTCAAATGGTCACCTAAATACTTCTTAAACATTGTGACAGTTCCCGCCTCTCCCAACCTTTCAGGCAGTAAGTTCCAGATTCTCACCACCCTCTGGATGAAAAAGTTTTCCCTCAAATTTCCTCTAAATCTCCAGCTCCTTAACTTAAATCTATGTCCCCTGGTTATTGACCTCTCTGCTAAGTGGAAAGATTTATTCTTATCTACCCTATCTACGTCCCTCATAATTTTGTACACCTCAATCAAGACTCCCTTCAGCCTTCTCTGCTCTAAGGAAAACAACCCAGCCTAACCTGCCTCTCGTCATAGCTGAAATGCTCCAGGCAGCATTCTGATGAATCTCCTCTGCACCCTCTCTAGTGCAATCACATCCTTCCTCAGGGTGGTGACAGGAACTGCACACAGTGCTCTAGCTGTGGTCTAGTGAGTGTTTTACACAGCTCCATCATAACCTCCCTCCTTTTGGAATCAAAGAAATATTTCAACACGGAGGCCATGTGCCCATCTTGTCCATGCTAAGTGCCCTTTCTAATCCCACTTTCCTGCACCTGGCCCATAAACCTATAGCTTACAACACTTACGGTGCAGATCAAGGTACTTTTTAAAAGAGTTTAGAGTCTCTTCCTTCACCAGTTCTGGCAGTGAATTCCAGACACCCACCATCCTCTACATAAAAAGATTCTTCCTCCTGTCCCCTCCACACCTTCTCTCACTTACCCTGAATCTCTGTTCCCTGGTTCTAGAATTCTCCACCAAGGGAAATGATTGGATTCTGCCTGCTCTGTCGCTTCCCCTCATTTTGTATTCTGTGCCTTGGCTAATGAAGACAAGTATCCCAAATGCCTTCTTCACCACCATATCTAGCTGTCCTTCTGCCTTCAGGGGTCTTTGGAAATGCACCCCGAGATCCCTCTGTACTTCCTAGCATCGTACCATTCACTGTCAATTCTCTTGCCTGGTTAGCTCTCACAGAATGCACCATCTCACACTCTGAAGGGTTAAATTCCATTTGCCACTGTCTGACCGTCTGACCGTCTGACCAGCGGGTCTGTATCACCCTGTAATGTAAGGCTTTCCTCCTCACTGTTTACCACACCACCAATGTTACTATCATTGGCGAACTTACTGATCATATTTCTCATTTTCACATCCAGATCATTAACATACATTACAAACAGCACGGGAGCCAGCTCCAATCCCTGCGGAACACCACTGGACACAGGCTTCCAGTCACAAAAACAACCTTTGACCCTTACCCTCTGCCTCCAGCCACGAAGCCAATTTTGGATCCAATTTGCCAAATTGCCCTGGATCTCATGGGTTGTTTCCTTCTTGACCTGTGGACCATGTGGAATGTTGTCAAAAGACTCAATGGAGTCCATGGAGATGACATCGACTGCACTGCCCTCATTTACACACCTAGTCACCTTCCCAAAAAGTAAATCAAATCTATTTAACGTGGTCTCCTCCTTAACAAAACCATGCTGACCATCCCTGACTTATCCTTGCCTCTCCTAGTGGATGTTAATTTTGTTCCTTTCATCTTTTTCTGATAATTTCTCTACCACCAATGTTAGACTCACTGGCCTGTAAATATCTGTTTTTCCCCTACTTCTCTTTGTGAATAATGGCATTACAATAGCTGACATCCAGTCCTCTGGCAGCTCTCCTGTGGCCAGAGAGAAATCGACAATTAGGATCAGAACCCCTGCGATCTCCTCCCTTGATTTGTGAGGTTAGGGAACAAAAGGAATGGATGGGAAATGTTGAATGTGAAACAACAACAGATCAGCTATAATCTTATCGAGTGGCAGAGCAGGCTCGAGGGGCTGAATGGCCTATTGTTGCTATTTTGTGTGTTTATATGTTATAACCCTTCAACAACAAAAAATCAATTTCAGGGCCAGTGTTTCTGTCTTTGTCTCATACCCTCTCTGGCTGTTGCTCTCTGCTTCCTCTGTCTGCCTTTGTCACTCTTTCTGTCTCATTCACTCTTTTTGTCTATTTATTTCCTTCTGTCTCAGATTTTTGGTCTATTTCACTCTCTGTCTTGTTTTCTCTGTTTTTCTCTCTCTCTCCCCAGCTTGAGCTGGGAGGTGAACAGTTTGGCAGCTGTTTGCTATTTATTAACCAGTCATGGTTAAATTGGTTTATAAATTAACAGATGTTTCAACTTTATTTTTTCTTCTGGGAGTAAGAAGGGTTCTTGCTGCAGCTCCTGTGTTTACATCGGAGCAACAAATCCTCCACTGCGCCAATCATCTTTATTTAATAACTGTTTTATATATGCGAATTTTATGCTTAAAAAAGTAAGAGATAATGTTGCTGGAACATCCCATCAAACATTCCCAGGACAGGTACAGCACGGGGTTAGATACAGAGTAAAGCTCCCTCTACACTGTCCCCATCAAATACTCCCAGGACAGGTACAGCACGGGGTTAGATACAGAGTAAAGCTCCCTCTACACTGTCCCCCCATCAAACACTCCCAGGACAGGTACAGCACAGGGTTAGATACAGAGTAAAGCTCCCTCTACACTATCCCCCCATCAAACACTCCCTGGACAGGTACAGCACGGGGTGAGATACAGAGTAAAGCTCCCTCTACACTATCCCCCATCAAACACTCCCAGGACAGGTACAGCATGGGGTTAGATACAGAGTAAAGCTCCATCTACACTGTCCCCATCAAACACTCAAAAGGCAACAGCAGATTTTTCTAAATGAGTGAAGGATGGAGTTTTTGTGGTCTGAATCAGTCAGTATTTGGGGATGAGAGTTTATAGTTTGTAAGTTTGTGGAGCCAATTGTGCAGTTTGAGTCCCAGCCAGACAAATGGCAAACATGATCTCTAATCAGGAACTAAACTGCAAGCAGAATGTTAGGGCTGTTTGATGTTTGATTTAAAGTTTGAAGGTTATTTATTCGTGTCACAAGTAGCCATACATTACACTGCAGTAAAGTTACTGTGGAAATCCCCTATTCGCCACATTCTGGCGACTGTTTGGGTTACACTGAGGGAGAATTTAGCACCTAATCAGCACATCTTCCGGACTGTGGGAGGAGATCAGAGCATCTGGAAGAAAACCACGCAGACATGGGGAGAACATGCAGTGACTGAAGTGGGAATCGAACCAGGTTCCTGGCATTGTGAGGCATCAGTGCTAATCACTGTGCCACTGGGTCTTGTTATGATGTACTTACTGTTCTGATTGTCACACACAGTCCACTGTTCAAATGTTAGCCTTTAACTATAGCAAGTTTCCGTTTGCGAAATAGTTGTCACTATCATTTCCCAGGCCAGGTGTGTTACTGAGCACAGTGCTGACATCTGTACACTGGGAATCAGGGCAGTCTGAGTCCCTTGACCGTCACCCAGTGTCCTGCTCTGATTGAGTCGCTGCTGTGCACACATTGCATTTTCTGAAATGACAATACGCGGGTATAATTGGCTGGAAAGGGCTTTGGGATTGCGATTGTCCTGGATTTGTATAACAGTAGTTTCTTTCTCCGATACCCATTCTTCCCCATTCACACATTGCCCAATCTCGCTGGACCGGATTTGTAAACAAAATATCCACTTTTGGGGCTGGTTTAAACCAGTGTAAGTTTGTACCTTGTCTTTGGCCTGTATCTATCCCATTGCAGCAGCAATGGCTAAATATACAAAGACCTCCTTAAACCGTCCCGACTCCAGTTATTTTGCTCCATTTGTGATATTCTTGGTGTGTTGCTGTTTGTTGAATTTCAGTGAGATTCTAGTGAGTGTGTTTAATATCTTGTGTTGATGACAGAGGCACTGCTTTCACAATGTGACTGGCAGATGGAAGGACTTGCTGCTCCGAGGGACTGTAACCTGAAGGCGGGGTCTGACACTCCCAGATGGCATGTGTCCGGGAGATTATCTCTGTGAATCACTGCTCTCCTTCCTCTCTCCTATTCACAACAAGGGTTGAGGTTAATAACTGTCTGAATGCATTTGGAGAGAAATAAGTTGAAGATTGAGTGTGAATTTTGAGGCAGATTGCAGCATCTGCTGTATCCACATAACTCTGCGATTATCTCTCTGAACATGAAGCATTCTGAAAGAGAATGCAGTCAGAATTAAACTAAAGAAACCCAGGAAATTGGCAGCAAATCCTGGGAAGTAGCTCAAAGGGACTGGGACCAGGAATCAGGGATCAGTATCTGAGCGCCTTTTTCAATGTGGAGATTCCTGACTGGACATGTGTTCGGAATAACTTGGTTCCTGGAGCACAGTCTGCCTCTCACTGGCCTCTCTCTTGTCCAAACACCAGAGTTTGACACTGAAGCCACAAGGCTTCCCAACTCTGTGTGGATACATTCCCGGAAATTGGGTGGTACGGTGGCATTACTGTCTCACAGTGCCAGGGACCTCGGTTCAATTTTGGTCTCATCCATATGGAATTTACATGTTCTCCCTGTGTCTGCACGGGTTTCCCCTGGGTGCTCCAGTTTCCTCCTAGAGATGTGCTAGTTAGGTTGATTGGCCGTGCTAAATTAACCAAGGGCCTAAATATGTGGGGTTACGGGAATAAGGCCTGGGTGGGATTGTGATCGGTACAGACTGGGCGGGCCGAATGGCCCCCCTCTGCACCGTAAGACTCTGATTCTATGAAGTGTCATCACGTGACCTCCAGCTGCCCAAACCGTCTTCATTGATTCGTGGATTTTAGTTATGATGTCATTCATGGCATTGAAAGTAATTGTGGAAAAGGATAAAAGACTGAACTAAGGAAAGGCCAAATTTCCAAAGCTGAGACGTGATTTGGCAAAGAGCTGGAATCAGAAGGTAAATTAGTGTCACAGGGCGGGGAGGGTCAGTGATGGGAGTGGCCCGTCACTGATTCAATCTTTCAAAACCATCGCAGCCTTCTGGCTAAAATAAAATGTCAGATCCATCCTGGGATGGGGCAGGGATGGGGGGGTGGGGTGGATGGGGGGAGCTGTGGGGAGGGCTGTAGGAGGGGTGGTGTGGGAGGGGTGGTGTGGGGAGGGCTGTAGGAGGGCGTGGGGAGGGGTAGTGTGGGAGGGGTGGTGTGGGGAGGGCTGTAGGAGGGCGTGGGGAGGGGTAGTGTGGGAGGGGTGGTGTGGGGGATTCTGGGGGGGGCATGTGGGGTTATGGGGGGGTGTGGCATGGGGGGTGGTGCAATGCCTCATCCTGTCAGCTTGGACCTTGTTGGTTTCTCTTGTGGAGACAGTGAATTGGATTCAGCTGGAATTTGGATTGAATAAAAATGTGAAAAGAAGAGTGAATCAGTGTGTTTGAATCCGAGAGTGGGAGAAAGAGATAGAGGGATCTCAGAATGAATATATTCTCACAAAGTAATAGAAGGGCCTCAAAAATCTACAACCCCATCCCCCCAGCCTAGTGTCAAAGAGCATTCAGAGTAAGGAAAGGCCCAGAAAGAAAGCTTCAGTCTAACATCAAGAGCTTAATTTACAGGAAAGCCAAGAGCACTATAAAATGTACAGGGTGAAATTAAAATGGAAATTAAGAAAGCAAAGTGAGAGCATGAGAAAATATTGACAAGAAATCTGAAAGATCTTTCATAAACACAGAGAGAGCAAGAGAATAACTCAGGAAAAGATCGAATCAGTTACAGATCAGAAAGGTAACGTGTGGAGGTTGAAGACTTGGGGATAGTTCTTAATGGAGGAGAAGGTGACAATGCAATCATTGGAGATAAGGAAGAGAAGTGAGAAATACCGGATATGAGAGAGCAGGTATGAAGGTCTTTAACTTCTTTGAAAGTTGATAACTTGTCCAGCCTGGGTGATAAAGGAAATAGTGGATGCTCTGAACATCATTTCCCAGCCTGTATGAGTGACGTGGTGCAGGGGCTGGTGAGCAGTTATGTATCATTGTGGAAACAATGAGGAAGAAATGGAACAGATAATGACAGGTCAAACAGCCTAATCTCAGTGAGAAGCAAAGTATTGAGAAGATTTGGGCGGCACAGTGATTAGCACTGCTACCTCATAGCGCCAGAGACCCTGGTTCAATTCTGGCCTGCAGTCACTGTCTGTGTGGAGTTTACACATTCTCCCCATGTCTGTGTGGGTTTCCTCCGGGAGCTCTAGTTTCTCCCACAGTCTGAAAGACGTGAGGGTTAGGTTGATTGGCCATGATAAATTGACCCTAGTGTCATGGGGATTAGCAGGGTAAATATGTGGGGTTACGGGAACAAGGTGTGGGTGGGATTGTGGTCGGTGCAGACTTGATGGGCTGAATGGCCTCCTTCTGTACTGTAGGGATTCTATGATTTCTGACAATGTGAATCTTCATTCCGAAAGATCAGATCCAACGGGAATGAGTGCAGGTTTACCAAAGGAAGGTTGTGTCTGACTGAAAAGATTGAATTGTTAGAGGCTGTAACAAGGAGAGTGAATGAAAGCAAGATGTTTGATGTAATCTGTGTGCATTTCAGCTGTTGACAATGTTCCCCATGGCAGACTGATCAGCAAGCTGGAAGTCTTGGGATCCAAGGTTTGAACCGAGAAATGGCTCTGAGGCAGAGGGGCCTCTAGTGGAGATATTTGTGTCATCGACGGCCACGGGTGAGATGCTGGAAGACTGAAGTAGGGTAAATGTTGCGCTGTTATTTAAGAAAGGCAGCAAGGAAAAGCCAGGGGATTACGGAGCAGTGAGCCTAACATCAGTGGTGGGCAAGTTATTGGAGGGGATCCTGAGAAACAGGGTCTATAGGCATTTGGAAGGGGGTGATTAACAGTGTTATCAAGCAGCACTTATTCAGCAATAATGTGCTCATTGACACTTCACTCTTCATTTCATTGCAGTCTTGATCCAAACATGGACAAAGGAACTGAATGCAGAGGTCAGATGAGAGTGACTGTCCTTGACATCAAGGCAGCATTTAATGGAGCGTAGCATCAAGGAGCCCGAGCAAAACTGGAGTCAGGGGCAAACTCTCTGCTGGTTGGAGTATTCCTGGCACAAAGGAAGATGGTTGTGGTGGTTGGAGGTCAGTCATCTCAGTCCCAGGCCATCTCTGTAGGAGTCCCTCAGGGCAGTGTCCTCGGCCCAAACATCTTCAGCTGCTTCATCAATGACCTTCCCTCCATCATACGGTCAGAAGTGGGGATGTCCATTGATGATTGCACAATGTTCAGCACCATTCACAACTCTCCAGATACTGAAGCAGTCTGTGTCCAAATCTGAACAATATCCCAGGCTTGGGCTGATAAGTGGCAAATAACATTCGTGCCATACAAATGCCAGGCAATGCCCATCTCCAAGAGACAATCTAACCATTGCTCCTTGACATTCAATAACATTTTCTTTGCTGAATCCCCCACTGTCCACATCATGGCATTTACTGTCGACTAGAAATTGAACTGGACCCAGCCATATACACACAGTGGCTACCAGAGCAGGTCAGAGGCTGGAAATCCTGCGGCGAGTAACTCACCTCCTGACCACCCCCTCCCACCACCACCCCCTCCCACCCCCAACCCCCTAAAACTTGTCCACCATCTGCGAGGCACGAGACAGAAGTATGATGGAATACTCTGTACTTGCCTGGATGGGTGCAGCTCCAATAATACTCAATTCATTTATTTACATATTCTAGCCATTTTCAACACATAAATGCCCATCGCATATACACCAACGAACAAAGATCTGACTACATTAATCCCATTTTCCAACGTTTGACTCATAATCCTGGAGTTTTGGCAGCACAAGTAAATATCTAAATATTTCTTAAATGTTACAAGAGTTTCTGTCTCCACCGCCCTCTCAGGCTGTGAGTTCCAGACTCCCATCACTGCCCTCCACATAAAAACATTTCTCTTCAATTCCCCTCGCAGCCTTCCACCTCTCACCTTAAATCTATACCCCCCTGCTAATGGAAAAAGTGCCTTCCTCTCCATCCTATTGATGTCGCTCATGATCTTATAAAACCCTCTCAGGTACCCTTTCATCAGCTGTCCAACCTCTGCCCATTCTCAGACCCTCCATCCCAGGCAGCATCCTGGTCAATCTCCTCCGCACCCCCTCCAGTGCAATCACATCCTTCCTATAATGTGATGACCAGCGCAGGAGTAACCTAACCAGCATTTCATACAGTCTAGGCATGACCTCCCTGCTCTTGTATTCTGTGTCTCAGCTAATAAACCTTCTTAACCACCTTATCTACCTTATCAAGAAGCTTGACACCATCCAGGACAAAGCAGCTGAACTGATTGGCACCCCACCACAAGCATCCACTCCCTCTCCTACTGACATAGCAGCAGAATACCTGGAATATTCTGAGTATTGTTTAAATTAAATCTCCATCCAGAGCAATCTTTAAGTGAGGGTCCAGGCAGGTTCACATCACTAAGAGGATGCAGGAGTTTGCTCTGGGACATTGGTGAATCTGCCGATGAGCTGTGACTGTGTCTTAGGGATTTCCAGTGATCCAGATCCTAAAGAAGTGCAATTGGGAAAGCTCAGTGAGAATGATAGAACATAGAACATTACAGCGCAGAACAGGCCCTTCGGCCCACGATGTTGCGCCGACCAGTTAAAAAACAATGACCCTCTAACCTAAACCAAACCCTTTCCATCCATAAACCTATCCACGGATCTCTTAAACGCCCCCAAACTAGGTGCATTTACAACTGCAGCAGGCAGGGCATTCCAATCCCTCACCACCCTCTGGGTAAAGAACCTACCCCTGACATCCGTCCTATAACTACCACCCCTTAATTTAAAGCTATGCCCCCTCGTGCTAGCTTTCTCCATCCGAGGAAAAAGGCTATCACTGTCCACCCTATCTAAACCTCTAATCATCTTATATGTTTCAATAAGGTCCCCTCGTAGCCGCCTTCTTTCTAATGAAAACAACCTCAAATCCCTCAGTCTCTCCTCATAGGACCTCCCCTCCATACCAGGCAACATCCTGGTAAACCTCCTCTGCACCCTCTCCAAAGCCTCCACATCCTTCCTATAATGTGGGGACCAGAACTGCACACAATACTCCAAGTGCGGCCGCACCAGAGTTTTGTACAGTTGCAACGTGACGCTGCGGCTCCTAAATTCAATTGATGGTGGAGCCTGACCTCTGCTGGAGCAAAGCAGTGTTGCAGTGACTGCAATCCTCAGGCTCCGCATTTCATTTCACCAGTTAGAAGTCTGACAACACCAGGTTTAAGTCCAACCGATTTATTTGATAGTAAATTCACAAGCTTTCGGGGTTTGTCCCTTCGTCAGGCGAATGGAGAGTTCTGGCCTCAGACAGAGCATATAAAGCACAGACAGTTTACAGATTACTGATTAGAATGCGAATCTTTACACCTAACCTGCTGTTCAAGTCCTAAAGTGGCCAACAATGTGAGTGGAAGGAGCACTGATCACAGGTTAAAGAGATGTGTATTGTCTCCAGACAGTACAGTAAGTGAGATTTTGCAAACCCAGGCAAGTCACAGGGGTTACAGATAGTGCGACATGAACCCAAGATCCCTGTTGAGACCGTCCTCATGTGTGCGGAACTTGGCTATCAGTCTCTGCTCAGCGACTCTGCACTGTCGTGTGTCGTGAAGGCCGCCTTGGAGAATGCTTACCCGAAGGTCAGAGGCTGAATGCCCGTGACCACTGAAGTGTTCGCCAACAGGAAGGGAACAGTCTTGCCTGGTGATTGTCGAGCGATGTTCATTCATCTGTTGTCGTAGCGTCTGCATGGTCTCCCCAGTGTACCATGCTTCGGGACATCCTTTCCTGCAGCGTATCAGGTAGACAATGTTGGCCAAGTTGCAAGAGTATGTACCGTGTACCTGGTGGATGGTATTCTCACGTGTGATGATGTCATCCGTGTCGATGATCCGGCATGTCTTGCAGAGGTTGCTGTAGCAGGGTTGTGTGGTATTGTGGTCACTGTTCTCCTGAAGGCTGGGTAGTTTGCCGCGAACAGTGGTCTGTTTGAGGTTGTGCGGTTGTTTGAAGGCAAGTGGTGGGGATGGCCCTGGGAAGATGTTTGTCTTCATCAATGATATGTTGAAGACTCCGGAGAAGATGTCGTAGCTTCTCCGCTCCGGGGAAGTACTGGATGACGAAAGGTTCTCTGTCCACTGTGTCCCGTGTTTGCCTTCTGAGGAGATCGGTGCGGTTTTTCACTGTGGCGCATCGGAACTGTCGATCTATGAGTCGAGCACCATATCCTGTTCTTATGAGGCATCTTTCAGGGTCTGGAGGTGTCTGTCACGATCCTCCTCATCTGAGCAAATCCTGTGTATACGGAGGGCTTGTCCATAGGGAATGGCTTCTTTAACATGTTTAGGGTGGAAGCTGGAGAAGTGGAGCATTGTGAGATTGTCTGTGGGCTTGCGGTACAGTGAGGTGCTGAGGTGACTGTCCTTAATGGAGATGCGTGTGTCCAAGATTGCAGCTCATTCTGGGGAATAGTCCATGGTGAGTCTGATGGTGGGGTGGAACTTGTTGATATCATCATATAGTTGTTTCAGTGATTTTTCACCATGAGTCCAAAGGAAGAAAATGTCATCGATGTATCTAGTGTATAGCATCGGTTGAAGGTCCTGTGCGGTGATGAGGTCTTGTTTGATCCTGTGCATGAAGATGTTGGTATATTCAGGTGCGAATTTGGTCCCCATGGCTGTTCCGTGTGTCTGGATGAAAAACTGGTTGTTGGCCACTTTAAGACTTGAACAGCAGGTTAGGTGTAAAGACTCGCATTCTAATCAGTAATCTGTAAACTGTCTGTGCTTTATATGCTCTGTCTGAGGCCAAAACTCTCCATTCACCTGACGAATGGACAAACCCCGAAAGCTTGTGAGTTTACTATCAAATAAATTGGTTGGACTTAAACCTGGTGTTGTCAGACTTTTTACTGTGTTTACCCTAGCCCAACGCCGGCATCTCCACATCATTTCATTTCACCACTCAGACCTCACTGCATTCATGTATTTTTTACAGATGCAACTTCTCGGGTAGGAGCTGCCCCAGTGGCAGTGCATTCAATCAAAAGCAGGCCAGAGGGAGGAAGGGAATGGAGCAGGGGCAGTGATAGTGTGTGGGACACACTGGAGGGAGCCAATGCGAGCTGAAATGTTCCCCTAACTCCTATGCAATATTTATCAGATTTGAAAGTTCATATTGATGGTTATTCTATGTGTTGTGTAGTTTGAAAATTAAATCTTCAGTAAAATAACTTTAGAAATTAATTAATTTGTTTCCTTAACCCCAACTGTCAAAATAATCCTAGGTATAAGAAATCTAAAACTCTGCAGGACGAGTAAAACTTCTCACAACACCAGGTTAAAGTCCAATAAGTTTATTTGGTATCACGAGCTTCCAGAGTGCTGCTCCTTCAGGTGAGTGATCAGGTGAGCATCTCCACATCATCATTTTTTACTGACAGATATTTTGCAAAAACAGTTCTGTGCTCAGAAAGGTCGAGTGGGATGTCTGTTATGTGGCAAGGTGCTGTGATCTGGAATGCATTACCTGCAATAGTTGTCAGGGGTGGAAGCAAATTCATTAATAACTTTAGAACATGAATTGGATAAATATTTGAATGGGAGACATGTTGAGGATTATGGGGAAAGAACACAGTTGGAGAATAATTGGATAATTCTCTCAAACAGCCAGACACAATGAGCCAAATATGCTGGGCAATTTTATAATTCAAATTGAAAGTTTGAGCAGTGATATGAATGTATTGAAATATATTCTCTGCAATCACCACCTGTAATCTTTAAATATTATCTCAGCGTAAAACTATTGTTCCTGGCAGAAGACACATCTAGAGCTCTGTCCTTTAACTATTCTTATTGTCGATCTGAAAGATTCTGAGATTTGTCACAGATTTTTTTTAAGTATTTGACACCATCCTTAAAATTACAAAGTGTGGACACGGCAAACAAGGCACAGGAGAGGCCGCAGCTGGAGTACTGTGTGCAGTTTTGGTCCCCTTATTTGTGAAAGGATATATTGGCCTTGGAGGGAGTACAGAGAAGGTTCACCAGGCTGATACCGGAGATGAGAGGGTTAGACTATGAGGAGAATTGAGTAGATTGGGCCTGTACTTATTGGAGTTTAGAAGGTTGAGGGGAGATCTTATAGAGACATATAAGATAATGAGGGGGCTAGATAGGTTAGAGGCAGAGAGGTTCTTTCCACTTAGAGAGGAAACAAGAACTAGGGGGCACAGCCTCAGAATAAGAGGGAGTCAATTTAGAACAGAGTTGGGGAGGAACTTCTTCTCCCAGAGGGTAGTGAACCTTTGGAATTCTCTGCCCATTGAAGCAGTGGAGGCTACCTCGTTAAATGTGTTTAAGTCACAGGTAGATAGATTTCTGATCAATAAGGGGATTAAGGATTATGGGGAGAGGGCGGGTAAGTGGAACTGAATCACTTTCAGATCAGCCATGATCTTATTGAATGGCGGGGCAGGCTCGAGGGGCTAGATGGTCTACTCCTGCTCCTATTTCTTATGTTCTTAAACCTCAATCCATTCCCTGTTTGCTCCACAAAGCAAATTCAAATCCCAACTGAATCCAATTCATGGTCCCCACAAGAGAGACAAACAAGATCCGAGCTGACAAGATAAAGTTTATTTATTTGTGTCACAATTAAGGCTTACATTAACACTGCAGTAAAGTTACTGCAAAAATCCCCTCTCCGCCACGTTCTGGCACCTGTGTGGGTAACACTGAGGGAGAATTCAGCACGGCCAATGCACCTAACCAGCACGTCTTTGGACTGTGGGAGGAAATCGGTGCACCTAGAGGAAACCCACACAGACACGGGGAGAATATGCAGACTCCGTACAGACAGTGACCCAAGGCAGGAATCAAACCTGGGTCCCTGGCTGTGTGGGGCAGCAGCGCTAACGGGTCCCTGGCACTGGGACAGTAGCCTAATGGGTCCCTGGCACTGGGGCAGTAGCCTAATGGGTCCCTGGCACTGGGACAGTAGCGCTAACGGGTCCCTGGCACTGGGACAGTAGCCTAATGGGTCCCTGGCACTGGGGCAGTAGCGCTAACGGGTCCCTGGCTCTGGGACAGTAGCGCTAACGGGTCCCTGGCTCTGTGGGACAGTAGCGCTAACGGGTCCCTGGTTCTGGGACAGCAGCGCTAACGGGTCCCTGGTTCTGGGACAGTAGCGCTAACGGGTCCCTGGCTCTGTGGGACAGTAGCGCTAACGGGTCCCTGGCTCTGTGGGACAGTAGCGCTAACGGGTCCCTGGTTCTGGGACAGTAGCGCTAACGGGTCCCTGGCTCTGTGGGACAGTAGCGCTAACGGGTCCCTGGCTCTGGGACAGTAGCGCTAACGGGTCCCTGGCTCTCTGGGACAGCAGCGCTAACGGGTCCCTGGTTCTGGGACAGCAGCGCTAACGGGTCCCTGGTTCTGGGACAGCAGCGCTAACGGGTCCCTGGCTCTGGGACAGTAGCGCTAACAGGTCCCTGGTTCTGGGACAGTAGCGCTAACGGGTCCCTGGCTCTGGGACAGCAGCACTAACGGGTCCCTGGTTCTGGGGCAGTAGCGCTAACGGGTCCCTGGTTCTGGGACAGTAGCGCTAACGGGTCCCTGGCTCTGTGGGACAGTAGCGCTAACAGGTCCCTGGTTCTGGGACAGTAGCGCTAACAGGTCCCTGGCTCTGGGACAGTAGCGCTAACGGGTCCCTGGTTCTGGGACAGTAGCGCTAACGGGTCCCTGGTTCTGGGGCAGTAGCGCTAACGGGTCCCTGGTTCTGGGGCAGTAGCGCTAACGGGTCCCTGGCTCTGGGACAGCAGCGCTAACGGGTCCCTGGTTCTGGGACAGTAGCGCTAACGGGTCCCTGGTTCTGGGACAGCAGCGCTAACGGGTCCCTGGTTCTGGGACAGCAGCGCTAACGGGTCCCTGGCTCTGTGGGGCAGCAGCGCTAACGGGTCCCTGGCTCTGGGACAGTAGCGCTAACGGGTCCCTGGCTCTCTGGGACAGCAGCGCTAACGGGTCCCTGGCTCTGGGACAGCAGCGCTAACGGGTCCCTGGCTCTGGGACAGTAGCGCTAACGGGTCCCTGGCTCTGTGGGGCAGCAGCGCTAACGGGTCCCTGGCTCTGGGACAGTAGCGCTAACGGGTCCCTGGCTCTGGGACAGCAGCACTAACGGGTCCCTGGTTCTGGGGCAGTAGCGCTAACGGGTCCCTGGCTCTGGGACAGCAGCGCTAACGGGTCCCTGGTTCTGGGGCAGTAGCGCTAACGGGTCCCTGGTTCTGGGGCAGTAGCGCTAACGGGTCCCTGGCTCTGGGACAGCAGCGCTAACGGGTCCCTGGTTCTGGGGCAGTAGCGCTAACGGGTCCCTGGTTCTGGGGCAGTAGCGCTAACGGGTCCCTGGTTCTGGGGCAGTAGCGCTAACGGGTCCCTGGTTCTGGGGCAGTAGCGCTAACCAGTTACAAGGCCAAGACCTTCATTTTTTTTTGTTTACTTTATTCCAATCCAATCAAGTCCAATTCAGAGTCCCAACAAGTTAAGACATTCCCGATCCAAGCTGACAAGACAGGACTCTCCCCTCTCGTCCTGGGTTTGATCTACATGATCCAAGCTGATTGGAGTAAGCATAGCTCCTCCTCCAAGGCTCGATCTCATTTGATCTGAGCCAGAAGGCCGAGAAGTGATGGGTCCAGTTCTGGGTGGTTCTCTTACCCTGTTTGAGAATGGGAGGAGCCTGGATCACATCCCCTCAGGGAGGCCCAACAAAACCTGGACATTTTCAGCTTTTACCTCAACACCTTAGGGATCATTTCTATATTGTTTTCCGAGAGAAATGTGCCTTTTGGCTAAGATCGAGTGTGGTATGGACATGGTGTGTTTGGTTGAAGTCATTAGGTTACATTTCAGCTTCATTTGAAGCAATTTTTAAAAGCAGCATCTCGGCATTTTGGCTAAGATGCAAATGAGATCGAGCCTTGGAGGAGGAGCTATGCCTACTCCAATCAGCTTGGATCATGTAGATCAAACCCAGGACGGGAGGGGAGAGTCCTGTCTTGTCAGCTTGGATCGGGAATGTCCCAACTTGTTGGGACTCTGAATTGGACTTGATTCGATTGGAATAAAGTAAACAAAAAAAAAACACATTTATGCCATGATTGTGAAACTTGGAGATTTTTATTGAGTTTTAAACCTTTTTTTAAACATTAGAAATTTTAGTTACAGTGAGAGGAACGAGAGAATTAGATTGTGTTTTTTGAGTGATTTGATTGGTTTCCTCTGCTCGACTACATCTTTTAAATAAATTAATATTTAAGTGTCATAATTTGTATATCAGCCAATCACCTGAAAGACATTTGCATTGGATATGAATAAGTTAAAGGGGCGATTTGAATATGAGCCAATTTCCACTGCAATTATTTGAATAATTTGAATGCAGAAGTTGGCGTCTCCGAGGGGTGCTGTGGAAATATTGCAGAGGGATAGAGTCACACAAAGTTATTACCTTACAATTACTAACCAATCACTAACTGTTTCCTCTAAACACTGTAATGTGTTATTAGAACCGTGCTTTGCAATCATTTCAATAAAATTTCCTTTTGGTCACTGGGAATTTTACAAGTTTTATCAGTCCTGGATCAGCAGAAATATTCTCAAATATAATATTGACCAAAGTCATTACCATCAATCCCTGTAACACACTCTGTTCCCCAGCCCCTGAGGCCATCACTCTCCCTGATCACTTCCAGGCTGAACCAGACTTTTCACTATCTCATTTTTTTGCCATAATCCTAAACTGTGCTTTCAATCCCATTTCCTCTCCGTCCCCGAGACTACCTCGTAGCACATCAGTAACATCACCCTGTCTATCGTTCTGCTTACACTCGTGTCTGTACGCATGTAATCAGTAAATAATCCCTCTGCCCTTCTCTCCTTAACCCTGCATCAATCCTTATCTAAACCTGACGTCAGTTCTGGCGAAGATACTGAGAGGCAGGATTTATCGTACTTGGAGGAAAATGGACTAGTTAGTGACAGGCAGCATGGTTTTATACGGGGAAGATCATGTCTCACCAACCTGACTGAGTTTTTTGAGAGGTGACAAGAAGGATTGATGAGGGAAAGTCAGAGGACTTTAGCAAGGCCCCTCATGGCAGACTGGTACAAAAGGTAAAGTCTCATGGAATCCAGGGTTGGCTGGCTAGATGGATACAGGACTGGCTTAGTCATAGAAGACAGTAACAGTGAAAGCTCTCAGAATGGAGGTCTGTAGCTAATGATGTTCCACAGGGATCAGTGCTGGGACCTCTGTTGTTTGTGGTATATATAAATGATCTGGAGAAAAATGTGGGGGGTCTGATTAGTAAGTTTGCAGATGGCACAAAGATTGGTGGAGTTGCTGATAGTACCAGGGATTGTCAGAGGATACAACAGGATATCGATAGATTGCAGACTCAGGCACGGGAATGGCAGATGGAGTTTAATCCAGGCAAATTAAGATAACGCATTTTGGAAAATCCAATTCAGGTGCGAATTATACAGTAAATGGCAGAACCCTTAGAAGCATTTACATACAGAGGGATCTGGGCGTGCAAGTCCACAAATCTCAGAAAGTGGCAACACTGGTGGAGAAGGTGATCAAGAAGGAATTTGGCTTGCTTGCCTTCATTGACCAGGGCACTGAGTATGGGAATTGGCAAATTATGTTACTAGTTGTATAAAACTTTAGTTAGACCGCATTTGGAATATTTTGTGCAGTTCTTGTCACCACACCACCAGAAGGACGTGGAAGCTTTGGAGAGAGTAGAAAGAAGGTTCACCAGGATGTTGCTTAGTCTGGAGAGGATTGGCTATGAGGAGAATGAGGGGAGATCTCATTGAGACGTATAAGATGATGAATGGGCTGGATAGGATAGAGGTGGAGAGACTCTTCCCGCTCAAAAAAGACAGTAGGACTAGGGGGCACAGCCTCAAGATAAAGGGGGGGCGGTTTAGAACGGAGTTGAGGAGGAACTTCTTCACTCAAAGGGTGGTGAATCTCTGGAATTCTCTGCCCGTTGAAGTGGTGGAGGCTGCCTCGCTAAATATTTTTAAGAAGCGGGTTGATGGGTTTTTGATAAGAGAGGGGATTAAGGGTTATGGGGAGAGGGCGGGAAAGTGGAACTGAGCCACAACAGATCAGCCATGATCTTATTGAATGGCGGGGCAGGCTCGAAGGGCTAGATGGCCTACTCCTGCTCCTATTTCTTATGTTCTTATGTTCTTATGAGAGGCTGAATAAACTAAGATTGTTTCCACTGGAAAGACAGAGGCTGAGGGGAGACCTGACAGAGGTTTACAAAATAGAAGGCATGGACAGGGTGGATAGTCAGAGGCTTTTCCCCAGGGTGAGAGTGTCAATTACACGGGGGGGCAAAGGTTCAAGGTGAGAGGGGGAAAGTTTAAGGGAGATGTGCGGGGAAGCTTTTTACACAGAGAGTGGTGGGTGCCTGGAACACACTTCCAAAGGAGGTGATGGAAGCAGGTACATCAGTAACATTCAAGGCATATCTTGATAGACACATGGATGGGAGGTGAACAGAGGGGTAGTAAACACATTTGGGCAATTAGTAGTGGGTCCAAATAAGGATTAGCAATTTGTGCAGATGTGGTGGGCTGAAGGGCCTGTTCCTGTGTTGTATTTATTGCTTTTTGATCTAATCCCAGTCTCCCCATAACCCTGCTTTATTTCCAAACTAATCCCACTGTCCCTGCCCTCCTTCCATTGCCCTGTATCAATCCCATATTAATCCCAATTCCATGTCCAGTGGGGAGAATGGTGAAGACTCCTTTGGGATCTTCCTGGTATTTGGAACAGACTCTCACTGACTAAGGAACCCAATATATTGATGAAGGCAGACTTGTCTGGATTGCAAAGCAGACTGGTTTCGAATCTAGGACTTGTAACTTGCCCTGGGCCCGAGAGGAATCAGTCAGTGGATAATTCTGTTTCAACCTCAGAGTCTGAGGCTGTGGCTCGGAGTTTCCCAGCGGACACTGGGCCTGAACCTCCCCATGTTGTCAGCTGAGCCTGCAGGAGGTTGCCTTATGATTGGCCATCTCCATGCGTGCTGCCTTTATTAGGAAGGTGTGGGGGTTGCTGAGACTGAGGGATTTCCAGTTACCCACAGACAAGGTTTCTATCTCACTGAATGTGGGCATCACTGTCTGGCCAGTATTTATTGCTCATCTCTAATTGCCCTTGAGAATGTGGTGGTGAGCTGCTTTCTTGAACCGCTGTGTCCATGTGGTGTAGGTACACCCACAGTGCTGTTAGGGAGGGAGTTCCAAGATTCTGACCTAACGACAGTGAAGGAACAGCCTATTTCCAAGTCAGGATGGTGAGTGACTCAGGAGGGAATCTCCAGGTGGGGATGTTCCCAGGTATCTGCTGCTCTTCTCTTTCTAGATGGTAGTGGTTATGGGTTTGGAAGGTGCTATTGAAGGAGCTGTAGTGAGTTCCTCCAGTGCATCTTGTAGATGTACACACAGCTGCTACTGTGTTCTGTGGTGGAGGAGTGAATGTTAAAGGTGGTGGATGGTGTGTCAGTCAAATGGGCTACTTTATCCTGGATGGTGTTGAGTTTCTTGAGTGTTGTTGGAGTTGCCACATCCAGGCCAATGGAAATTATTCCATCAGGTTCTTGACTGATGCCTTGTAGATGGTGGACAAACTTTGGGGCATAGGGAATTAGGAAGTGAGTTACTCGCCACAGAATTCCCAGCCTGTACTCACACTGGCAGCCACAGTATTTATATGGCTGGGTCCCAGTTCAGTTTCTGTCAATGGGAACCCCCAGGATGTTGACAGTGGGGCATTCAGTGACAGCAGTGCCACAGTGTGTCAAGGGAGAATGTTGAATTCTCTCTTATTGGAGATAGTCTTGGCCTGACACTTGCCTGGTGCAGGTGTTACTTGTCAACAAACTAAGTCATCAGATAAAGAGGTTTGAGACGGTGAGGGTCACTGGAGGAGATGTAGTGTAGTGACAGATGAGACAAGGTTGTTGATCCACAGAGCCCCGTCACTGGGCCCTGGAACCTCCACCTCCAATAGCCGCTTGGTTGACTTACAGGAGCTGCCCGAAATCACCTGATGCCTTCATACTGTAGGATTCTGTAATCCTTTGATTCAGCCGATTGAGACTGCACGTACTTCCTGAAACAGCATCCTCTCCAGGCCCTATCCCTGTAAATCAGGTATTTACCCTGCTAATCCCCCCAAACTACACACCTTCAGACACTAAGGAGCAATTTATCCTAGCCAATCCATCTAACCCGCACATCTTTGGATTATGGGAGAAAACGGAAACACCCGGAGAAAACCCACGCAGACACGGGGAGAACGTGCAAACTGTGCACAGACAGTGACCCAAGCCGGGAATCGAACCCGGGTCCCTGGTGCTGTGAGGTAGCAGTGCTAACCACTGTGCCAACGAGTCACCCCATTCATTAGAAGAAGGAATCTAAATGAAATCAGGTCCATTACACCCCCCTCCCCCGTGTCTCCGTCTCTGAGGAAACGGTGAGTGGGCATAGATTCTGTTCCTCATTTTTCTAATTGCTCTGTTTCACCACATGCTCTTTGCTTCTCTCGCCAGCAGTTCCTGTGACACTGCCAGCTGATAAAGGTCAGCAGGTCCCAGCAAACCTCACATTCCATCACTAACTGCTATTTTTAATGAATAGATTGCTGCAAATCACTTCCATTCTGTGCTAAACTGACATTGCCTGGGTCCAGACAATAGGTTCCTGCTCCTAGGTCTAACTACTCCTGTCTGTTCTCCAAGGAAGCTCATTACTCGCCTGTCCTCACTCACTCATCTATAATTCATGGTTCTCCTGCTGTTCTGTGTGTAGAGCTGACGATAGTTGGACAGTGGGAGTGAAACCTTCGGGATAGTCACCCCGGACAGACAGAGAGAGAGAGAGAAACAGAGAGAGCAGAGAATCCGCCAGCTACCGACACGGAAGAAGCAGCGAGAGAAAAGCACTGGACAGGGATAGCGCTGGATTCCGGTCTACACTGACCCAGTTCAGACAGGAGGGGAAATATGGAACCAAAAAACAGGAAAAAAATCAATTTTTCAGTGCCAATGACAGGCAGTTGCTTGGATGCCAGAGCAGTGGAGAAGGTAAGACTCTGTTTGCTGTTTGATTGTGTAAACTTATCTCAGTAACTCCCACACTGAGGTCAATGACAGATTTATTCTTCAATCAGTCTGTGTTAAATGTGAATACAAAATCTCTCCAGCACTTTAAGCTGCAGATTTATTCACTAATGCAACACATTTCCTAGAAAAGAAATTTTAAGTCCCTTGTAGCATCAAAAATATTTTGCTATAATCATTGCACTGCCCTAAAGCAATCAAACCCAAAACTCCAAATCCCAGCAAATCCCAAAATCCCAACCCATCAAACCCCAAAACCCAAATACCCCAATCCCAGCAAATCCCAAAATCCCAACCCATCAAACCCCAAAACCCAAATACCCCAATCCCAGCAAACCTCAAAATCCCAATCCCAGCAAATCCCAAAATCCCAACCCATCAAACCCCAAAACCCAAAAACCCCAATTCCAGCAAATCCCAAAATCCCAATCCCAGCAAATCCCAAAATCCCAACCCATCAAACCCCAAAACCCAAATACCCCAATCCCAGCAAACCTCAAAATCCCAATCCCAGCAAATCCCAAAATCCCAACCCATCAAACCCCAAAACCCAAAAACCCCAATTCCAGCAAATCCCAAAATCCCAATCCCAGCAAATCCCAAAATCCAAACCCATCAAACCCCAAAACCCAAATACCCCAATCCCAGCAAACCTCAAAATCCCAATCCCAGCAAATCCCAAAATCCCAACCCATCAAACCCCAAAACCCAAATACCCCAATCCCAGCAAACCTCAAAATCCCAATTCCAGCAAACCCCCAAATTCCAACTCTAAAATCCCCAAATCCAAACCCATTGGAAGAGGGCGGGTGCTGGGGAAGGGGTCAGGATGGGGAATGGGGTTTAGGGGCTGGTATTTGTGGGTGATTTACCTCGAATACCAACAAGTGAGTTGTCACTGGGTTTGATTGTGTAGCGAGGCCTGGTGATTGTAGGCTGTCTCAGACAGTGAGCCTGCTTCCTCTGGGACTGGACTATAGACGCTGATGAACTTCAGACTAGAGGAAATCTGATCAACATTTGAACATATGAGCGTATGAAATAAGAGCAGGTGTAGGCCATTCAGCCCCTCAAGCCTGCTCCAGCATTCAATAAGATCATTCTTGATCTCATTGTGACCTTCCTGTCTGTCCCCTGTAACCTTTGCTCCCTTGTCAATGAAGAATTTAGCAAACTCAGCCTTATAAGTGCTCACTGACTCTGCTTCCTGCTTATCCAGTGGAGAGATTTCCACAGTTGAATGACCCTCTTTGGAAAATAAATGTTCTTTCTCTCTGTTTTAAATGGGAGACCATTTATTTTTAAACAGTGTCTCTGCTGCTAACCTCTCCTTTCAGTATCCAGTTTGCCAAATCCCCTCATTGAACAACGCACTATGTTGACTTTTTCATCACATGAACTGCCTGCTGTTTATTTCTGTAGATTCGGAGACGCAGACCCACTCCGGCAGCACTCTTCAGGCTCACAGACCATTCACCTCCAGGTAACTGCAAACACAGTCAGTGTGGGAGTGGCACAGGGAGCGGGGAGATAACCAGAGCTCAGACAGTCACTGCAGCTCAGCAAGACCTGTGATCAAACTGAGAGAGCAGAAACCAGGGTAACAGCAATAAAGGAACAGCATTTACCCCCTCCTCCCTCCCTACACCCCCTCCTCCCTCCCTACACCCCCTCCTCCCTCCCTACACCCCCTCCTCCCTCCCTACACCTCCTCCTCCCTCCCTAAACCCCCTCCTCCCTCCCTACACCCCTCTCATCTGCCCCATCTCTACCTTCTAGCATGTCCATCCCTCCATCCCTTCCCCTCCCTCTTTCACCTCCACCTCCCATCTTCCCCCTCCTCTCTTACCCTCTCCCCTCTGCCCCTCCCCCCTCCTCTCCCTCTCCTCTCCTCTCCCTCTCCTCTCCTCTCCCTCTCCTCTTATCCCGCTCTCCTCTTCCCCCTCCCCATCCCCTCTTCCCCCTCCCTCTCCTCTTCTGCCCCTCCCCTTTTCCCCCTTCCCCCTCACCCCCTTCCCCCCTCCCTCCCCTCCCCCTCTCCCCTCCTGTCTTCCCCCCTCCCCTCCCCCCTTCCCCACTCCCATTGTTTCAGCTTCTTATCATCCACATCATCCCCTGGCTCTTCCCCTCCACCCCGTGCCCCTCCCCTCCACCCTGTAACCCTCCCCTCCACCCCGTGCCCCTCCCCTCCACCCTGTGCCCCTCCCCTCCACCCAGCCTTTCCCCTCCCCTCCACCCCGTGCCCCTCCCCTCCACCCCGTGCCCCTCCCCTCCACCCAGCCTTTCCCCAGCACCTCCTCCCAAACGTAGTGTGTCTGGTTGATGTAGGAGTTGAACAGGAACCGGGTAACCCTTGCCCTCGCCCTGTGGCCTCCTACCCTGTTTCATGATGGTTTCTAATGTCATCCAGTGCAGAGTGAGTTTGATGCAGCGCAGAATACAGAGGCCATTCAGCCCATTGTAGCTGTGCCTGCTCTTTGTGAGAGTGACCCAATCAGCACTCTGTTCTTCCCCTTTCAAGTTTTTTATCCAGTTACTGTTGGGAAGTTATTGTTTCCATTTCCCTTTCAGGCAGCACCTTCCAGAGCAAATCTACTGGTTGCTTTACTTTATCCAGTCGACCCCCCAGCTGCTGATTCTTTCCAGGAATTCTGATATCAGTCAGACTGAAAGGTTGAAGTAAAAGTAGATTGTGTGTGAAGGGGGTTTAGTGCAGGGAGATGGTACAGTCTCAGTGGGGTGTGGGGTTACAATGTGTAAATCAGTCACATTCAATTACTCTCTGCCTGTGTTGATGTCACAAAACTCTTCACATGTTTCCTTTTCCTTTTTCTCCAGAAGAAGAATCGGTTCCCCCACAGGTCAGTCTGATAGTATTGGCTTTGGCACCTGGTTATTCTGAGTCTGTTTTCAGAATGACATCTGCTTGATTATCCCTCCCTATCCTGAGTCACTCACCATCCCGCACCCTCCGTCCTCACAGCTTACTCCCCTATCCCTCCCTATCACAGGTCATTCACCCATCCCCATGAATGATGCTCTCCTGATTCCCCCTTCCTCCAGGCCACCTAGGGGTTCAGTCCCACATTGTGAAGGGTTCTCCTGCACCCCTCCTCCCCCCCACCCACCTGGTCATCTGGTTGAGGCACCAATGGGAACTGAGAGTGAGTGCCCATCCCAGAAGGTGGAGTCCTCTCTTGGGCAGAGTGCCCGTGGAAGGCATGTAGTAAGCATGTAACGACTGGAGCAACTGGGCAGTCTGCTGCAGGGCAGTCACGGGCTGCAAATCATTGCACCAAATTTCCCTTCATCCAGGAATTCCTTGTGTTCCTAAGGAAGTTGGAATTGTCTGGATAATGCCTGAAATACCACAATAAACCGTCCCAGACTTTTTAATTTGATTTGATTTGATTTATTATTGTCACATGTATTAGCATATAATGAAAAGTATTGATTCTTGTGTGCTATACAAACAAAGCATACCGTTCATAGAGAAGGAAATGAGAGGGTGCAGAAGGTAGAGTTACAGTCATAACTAGGGTGTAGAGAAAGATCAACTTAATGCGAGGTAGCCTCATTCAAAAGTCTGACAGCAGCAGGGAAGAAGTTGTTCTTGAGTCAGTTGGGTATGTGACCTCAGACTTTTGTTTCTATTTCCCGAAGGAAGAAGGTGGAAGAGAGAATGTCCGGGATGTGTGGGGTCCTTAATTATGCTGGCTGCTTTGTCGAGGCAGCAGGAAGTGTAGACAGAGTCAATGGATGGGAGGCTGGTTTGTGTGATGGATTGGGCTACATTCACAACCTTTTGTAGTTTCTTGCGGTCTTGGGCAGAGCAGGAGCCCAGACCAAGCTGTGATCCAACCAGAAAGAATGCTTTCTATGGGGCATCTGTAAAAGTCGGTGAGAGTCATAGCTGACATACCAAATTTCCTTAGTCTTCTCAGAAGGTAGTGGCGTTGGTGGGGCTTTCTTAACTATAGTGTCGGCATGGGAGGGACCAGGACAGGTTGTTGGTGACCTGGACACCTAAAAACTTGAAGCTCTCGACCCTTTCTACTTAGTTCCCATTGATGTAGACAGGGGGATGTTCTCCTTTACACTTCCTGAAGTCGATGACAATCTCCTTCATTTTGTTGACATTGAGGGAGAGATTATTGTCACCGCACCAGTTCACCAGATTCCCTATCTCATTCCTGTACTCTGTACCATCATAGTTTGAGATCTGACCCACTACAGTGGTATTGTCAACAAACTTGAAAATCAAATTGCAGGGGACTTTGGCCACACAGTGATAGGTGTATAAGGAGTATAGTGAGGGGGCTGAGGACACAGCCTTGTAGGGCACCGGTGTTAAGGATGATTGTGGAGGAGATTTTGTTGCCTATCCTTACTGATTGTGGTCTGTGAGTTAGGAAGTTCAGGATTCAGTGGCAGAGGGAGGTGCTGAGGCCCAGACCATGGAGTTTGGAGATGAGTTTTGTGGGATAATGGTGTTGAAAGCTGAGCTCTAGTCAATAAATAGGAGTCTGACATAGGTAACCTTGTTATCTAGGTGTTCCAAGGCTGAGTGCAGAGCCAAGGAGATGGTGTCTGCTGTGGACCTGTTGTGCCAGTAGGCAAACTGTAGTGAATCCAGACAGTCCAGGAGGCTGGAATTGATCGGTGCCGTGACTAACCTTTCGAAGCTCTTCATAATGATGGATGTCAGAGCCACCGGCCGATAGTCACTAAGGCAGACTGCTTGGCTTTTCTCAGGTACTGGGATGATGGTCATAGACATGGTTAGTAAGTTTGCAGGTGACACCAAGATTGGTGGCATAGTGGACAGTGAAGAAAGTTATCTCCAATTGCAACAGGATCTTGATCAATTGGGCCAGTGGGTTGATGAATGGCAGATGGAGTTTAATTTAGACAAATGCGAGGTGATGCATTTTGGTAGATTGAACCAGGGCAGCACTTACTCAGTTAATGGCAGGGCGTTGGGGAGAGTTACAGAAAAAAAAGATAGAACATAGAACATAGAAAACCACAGCACAAACAGGCCCTTCGGCCCACAAGTTGTGCTGATTGTATCCCTACCTACCAGGCCTATCTATAACCCTCAATCCCATTAAATCCCATGTACTCATCCAAAAGTCTCTTAAAAGACCCCAACGAGTTCACCTCCAGCACCACTGACGGCAGCCGATTCCATTCACCCACCACCCTCTGAGTGAAAAACTTACCCCTGACATCTCCTCTGTACCTACTCCCCAGCACCTTAAACCTGTGTCCTCTCGTAGCAACCATTTCAGCCCTGGGAAATAGCCTCCGAGAATCCACCCTATCTATACCTCTCAACATCTTATAAACTAGATCTAAGGGTACATGTTCATAGCTCTTTGAAAGTGGAGTCACAGGTGGACAGAGCGGTGAAGGAGGTATTCAGCATGCTTGGTTTCATTGGTCAGAACATTGAATACAGGAGTTGGGACGTTGTACAAGACATTGGTAAGGCCACACTTGGAAATACTGTGTGTAATTCTGGTCACCCTATTATAAAAAGGATATTATTAAACTAGAAAGACTGCAGAAAAGATTTACTAGGATGTACCAGTCCTAGTACCAGGATGTACCAGGACTTGATGGTTTGAGCTATAAAGAGAGGCTGGATAGACTGGGACTTTTTTTCTGGAACTTAGGAGGCTGAGGGGTGACCTTATAGAAATCTATGAAATAATGAGGGGCACAGATCAGCTAGATGGTCAATATCTTTTCCCAAAGGTAGGTGAGTCTAAAACTAGAGGGCATTGGTTTAAGGTGAGAGAGGAGAGATACAAAAGTGTCCAGAGGGGTCATTTTTTTCACACAGAGGGTGGTGAGTGTCTGGAACAAGCTGCCAGAGGCAGTAGTAGAGGTGGGTATAATTTTGTCTTTTAAAAAGCATTTGGACAGTTACATGGATAAAATGGGTATAGAGGGATATGGGTCAAATGTGGGCAATTGGGATTAGCTTAGGGGTTTAAAAAAAGAGCAGAATGGGCAGGTTGGGCCGAAGGGTCTGTTTCCATGCTGTAAACTTCTATGACTTTATGACTCTTATTCTTATAAGTTGGTTAATAAGTCATGTTGAGGTTTGAAAGTAAAGGGTGTGTCTGCTGTTTATTCCAGAGATTAACCTCTGCTGAAGGTGAGACTCTGAAACCCAAACGAGTTACCCCATCCTATTCATACACACCTCCCTCTCTAAAAGGTGGGTGCTGGTCCCCATCTTGTACTTTATAGGCATGTTTTGGATCATGTGTGTGTACAGTCTGTGTTGGATCATGTGTGTTTACCATGTGTTTTGGAACAGATGTGTTTATGCCATGTTTTGGATCATATGTGTTTATGCCATGTTTTGGATCATGTGTGTTTACTGTGTGTTTGGAACATGCGTGTCCATGTCTTTTCCAGCTGTTCAGCGTATTGTACAATCCCACCTTGAAGCTGAGTCCACACATTTGCTTTTGGGTGAAGTTGCCTCCAGTCTGGCAGAGTGTGACACCACTGTATCCGATTCCTCTGATACGGACATTCTCCAAACCCAAAAAGGGGAATCAACAGACCAGAAATCAAATCTCAGCCATGGAGCGTCGGCAGCAGGAGGTGCCAGTAAGTGGATGAACACAGATCATAAAGTAATGATGGACCTGGTGACAGAAAACCCCGGAAACAATTCAGGGAGTTACACTTTCACAGACAATTTGAAGAGTGTGGACTGAGTCCCAGGGAGGAGGAGAGAGCCTGTCTGCTGCTGTCCTTGCTGACAGAGTTATTATTTGAAAGAATAAATCAACAAACTTGCTCCACCATTCAGTACAGTCGTGGATGATCTTCAGCTGAAACTCCAATTTCCCCCAGTCCCCGTGACTTCCGGAGAGTCCAAGAATCTATCTATCCCAGCCTTAACTGCATTCAACTGTGGAGCATCCACATTGCTCTGAGGAAAGAGTGCTGGTGGTTTGGTGGGGAGGATTCCTCCCTCTGAACCAGGAGCTCTGTATTCAAATCCCACTCCAAGAATTGATGGCCAAGGAAGGCACATCCACAACGTGACCAACCTGCAAATCCTTCCAATACACACACTAATGCAGGTGGTAAGTGTGGGAGAGTCTACTGGTCAGTCAGAACTGTGTGACAGCCACCTTCTCCATGTTAAAGGACTCCATGTCCTTCTGGTATGTACTCCCCACCTTGAGGGACGATCAGAGAGAGGGATAGAGATAGTTCTGTGGGGTAAAACTCCAAAGATTCACCATCTTTTGAGTGAAGACAAATCTCCTCATCTCAGTCCTAAATAACTTATCCTGAGGTCTGCCAAATTAGGGAATGATTTGTTGGGACTGAGTAACGGCTTGCTGAGTAACAGACACTTATCCAACACAAGAATGTTCTAAAATGACCCACAGACATAGGGTTCCATATTCCTGGGGTCAAGCCAGAGACTATCAGGAACATACTAAGCCAAGTGTACAAATAGCCAGGGGTGAACAATGACCTGTAACATTAAGACCAGAAATCTCACTAAACACAATCTTCTAAGGTCTCTCTGTTGAAAAGGCCTACACTGGGGGAAGATCAACACATGCAGAGATTGTGGGAACAGTCGATAGCTATCAAAGCACTGTCACCTGCCAATGGGAAAAAAATCTACTTGCAGCAAGGTAGAGGAAGAAGGAGAGATCTTATTTAAAGAGGGACACGGAGCTTGGCAATGTTCTGGTGTCACAGACTGATTGAGGGAGGGAGGGACAGAGTGAGGGGGTTCTTACCATTGACATCAGTATCCATAGCTTCAGTGCCACAGAGAGAAGGGAATGAAAGAAAGGGTGCAGGCATGAGATCACATCTGAGTGAAACATAGAGCGAGTGTCTGGGAATGTGGTTCAGGTGGGAATTCCATGCTGGAACAGCTGCTCCTTTTCCACATTTTTCAGCCTCCACTAATTGATGAGTTTCCTTCCGTGTTTCCTAGCTAGGTGAGTGCAACTTCCTGTTGCTTTAGCTGTGTAAATTATTAACTGATTAACTAATTAAACACATACAGTGCACAGAAATGGCAGGGCTTGTGATGTGCTATGACTACAGTATGTGAGAATCTGTGACAGCTGTAGAAAGTGTCTGCAGCTTCCACAACTTCAACTCTGAATTACTGAGCTGGAGTCTGAGTTGGGGACAATACAGGGCATGAGGGTGAGGAACAGTCACCCAGACACTTTGCTCCAGGAGGCAGTCAGACTTCTTAGATTAGGCAGAATCTTAGGACTGGTCAATGGTCAGGGATAGGAGGATGTGATTGTGAGTCAGGTTGACAAAGAGAACCATGTAATGATGGATGAGCCTCAGTCCCTGCCTTTATCCAGTAGGTACAAGCTGCTTGCTGGCTCTGTGGGTGTGGAGAAGGACTGAAAGATGGCAGGCAGTGAATAGTGGAGTGAAGCAAAGATCAATGCTGGGGTGCCTCAGCAATTTACAATCTACATTCATTACTTAGTTGAAGAGACAGAGGGCAATGTATCAAAATTTGCTGATGATACCAAGAAGAACAAAGAACAAAGAAAATTCCAGCACAGGAACAGGCCCTTCGGCCCTCCAAGCCTCCACCGACCATGCTGCCCGACTGAACTAAAACCCCCTACCCTTCTGGGGACCGTATCCCTCTATTCCCATCCTGTTCGTATATTTTTCAAGATGCCCCTTAAAAGTCACTACCTTATCCGCTGGCAACGGGTTCTCGGCACCCACTATTCTTTGTATAAAAATCTGCCTTGTACATCTCCTTTAAACCTTGCCCCTCGCACCTTAAACCGGTGCCCCCTAGTAATTGACTCTTCTACTCTGTGAGAAAACTTCTAACTATCCACTCTGTCCACGCCTCTCATAATCTTGTAGACTTCTATCAGGTCTCCCCTCAACCTCCATCGCTCCAGTGAGAACAAACCAAGTTTCTCCAACCTCTCCTCATAGCTAATACCCTCCATACCAGGCAACATCCTGGTAAATATTTTCTGCACCCTCTCCAAAGTCTCCACATCCTTCTGGTAGTGTGGCAACCAGAATTGAACACTATATTCCAAGTGTGACCTAGCTAAGGTTCTAAGGTTAGAAGGTAAGATGTGGGAGGGACTCAGAGGGGCTGTAAAGAGACATAGACAGATTAAGTGAATGACAACAAGATGGCAGATGGAATGTAATGTAGGGAAGTGTGAACTTATTCACTTTAGTCACAAGAATAGATTAGCAGAATATTTTTAAAAGGTGTGAAACTTGTTCATGTTGATGGTCAAAGAGACTTGGGTGTGTTTGTACAAGAACATACAGTTAGCATGCAGATGCAGCAAGTAATTAGGAAGGCAGATGACTTGTTAGCCTTTGGTGCAAGGGGATTGGAATACAAGAATAAAGAAGTCTTGATGCCGTTTTACAGGGATTTGGAGAGGCCACATCTGGAACACTGTGTCAGTTTTGGTGTTCACATTTAGGAAAGGATATCCAGGCACTGGAGAGAGTACAGCGAGGTTCACTAGATTGGTTCACTGGGATGAGGGGGTTATCCAACGATGAGAGGCTGAGTAAATTGGGTTTATATTCTCTGGAGTTTAGAAAAATGTTGAGATGATCTCACAGAAACCGACAGGATTCTGAGGGGGGTTTGATTGAGTGGATGCAGAGAAACTGTTTGCATTCGTTGGAGAGTCAAAAACACAGGGTGGTTGGGGGGAACGGGCGCGGGGGTGTTGGGGGCAGCGGGTTGTGCAGTGGGGTGGAGTGGAGTGGGGGGGGGTGCTCAGTCTCGGGGGGGCCAATCATTTAGGACTGAGATGAGGGGAAGTTCCTCCACTCAATGGGCTATGAATCTTCAGAATTCTCTCCCCGAGAGGATTGTGGATGCTCCAGTGTTGAATATACTTAAAGCTGGAGCTGGAAGATTTTTGGTGTCTCGGGAATGAAGGAATGTGGCGAGTGGCTGGAAAAACGGAGTTGAAACCCAAGATCAGCCATGGTCGCATTGAATGGCAGAGCAGACTCGATGGGTCAGGTGGTCCAGTCCTGCTTCTATCTCTTGTGTTTTGTGAGAAACAGAGAGTAAGGAGGAGGGAAGTGGAGGAGAGAGTCAGCAACATTGAAATTCCTTGTTTGCATCTTCTGTTTCCAATGGACCAGGCAGTGATCCTTGGGCTCACGGCCATTCTGGCTGTCTCTGTCTCAGAACAACATATTCTCCCCAAGGTTGACACATTCACACCATTGCTCAGCTAGTGTTGTACCAGCTCAGGTAGCATGAGTTCTTCAAGGATTATCTGTGACAGAATTCCCTGTGGAGTCCAAAACTGTCCCCAGCCATTCCCCACTTCCTCCAGAAAGGTTTTGCTGACTTGGAAAAAGGGAGCATTATTTCATCCCACACAGTTTAAATGTAAATGTGCTGTTTCCCAAATTCCTTCTCCCATTATTCTGGAAGTATTCATTATTTAACAATGGAGCATTTTATCTTCTTAAGCCTGTTTGTTGATTTCCTATTCTTCTTGTAGGAGGTTGTCCAATGCATAGAAATCCTGTTTTCCTACTGTGGTAACTTGACTAAAAAAAGGTAGACAAACGCGTTGAGATATTCAGTCTTCTTTACTTGTAAAAATAAGGAATACAGTACAGCTTGGACTCAGAACAGGATGCAGCTCGTTAAACAGCTCCCTTGAGATAAGACTAGATTGTGAAAGTCCACATTACCGATGTCATTACTCACACATGCTCATACCTGCTAAAAGCACAACACATATGCTCAGTATAACTCGCCTCTACTGGAGAGCCCTGTGTTACGGAATGGGTTGGAATGGCATTGCCTGGGTAGAGGGTAAGCTGCAGACATGATGTAAACTATTGTTTTACCACCAACCCTCGAGCTAACAATCTGTCCTGATTTGCAGCATCAGCGAGAGAGGAAGAGAGATTCCAGTCTGAGAGTGGAGGAAGGCCACTCAGCGAGAAACAGGACTGTTAGGTGCTCCCTGATTCAACTGACTGCTTTGTATCCTGTTCTCCTTCAGCTCCCGTGCTTTGCTGTGTATAGTTTGCTGATAATCATCCGGTTTCAGATTAAATTGTATCAAATTGAAATCACACATTTTGAATTGTACATTGTCCTGGAATTCTCCATTTGCCTCACGCTGCTCCTTAACAAGGTCCTGGGTTCAGGTCCCACCCCTGGAACTACAGCTCATTTTCTAGGTCAGCATTCCCAGCACAGAACGGAGGGAGTGCCGCACCATCAGAGGGTCAGCACTGAGGGAGTGCCGCACAGTCAGATTTGCCATGATTCAAAAAACACATTAATATATTCAGTCCTGAGTAAATATAAAAAGCAGTGTTTGGGAGGAGAGCAGGGAGTTATCACTGCTGTCTTGGCCAATATTTAACCAAGAGCGATGGAATCTCTGCTCATTGCTGTTTGTGAGATCTTGCTGCATGCTGCTTGGTATATTTTTCTTATGTTGTTATACTCTTTGAAACGACTGCATGATGATTTGGAAGATTCTGAGCTTGTGAACAGTTTGCACATTAAAAATCTTTAGTTGGCATTTTTTTCCCTTATTTTCTTATTTGACGTTAATGTCAGGCCCACTGGGGTCACAACTGATCATCACCCCAAAGGTTACCGGCCACAAGCCTCATTCCCAGCTCCGGCTGGGGTGCACAGAGATACCCTGAGAGTGTTCTGAAGTCCAAGTTGACCCCGATAGGGTGAATGTGAGGAGGGGCTGGGAGGAGTAATAGTGAACAAGTGATGAGGAAATGTTCCTTAGTTCCCTGATCAGTAACTCTTCCTCACTCTTTGAGACAAATCCTTTCATTGTGAGGTGCAGCCCAGTGAGTGAATGGTGTTGGCTTCAGTATTACAGAGATTCAGATGGCAGCTGCATTTCTGAAGTCATAGCTATGAGATTGGAGTGAACATTGTTCATAAGAACGTTACACATCGTGTGTACATTGAGTGCCCTTTGTGAAGGATCAAAGCTAAGCATCTTCCACCACCACATGGCTCCTTTTAAAACGTAGTTTCATTCAGTTCAGAACTCCAATGACACGAGGACCACAGGGCAACCCAATTGTGACAAGATCTTGCTTGAAACTGGAGTTTTCAGATCTGCCAGTATCAGTGGCACTGCTGCTCGATTACAGGGGCTCTGGGCAGTAGAATAGGCGAATTCAGCTGTGTTTCCACTCTGTAGTGACACACAATGCTGCAATTTCAGTTCATTCCTATTCACCACGCAGTACCTGGCTCCTCTAACTTGCTGCCATGTCATAAATTGGGGTCCGTTCTTTGTGTTCTCATGCAGTGTTGGAAATCTTGTGTGATTACAGTCCCTGGTGAAATAGTGTGATGGAGTGTTTGTGTATCTGTCACAAAACCCAGGACTCTTCCACAAGGTATCATATATGGAGTTGTTCAATGTTCCCTGCATTTTGAGTGTTTAGCACTGACTGTAGCAATAAATTCTGCTTTTATCTGCTCACTGTCTACTCTATGTTCACTGAATGAGTTCACCAGAGGTCATCAGCTGATGCTGGGATACATAGTCAAGCAACCAGCACTATTCAAGCTGTTAAGGTTTGAAGCTGTGACTTTTGGTTATGAGAATGTGTAATGATTTCTGGAGCAGAAAAAGACCCAAGCAAGACTTAAAATAGGTGAATTGTAATAAGGATCCATTCCTCTCTTTCACTGCCTCTATTTCATTTGATCAAACAACTCAAAGGTTATAACCTTAGCAGGGGATTGAGAGACAGGGCCACAGATGTGAGCACAGCCTTACAGCAATGAAGACCTGCAGCTTTCCCAGGAGCAGAGTCCCATAGTCCGATTCCAACAGGGAACACAGACAGATTGTTCCTGCACAGGGGCAAAGGACATACTGGCTGAAGGAATAGATCCCATCAAGTCAGCCTGTGCCTGTTTTTCTGTTCTAGTATCCTGAACAAATTTTATTCTTACTGAGTCTGTCTGCCCCAATCTATATTCCAATGTTTAATTTAAAACATGGTTGTCCTCCTAGTGACCTTAGAATCACTTTTTAAAATCTTTGCAAATTTGCATTTACAGACTTTGTTAAAACTACTTTGTTGCTTTGAAAGTCTCCAAAGGTTTGGACAGGTTCTGGCACCTTACACTCCGACATTGGTTTTCAGAATGTAGCCTCCCAACAAAGCTCTGATCAAAGTTTAAAGTTAATGTTTATTTATTAGTGTCACAAGTAGGCTTACATTAACACTGCAATGAAGTTACTGTGAAAATCCCCTAGCCACCACACTTCAGCAGCAGTTCAGATACACTGAGGGAACATTTAGCATAGCCATTGCACCTGACCAGCACCTCTTCCAGACTGTGGGAGGAAACCCACGCAGACATTGGATAGTGAAGAGGATTGCAGAGGATACAGCGGGATATAGACCGGTTGGAGACTCGGCAGAGAGATGGCAGATGGAGTTTAATCCGGACAAGAGATAATGCATTTTGGAAGGTCCAATGCATGTAGGAATTATACAGTAAATGGTAGAATCCTTAGGAGTATTGACAGGCAAAGAGATTGAGCGTACATGTCCACCGATCACTGAAAGTGGCGAAGCAGTGGATAAAGTAGTCAAGAAGGCTTACGGCTTGTTTATCTTCATCGGTCGGGGCATTGAGTATAAACATTGGCAGGTCATGCTGCAGCTGTACAGAACCTTAGTTAGGCCTCATTTAGAATATTGTGTACAATTCGGGTCGCCACACTACCAGAAAGATGTGGAGGCTTTGGAGAGGGAACAGAAGAGGTTTTCCAGGATGTTGCCTGGTCCGGAGGGTATTAGCTATGAGGAAAGGTTGGATAAACTAGGTTTGTTCTCACTGGAATGACAGAAGTTGAGGGGTGACCTATAGAGGTTTACAAGATTACGAGTGGCATGGACAGAGTGGATAGTCATATGTTTTTTCTAGAAAAGTACTGGGGACATCGGTTTAAGGTGCATGGGGAAAAGTTTGGAGGAGAAGTGCGAGACAAGTTTTTTACACAGAGGGTGGTGAATGTCTGGAACACATGGCCTGGAGGAGGTGGTGGGAGCAGATACGATAGTGTCATTTAAGGGGCAACTGGATGAATACATGAATAGGATGGGAATGGAAGGATACGGACTCTGTAAGTGCATACAGTTTTAGTTTAAACAGGCATCATGATTGGTGCAAGCTTGGAGAGCCGAAGGGCCTGCTCTGTGCTGTACATTTCTTTGTTCTTTGACACGGGGAGAACGTGAAATCTTTGCAAGTCTGCATTTAAAGACTTTGTTAAAACAACTTTGTTGCTTTGAATATCTCTGAAGGTTTAGACAGGATCTGGCGCCTAAAACTCTGACACAGGTTTTCACAACATAGCCTTCCAGCAAAGCTCTGATCAAAGAAAGTTAATGTTTATTGATTAGCTTCACAAGTAGGCTTACATTAACACTGCAATGAAGTTACTGTGAAAATCCTTAGTCTCCACACTTCAGCAGAAGAATGCTGTACTTTTCTTTGTTCTTTGACACAGGGAGACTCCACACAGACAGTGACCCAAGCCGGGAATTGAACCTGGGTCCCTAACACTGTGAGGCAGCAGTGCTAACCACTGTGCCGTCCATAAGGTTCCTACGTCTCCTCCTACATCATTCTATTTGTGTTGCAATTTATGTCTGATCCTCTGATTCTTTCCATTAATGTAAGATTTGTCAAGGCCCTGTGTTCAATCTGCTACTCCACCAAATCTTTTCATCAAAAGGAGGTGGGAACAGAGCCTTTGGAGATTTTTAAGGTAGAGCTAAATAAAATCTTAAAACAAGGAGGTGAAACATTATCGGGGGTAAGTGCAGATGTGGAGTTGAGGTTACAATTAGACAAGTCATGATCTTATTGAAATGTGGAGTTGGCTTGAAAGGCTGAGTGGTTTATTCCTAACTCATATATATGTTTGTTTGTATATCAGTATCTGGCAGAGTAACGCTAGGTTAGTCATTAATACAAACATAATTAGGCAGAAAATTAGTTGAAACTCTATCCCTTCATCAAATCAGCTACTGAAGTAAGTAAGTCCCAGAACAGGACCAAATCTCAGTTAGTTTTTGCAGCATTTCAAATATTGCTTTGGATCCTATTTATTCATTCATGGGACATGAGCATGACTGTCTGGCCAGTATTTATTACCCATCCCTAATTGCCCTGAGGTGTGCTAGGCCAGTTCAGAGGACATTTGATCTGGAGTCACATGCAGTCCAGATCAGGTAAGGAAGACAGATTTCTTTCCGAGAGGACATTGATGAATGAGATGGATTTTTATGGCAGTCAACAATGGTTTTTATGGTCATCATTAGACTTTAAATTCCAGATTTTTAGAGTTCAAATTTCAACATTTGTTGTGGCGTGAGTATCCTGAGTCTGTGCTTTACTACCAATATGCCACAACTTATGGCAAATATGAAAGTTCAGAAATATTATCCTCTATACCTAGAATGACTTATATGATGTATGTGATATTATACTCAATACCTACTTTTCTTTTAAACTTATTAACTTTAAAGATAAAAACAAGACATTAATGGATTTAATATAACATGGAGTGAAATTAGAGAATCATAAAGTCCTACAATGCACAAGGAGGCCATTCAAGTTGGCACCGACCACAATTCCATCCAGGCCCTTTCCCCATAATCCCATGCATTTATCCTAGGTAGTACCCCTGACACATTTAGCATGGCCAATCCACCTAACTTGCACATCTTTCGGACTGTGGAAAGAAACCTGGAGGAAATGCCTGGAGGAAACCCATGCAGATTTTCACAGTAATCTCATTGAAGTGCGAATGTAAGTCTACTTGTGACTAATAAATAAACTTTCAGACATGGGGAGAACATGCAGACTCCTCACAGACAGACCCAAGCAGGCAATGAAACCTTGCTGTACCAAGGCTTCAGTTCCACTGGGCAATCACTGGATTCACCTGATGAAGAGGGTAACCTCGAAATCTAGTGAATTTACTATCAAATAAATCGGTTGGACTTAAACCTGGTGTTGTCAGACTTTTTACCGCAATCACTGTCCAGTCAGGAAGTTGATCTTTCTCAACATCCTAGCAACACTAGTTCTGCACTCTCTCCTTTCCTTCTCTAGGAACGGTATGCTTTGTCTGTACAGCGCACAAGAAACAATAACTTTCACTGTATGTTAATGCATGTGACAATAATCAATAAAACAAAAGTGGCTGTTGCCGGAAGCTGACCGGGGATGGTTATGGAGGTAACACCTCTGTGAATCCGCTCTATCTGCACTGTGAGCGGTCCGCATGGATCGGCTGCCGGGTGAGTCGCTAGCTTGGGTTCCGGACAGGAACGCGGACTGGAGCGGCGGGAATGAGGTGAGGAAACTCGACGGGCGGTGAGGAGAGGCCCCGGCCCCGGGGGGAGAGCGGTGAGGAGAGGCCCCGGCCCCGGGGGGGGAGAGCGGTGAGGAGAGGCCCCGGCCCCGGGGGGAGCGGTGAGGAGAGGCCCCGGCCCCGGCCGGAAGCGGTGAGGAGAGGCCCCGGCCCCGGGGGGAGCGGTGAGGAGAGGCCCCGGCCCCGGGGGGGGGGGGAGAGCGGTGAGGAGAGGCCCCGGGGGGGGGGGGGAGAGCGGTGAGGAGAGGCCCCGGGGGGGGGGGGAGAGCGGTGAGGAGAGGCCCCGGCCCCGGGGGGAGAGCGGTGAGGAGAGGCCCCGGCCCCGGGGGGGGGGGGGAGAGCGGTGAGGAGAGGCCCCGGCCCCGGGGGGAGAGCGGTGAGGAGAGGCCCCGGCCCCGGCCCCGGGGGGAGCGGTGAGGAGAGGCCCCGGCCCCCGGGGGGAGAGCGGTGAGGAGAGGCCCCGGCCCCCGGGGGGAGCGGTGAGGAGAGGCCCCGGCCCCGGCCCCGGGGGGAGCGGTGAGGAGAGGCCCCGGCCCCCGGGGGGAGCGGTGAGGAGAGGCCCCGGCCCCCGGGGGGAGCGGTGAGGAGAGGCCCCGGCCCCGGCCCCGGGGGGAGCGGTGAGGAGAGGCCCCGGCCCCGGCCCGAGCGGTGAGGAGAGGCCCCGGCCCCGGCCCCGGGGGGAGCGGTGAGGAGAGGCCCCGGCCCCGGGGGGAGCGGTGAGGAGAGGCCCCAGCCCCCGGGGGGAGCGGTGAGGAGAGGCCCCGGCCCCCGGGGGGAGCGGTGAGGAGAGGCCCCGGCCCCGGCCCCGGGGGGAGCGGTGAGGAGAGGCCCCGGCCCCGGGGGGAGCGGTGAGGAGAGGCCCCGGCCCCGGGGGGTGCGGTGAGGAGAGGCCCCGGTCTAGGCCCAGCGGTTTGAGCCGGGGCTGTGGCCTCTGCCTCGGGCCGGCCCGGGGGCTGTTCTGGCGGTTTGAGGTGAGGGGTTCGATGGGGATGTTGGAAATATTTCCCCGGGAGGGAGTCCGGGGCAAAGGAGCTGAGCCTGAGAGTCAGAGCTGGCGGCAGGAAGCCTTTCCCCACACAGAGGGAGCAGCAATCTGGATCATTCTCTCCCACCCACAGTCTGCCCAGGCTGGGGCTCAGTGAATCATTTCAGGGGTATTGAGGGGTTTGGGGGTAAAGGGACAGATCGGCCTGTCTAGAGGGGCTGAATGGCCAGGGAGGGACATGGACACTGGGACCAGGCTCTGATTGTGAAACAGTTCCCTTTGACTCGCCATTTTAGAAATGGTTCCAGATCAAATCTAGGAGTTCAGCAAATCTTGAGCTGTTTGTGGTTTCTGAGCTGGAGTTTGCTGCCAAACTTGTGATTCCTCAGGAGGGAAAGGTGTAAATTCCCAGATTAACCTGTGTGACCTGCTTTGTATTTTGAAGTCCTTGCACCAGATTGGTATTGCTTCAGTTTCTAAGAACATAAGAAATAGGAGCAGGAGTAGGCCATCTAGCCCCTCGAGCCTGCCCCGCCATTCAATAAGATCATGGCTGATCTGTCGTGGATCAGTTCCACATTCCTGCCCTCTCCCCATAACCCTTAATCCCCTTGCCCATCAAAAACCTATCAACCCGCATCTTAAAAATATGCAGATTGAAATCCCCCATAATTATCACCGCCCCATTCCTGCACGCCGCATTTATTTGCGCGTTAACAGCCCGCCCCACCTCCAGATCATTATTTGGGAGCCTATAAACGACACCCACCAGCGTCTTCCTCCCTTTGCTGTTCCTAATCTCCACCCACAACGATTCCACTTTCTGCTCTTTGGTTCCTATATCATCCCTTACTACCACCCTGATGCTATCCTTAATCAGTAGAGCTACGCCCCCCCCCCCTTTTTCCTCCTGCCTATCCTTCCTAAACACTTGATACCCCTGGACATTCAGCTCCTAGTCCCTGTCACCTTGCAGCCACGTCTCTGTAATGGCCACCAGATCATATCCATTTGTGCTGATTTGCGCCACCAGCTCATCCACTTTACTCTGAATGCTTCATGCATTCAGATAAAGTGTCTTCATCCCAGCCTTCACCTGTACCCTATTTGCCAGAATGCCACCAACCTGTTTCTGTTTGTGTGATCTGCTGTATCGTATGTGTGAGCAGGTATTTCCATGTAAAGAAGTTTAAAGAGAATTTGCTCAACATAATTCTAGAACGTGGCCCAATCGAATTTTCAACTGATTTATTCATTTAGGGTGGCACAGTGGTTAGCACTGCCATCTCAGAGCCAGGGACCCAGGTTCAGTTGCGGCCTCAGGTCATTGTGTGTTTGGAGTCTGGATGTTCTCCCTGTGTCTGCATGAGTTTCCTCCGGCTGTTTCTGTTTCCTCCCATAGTCCAAAGATGTGCGGGTTAGGATGATTGGCCATGCTAAAATTGACCCTGGTGTCAGGGGGATTAAAAAGGTCACACGGTGAAGCCTTCCATTGTTTGCTGGAGCAGACGAGCGAAGGAGCAGAGAGATAAGAATTTACCTGTTAAAAACCTGTTTAAATAAGTTTAAAGCACTTTGTTCCTCGTAGAACTGTTTAAATCATTTAAAAGCATTTTTGCGGGCTTTTTGTATTTACCGCTTTAAGAATTCTGAGGGAGTGGTTAGAAGGGAGTTGTGGGCCAGCAAGCTTTAAATCAGCGCCAGGTTTAAAAGGAGGCCTGGTATAGACAGTGGGCAGCGTCGGAGCGGGCAGCAGAGTGAGCTATTAGGGCTTAATATCAAAAGGGCTGGAGAGAAAAAGGGCCAGGTGAGTTTGTGTGGAAATTTTCGATACTACTACAGTGAATAATGGAGGGGCATGTGATGTGTTGTTTCTGTATGATGTGGGAACTGGTGGACCCCAGGGTCCTTCCCAGTGACCATGTCTGCAGTAAGTGCAGGTTGCTGGAGGAGCTCCAGCTCAAGGTAGATGAGCTGGCCTCTGAGCTACAGACACTGAGGCTCATCGGGGGAGAGAGGGTGTCATTGATAATGGGGTGCAAGTGACATCCACCCCTTCTAGACTGGCTAACTCTAAGGGTCAGGAACAAGAGGGGGCTGCTGAGAGGAGGAAGGAGGGTGGGGAGCGGAGGCCTCAGCCTCTTAATCTGCATAACAGGTTTGAGGTTCTTGCTTCCAGTCTGGAAGAGAACGAGGGAGGTGAGGTCGGTGAGCAAACTGCACACGGTATAGTGATGCAGCAGGACATAGGCAAAGAGAAGGTGAAAAGGAACGTAGTAGTGATTGGGGATAGTGGGGTGAAGGGTATTGACAAAGTGCACAGAAGGGTGTGTTGTCTGCCTGGTGCTCGGGTCCGGGATGTCGCATCTGGGCTGCAGAGGAACCTGGAGTGGGAGGGTGAGAATCCGGTCATTGTGGTACATGTGGGTGCCAACGATGTAGGCAAAATGCGAACTGAGGATCTGGGGAGGGAGTATGAAAAGCTGGGAATGGAATTAAAAAGTAGAACCGACAAGGTGGTTGTCTCTGGGCTACTGCCTGAACCGAGTGCAGACGGGCGTAAGGTTGATAGGATTAAGGAAGTGAATGGGTGGCTCAGGGATTGGCGTGGGAGGAATGGGTTTGAATTTATGGGGCATTGGCACCAGTATTGGGGTAGGTGGGACCTGTTCGGGCGGGATGAGGTTGGTCTGAACTGTGCTGGGACCAGAGTGCTGGCGAATCGAGTAAAGAGGACTGTAGACAGGGCTTTAAACTAATTAGGGGGGGGAGGATGCGAGGGTAGGTGACATTACGGGGTCTAAAGTTGAGGAGAGGGTACAGGTAAGGGAAGAGGCCGAGGATGTCCCAATAATAGAGGGAGTAGGGGGCGTGAGTATGGTTGGTGGCGTTACGGCAAATAGGGTCCAGGTGAAGGCTGGGATGAAAGCACTTTATCTGAATGCACGAAGCATTCGGAATAAAGTGGATGAGCTGGTGGCGCAGATCAGCACAAATGGATATGATCTGGTGGCCATTACAGAGACGTGGCTGCAAGGTGACAGGGACTGGGAGCTGAATGTCCAGGGGTATCAAGTGTTTAGGAAGGATAGGCAGGAGGAAAAAGGGGGGGGCGTAGCTCTGCTGATTAAGGATAGCATCAGGGTGGTAGCAAGGAATGATATTGGAGCCAAGGAGCAGAAAGTGGAATCGTTGTGGGTAGAGATTAGGAACAGCAAAGGGAGGAAGACGCTGGTGGGTGTCATCTATAGGCCCCCGAATAATGATCTGGAGGTGGGGCGGGCTGTTAACGCGCAAATAAGTGCGGCGTGCAGGAATAGGATGGCCGTAGTTATGGGGGATTTCAATCTACATATAGATTGGTCGACCCATGTTGGACGCGGTGGGCTCGAGGAGGAGTTCTTGGAATGCTGCCGGGATAGTTTCCTTGAACAGTGTGTGTTGGAGCCGACAAGGGAGCGATCTATCTTGGATCTGGTGTTATGTAATGAGGCGGGTAGAATTAGGGACCTTGCGGTGAAGGATCCTCTTGGGGAGAGTGATCATTGTATGGTGGAGTTTCTGGTGCAGATGGAGGAGGAGAAAGTGGGTTCCCGGACGCGCGTCCTTTGTTTGAGCAGAGGGGAGTACGGTAGGATGAGAGAAGAATTGGCGAATGTGGACTGGGGGAGCGCGTTGGAGGGAAGGTCTGCTGAGGAACAGTGGAGGATCTTTAAGGAGATCTTTCTTGGTGCTCAGCAGAAATTTATTCCAATGGTCAAAAAGGACCGTAGGAGGAGAGGTAATAAGCTGTGGATAACGAAGGAGGTGAAGGAAAGTGTTAAATTAAAAGCGGATGCGTTTAGAGTAGCTAAGAGTAGTGGGCGAGAAGAGGATTGGGAGAGGTTTAAATGTCAACAAAGATTGACAAAGAAGTTGATAAAGAAGGGTAGGAGAAACTATGAAGCTGGGCTAGCGCTTAATATAAAAAAGGATAGCAAGAGTTTTTATAAATATATAAAAAGGAAGAGGCTGGCTAGGGTGAACATTGGTCCCTTAGAGGATGAGAAGGGGGACTTAGTGGTAGGGGATGGGGATACGGCTGAGGTCTTGAATAACTTTTTTGTTTCTGTCTTCACGGAGGAGGACGTGAATAATTTGCCGGGTGTTAGCGATGGAAAGGTGGTAGGACTGGAGGGTCTTAATGACATTGCTGTTACTAGAGAGGCGGTGCTCGACAGACTGGAGGGGCTGATTGTGGACAAGTCGCCAGGACCGGATGGAATGCATCCGAGGGTTCTGAAAGAAATGGCAGAGGTGATAGTGGATGCCTTGGTGGTTATTTTCCAGACGTCGCTGGATTCCAGGGAAGTGCCGGAAGATTGGAAAACGGCTAATGTTACGCCGTTGTTTAAGAAGGGTGCCAGGCAAAAGGCAGGGAATTATAGGCTGGTTAGTTTAACGTCTGTTGTAGGTAAAATGTTAGAATCCGTCATCAAGGAGGAAATAGCGAGGCATCTTGAGGGGAATTGCTTGATAGAGCAGACGCAGCACGGTTTTGTTAAAGGGAAATCGTGTCTGACAAATTTACTGGAGTTCTATGAGGATCTGTCTAGGGCGGTGGATAGAGGAGAGCCGGTGGATGTGGTCTTTCTGGATTTTCAGAAGGCGTTTGACAAGGTACCTCACAAGAGGTTATTGCAGAAGGTCAGGGGACATGGAGTTGGGGGTAGGGTGTTAGCATGGATAGAGAATTGGTTGTCAAATAGGAGGCAGAGAGTGGGGGTCAATGGGTGCTATTCGGATTGGCGGATGGTGACTAGTGGAGTGCCCCATGGGTCGGTGCTGGGGCCTCAGCTATTTAACATTTATATAGATGATCTGGAGGAGGGAACCGAGTGTAGGGTGTCGAAATTTGCGGATGACACCAAGATTGGTGGAACGGCAAATTGTGCGGAGGGTGTGGAGAGTCTGCAGAAGGATCTAGATAGGCTGGGCGAATGGGCCAGGAAATGGCAAATGGAATTTAATGTTGGCAAGCGTGAGGTGGTCCACTTTGGTAGGAATAATGGTAGGAAGGATTATTACTTACGTGGAGAAAAACTGCAGCAGGCAATGGTGCAGAGGGACCTCGGGGTCCTTGTGCATGAGTCGCAAAAACCCAGCTTGCAGGTGCAGCAGGTGGTCAGGAAGGTGAATGGGATGCTGGCCTTCATAGCGAGGGGGATTGAATATAAAAGTAGGGAGGTCTTGCTGCGGCTGTATAGGGCATTGGTGAGGCCGCAGCTGGAGTACTGTATGCAGTTTTGGTCGCCGTACTTACGCAAAGATATTTTGGCCTTGGAGGGAGTGCAGAGGAGGTTTACTAGGCTGATGCCGGGGTTAAGGGGGTTGAGCTATGAGGAGAGGCTGAATAAATTAGGCTTGTACTCGTTAGAGTTTAGAAGAATGAGAGGAGATCTCATTGAGACGTATAAGATGATGAATGGGATGGATAGGATAGAGGTGGAGAGACTTCCCGCTCAGAAAGGATAGTAGGACTAGGGGGCACAGCCTCAAGATAAAGTGGGGGCGGTTTAGAACGGAGTTGAGGAGGAACTTCTTCACTCAAAGGGTGGTGAATCTCTGGAATTCTCTGCCCGTTGAAGTGGTGGACGCTGCCTTGCTAAATATTTTTAAGACGCGGGTTGATGGGTTTTTGATAAGAGAGGGGATTAAGGGTTATGGGGAGAGGGCGCGAATGTGGAACTGAGCCATGACAGATCAGCCATGATCTTATTGAATGGCGGGGCAGGCTCGAAGGGCTAGATGGCCTACTCCTGCTCCTATTTCTTATGTTCTTATGAAAGAGTAAATGTGTGGGATTACAGGAATAGGGCCTGGGTGAGATTGTGGTCTGTACAGACTCAATGGGCCGAATTGCCGCCTTCTGTACTGCAGGGATTGTATGATTTATTTAAATAATATTTTTTTTCATTCTCACAACACTTAACTGTTTGTGTTAAGTCGAGTGAGTCCCTATTTCACATTTGCTTGCCCATGATATATCCCAATTGATTTGATAAATTTGATTTATCATTGTCACACGTATTAGTATGCAATGGAAAGTAATGTTTCTTACACGCTAATCAGACAAAACATATCATTCATAGAGAAGGAAACAAGAGAGTGCAGAATGTAATGTTACAGTCATAGCTAGGGTGTAGAGAAAGATCAACTTAATACAAGGTAGATCTGTTCTTTTCACTGAGGGTGGTGAGTGAGTGGAATTGGCTACCGTCAGTGGTGGTGGAGGCAAACTTGCTGGGGTCTTTTAAAAGACTTCTGGATGAGTACATGGGATTTAATGGGATTGGGAGTTATATATAGTTCTATGGCCTGGTAAGTATTGATAAGATCGGCGCAACTTGTGGGCTGAAGGGCCTGTTTGTGCTGTAGTGTTCTATGCTCCAAAAGCCTGATGGCAGCAGGGAAGAAGCTGTTCTTGAGTCGGTTAGTATGTGACCTCAGACTTTTGTACCTTTTTCCCAACGGAAGAAGGTGGAAGAGAGAATGTCCAGGATGTGTGGAGTCCTTGATTATGCTGGCTGCTTTTCCGAGGTAGTGGGAAGTGTAGACGGAGTCAATGATGGGAAGCTGGTTTACGTGAAGGACTGGGCTTCGTTCACGACCCTTTGTAGTTTCTTGCGGTTTTGGACAGAGCAGGAGCCATACCAAGCTGTGATACATTTTAAAAAAATTATTTATTTGTTACAAGTAAGGCTTACATTAACATTGCAATGAAGTTACTGTGAAATTCTGGAAAGTATGCTTTCTATGGTGCATCTGTAAAAGTTGGTGAGAGTCTTAGCGGATGTGCCAAATTTGCTTAGTCTTCTGAGAAAGTAGAGATGTTCGTGGGCTTTCTTAACTATAGTGTTGGCCTGAGGGGACCAGGACAGGTTGTTGGTGATCTGGATACCAAGAAACTTGAAGCTCTCGACCCTTTCTACTTTGCCCCCATTGATGTAGACAGGCATGTTCTCCATTGTGCTTCATGAAGTTGATGATTATCTCTTTTGTTAGTGAGCAAGGTTTTTAACTTTTTATTAATCAAGTTTAATTGTATGCAGTTGGTGGGCGTTAACTGGCAAAGTACTTGAGCTTAAATACTCTACTTAAATAGATTAAGAGTGATATGCTTGGAATGGATGACAAATAAATATAAAGGTACATAAAGACTCTCAGGCCAACACTATAGTTAAGAAAACCCACCAACTCTACTTTCTCAGAAGACTAAGCAAATTTGGCATGTCCGCTAAGACTCTCACCAACTTTTACAGATGCACCATAGAAAGCATACTTTCCAGAATTTCACAGTAACTTCATTGCAGTGTTAATGTAAGCCTTACTTGTAACTAATAAATAAATTTTTAAAAATGTATCACAGCTATCCTTCACCAGCTGGCTTTCTGGAGTGGAATGTAGGATGTGTTGGTGTCAGGCATTTCTTTGTCTTCCTTCAGAATATATTTACTTGTTGGGATGTGGTTGTGTGGGACAGTGCTAAATTTTACCCAAGGTGCCATTTCCTGTGCAAATTCGACAATATACACAGGCTATCCAGCAGTATAGAGCATCGCAGCAACCAAACTGATCCAAACACCGATTGGTTGTTTAGTCTCTCTGCTTTTGACACACCAACCTTTGACCTGTGACTAACTAACGTCACAAACTGCAGGTAAAAACTGCGATTTGGTGGCAGTAAAACACTGAGCAGTGAATTCATCAATTGAGACCATTCTGCTGATTGTCTGATAAGGATATTTATAAAGTACCTGACTCGGGGGGGGGGGGGGAGTCTGGAATTGTTTCAGCTAATTAATTAGTTTTGAAGTACAGTGATTGTAGATCAGGCAGTGAGAGAGCCTTGTGTGGGTTCGTGCCACTTCTGGGTGAATACTGAACACTGATTTTGAAGCTGGACAGTGATTGATTATCCCCTGCAGTTTGATTTCCTCTCAGTGTGCATCTCTCCAGTTCTCACTCTTGTTGTTTGCTCTGCAGAGTTGTCTTTGACAAGGGACCTGATGCCTGATAGTGAGGAGAACACAGGATGGAGAGGCTGGGACGGTGTCTCCCAACTATTGCTTCAATCAATACATCATACTCTCAGAGCCAGTCCAGGCTGCCAGCTCAATGCCAGTCACTCGAGGAGAAGAAGGCAATCTCTGATGTCCGCAGGACTTTCTGTCTGTTTGTAACCTTTGACCTGTTGTTTGTTTCCCTCCTGTGGATTATCGAGTTGAATGTGAGTCTTTTGGTTTCAGCACAGACACCAGAACAGGAACTGAAACTGGTGTTGGTTTCATAAACAGGGGCTGCAAATAGCTTTCAGGCAGCTAGTTTCTCTATTTCAAAAATGAACCTTGTAAATTCATCACACCCTCTAACTGTACAGTCTCACTATTCAGGGTAAGAATCACTCATTGTGTAACTGTACAGAGTCACTGTTTATTCAGGGTAAGGGTCATTTACTGTGTAACTGTACAGAGTCACTGTTTATTCAGGATAAGGGTCACTCACTGTGTAACTGTTTATTCAGGGTAAGGATCACTCACTGTGTAACTGTACAGAGACACTGTTTATTCAGGGTAAGGGTCACTCACTGTGTAACTGTACAGAGTCACTGTTTATTCAGGGTAAGGGTCACTCACTGTGTAACTGTACAGAGACACTGTTTATTCAGCAGAGTAATGATTAATCATACGCTGTTCATATAACATTACTAAGAAGCAACATTTTAAAGCAGCTGTCTGTGAATTATTACTCAGGCCTCATTGCCCTGATCCTTCGGACTGAATTGTAGATCTGAGTTATGATGTGACCACTGGATGGTTTAGCAAGTGTGTGGAGGAATGAAAAGTTATTCAGGTCCTGCTCACACAGCAAGCAGCTGAGTCCAGATGCTCTGGGGAGGACATGAAAATGGAACACTTTGTGGAAAATGAGGAAGAAGGTCGGTGTTGAAAATATTTGCAGAAAGAATCTCACTTAATTCTCTCCTGTCCAAATAGAGTTGTTGAAGGAGTTTTACGAAAGGCTGGATGATAATAGAGTTCCTGGTCCCTTCCTGGTTCTGTTCCTGTTGGTCGTGATTGATGCTGTTTTACGGCGTTTTGTTGGTTGAGATCAGGTGGTCTCGTATTGGGGTGGTTTATTATTGGACCTGTAGTGGCAGCAAGTTAATAATTGACATTGCTGACTGGAGAATGAACATGTGCTTAGCTCTGGACAAAATAGTCCTCAGTTGTCAGACTCATTAATATGCGATCAGTGTCATTTCAATCGCTGCCCCAGGTTCAGTTCTCTTGTTCTCTCTCTTTGCTTGATTTTTTTCAGCTGTGTTTTTTTGCTTGATCTCCAGAAATTCCATAACGCGCGTTAATGCACTATTACATGCTATTACACACTTACCTTCAATGTACTGTCAGCTGGCATGTCAGCCATTTCATGGCTGCAGGGATAAATTAGTAACTGGATCTCCATTGTAAAAACTATTTCAGCTCAGGCTGTGATGGTTTGGGTTTTGAAATCTTCGATTTGATTTATTATTGTTGCATGTATTATCATTCAGTAAAAAGTGTTGTTTCTTGCGCACTATATAGACAAAGCATATCGTTCATAGAAAAGGAAAGAAGAGGGTGCAGAATGTAGTGTTACAGTCATAGCTAGGGTGTAAATAAAGATCAACTTAATACAAAGTAGGTCCATTCAAAAGTCTGATGGCAGCAGGAAAGAAATTGTTCTTGAGTCAGTTGGTACATGTCCTCAGACTTTTATATCTTTTTCCTGATGGAAGAAATTGGAAGAGAGAATGTCTGGGGTGCATGGGGTCCTTAATTATGCTGGCTGCTTTGCCATGGCAAGAGTGTCAATGGATGGCAGGCTGGTTTGCGTGATGGATTGGGCTTCATTCGCGACCTTTGTAGTTTTTTTGCAGTCGTGGACAGAGCAGGAGCCATACCAAGCCTTGATGCAACCAGAAAGAATGCTTTCTATAGTGCGTCTGTAAAAATTGGTGAGTGTTATAGCAGACATGCCAAATTTCCTTAGTCTTGTGAGAAAGTAGAGGCATTGATGGGCTTTTTTAACTGTGGTGTTGGCATGGGGGGACTAGGATAGATTGTTGGTGATCCGGACACCTAGAAACTTGAAGCTCTCGACCATTTTCACTTTGCCTCCATTGATGTAGACAGGAGCATGTCCTCCACTATGCTTCTTGAAGGCTGATCAGATGTCTGTGATGGTAACCTCGGATACAGGTTCAGCCGAGGCTTCTGAGGTGAATGGAGATGTTCTCTTGTTGACCTGTTGCTCAAAACGAGTGTAGAATGTGTTGAGCTCATCAGAGAGGTGTGCATTGGTGCTGGTGATTCTACATACCTTCATCTTGTAGCTTGTTATGTCTTGCAGACCTTACCATAGTTGGTGGGAGTCCATGTAGCTAGCCTGGGACTCTAGCTTGGTCCGGTACTGTCTTTTGGCATCTTTGATGGATCTCCTTAGATCATATCTGGATTTCTTGTGTAGGTCAGGGTCGCCTGACTTGTATGTCTCAGACCTGACTTCAGTAAGCAGCGGATATCCTTGTTCATCCATGGTTTCCAGTTGGGAAACACATGGATTCGTTTCTTTGTGAAACCTTTGTGTTCCTTCAGTAAACATTTGGTGGTCATTCCTTCTGCTGTTTTCACCTATTTTTAACTATCTTTCAAGCTACAAAACCAAGCTGAAGTTGCAATTGGAGAACATACTTTTACTGTACAAAATAAAATCTGTCCGATACGAGTGAATAAAATTTTCCAGAGGAGCGTGTCACTAGTGTTTCAGTTCATAATTTAGGAACCAATGGTCTGTACCAGATCATTGGGCAGCATGGTGGCACAGTGGTTAAGCACTGCTGTTTCACAGTGCCTGGGACCTGGTTTTGATTCCTGTCTTGGGTTACTGTCCGTGTGGAATCTGCACATCTTTTGTGTCTATGTGAGTTTCCTTTGGGGGCTCCGGTTTCTTCCCACAGTTGAAAAGATGCGCTGGTTAGGTGCATTGACCCGAACAAGCACCAGGGTGTGGCAACTAGGGGAATTTCACAGTAACTTTGTTGCAGTGTTAATGTAAGCCTACATGTGACATTAATAAATGAGCGTTAAAACTCAGGAGTTGTAAAAATGCCTTCCTTTATTGACATGGGGAATATTTTGGAAGATTCCGTTGTTGCAGGCTGTATATTTGTAACATACAGCCTTCCACAAAACCTTTTCCTCTGAACATACTTAGGGTAAAGCTTGTGTGATGTCTCATGTCTCAGATCCAGTAACCTTTTTTCATCATCAGACTTAGGCGAAGTTTAGGCGAAGTTCAGATCCAGTAACCTTTTTTCATCATCAGACTTAGGCGAAGTTTAAAATTTTCACTCTCTCTCTGTCTGCCCAGTGCATTACTCAGTGATAAAGTTTAAAAAAAGTTTTTTTAATTAGTGTCGCCAAGTAGGTTTACATTAACACTGCAATGAAGTTACTGTGAAAGTCTCCTAGTTGCCATGCTCTGGTGTCTGTTTGGGTATGTTGAGGGAGAATTTAGCATGGCCAACGCATCTAACCAGCACATCTTTGGACTGTGAAAAGAAACCGGAGCAACCAGAGGAAACCCGTGCAGACACGGACAGTGATCCAAGCTGGGAATTGAACCCGGATCCTTGGCACTGTGAAGCAGCAGTGCTAACCACTGCAGTATGCCGCCACAATATGCTTTCTTTTCAATGAAATGTAAAGTGGAGGTTGCATCCTCCTTTAGGGGTGAACGGTAAAGTTCGGTAATATACCGCTGACATAGGGAGGAAGAGGGAAGCGGTCATGTAAAGGGATCATAGGGAATTAGCTAGACAGCTGAGAAAGAGGAACGCAAAGGTAGTAATCTCAGGATTGCTACCTGCGCTGCGGGAGAATGAGAGCAGGAATGGAATGAGGTGGAGGGTGAATGCGTGACTGAGGGACTGGAGCAGGGGGCAGGGATTCCGGTTCCTGGATCATTGGGACCTCTTTAGGGGCAGGTGTGACCTGTTCAGTAAAGATGGGTGGCACTTGAATCCCAGGGGGACCAATATCTTGGTGGGAAGGTTGGCTAGGGCTCCTGGGGGGGCTTTAAACTAGAAAGGTTGGAGGGAGGGAATAGAGATGAGGAGACTGAGAGTGAGGAGGTTAGCTCCCAGGTAGAGAAGGACTGTAGACAGTATGAGAGGGAGGTTAGACGGGTGATTAGATGGCCTACTCCTGCTCCTATTTCTTATGTGATGGAGAAGGGAAGCGCCCAGACCGAGGGTCTGAGGTGTGTCTATTTTAAGGCCAGGAGTGTAATGAACAAAGTAGATGAGCTTAGGGTGTGGATTGCTGCTTGGGAATGTGATGTGGTGGCCATTACAGAGACTTGGATGTCTCAGGGACAGGACTGGGTACTTCAGGTGCCGGGATTCAGATGTTTCAGGAAGGACAGGGAGGGGGGCAAAAGAGGTGGCGGAGTGGCACTGTTGATCAGCGACAGCATCATGGCTGCAGAGAAGGAGGATGCCGTGGAGGGACTGTCTACAGAGTCTCTGTGAGTGGAAGTTAGGAACAGCAAAGGGTCGATAACTTTGCTGGGTGTTTTCTATAGGCCGCCCAATAGTGACAGGGAAGTTGAGGTGCAGATAGGGAAACAGATCCTAGAGAGATGTAGTAATAACAGAGTTGTCGTGATGGGAGACTAATTTCCCAAACATTGACTGGAATATCCCAAGGGTAAGGGGTTTGGATGAAGAGGAGTTTGTTAGGTGTGTTCAGGAGGGTTTCCTGACACAGTACGTGGATAAGCCTATGAGAGGAGAGGCTGTACTTGACCTGGTGCTGGCTAATGAACCAGGACAGGTGTTGGATCTCTCGTTGGGAGAGCATCTCGGGGATGGAGATCATAATTCTATCTCCTTCACGATAGCATTGGAACGAGATAGGATCAGGCAGGCTAGGAAGCTGTTTGTCTGGAGTAAGGGGAAATATGAAGACATCAGGCAGATAATTGGACGAGTAAACTGGAAGGAGGTGTTCTTGGGGGAAAAGTACTGAAGGAAGGTGGTGGATTTTCAAGGAATGTTTGACTGGAGCTCTGCACAACAACGTTCCGATGAGACAAGGAGGTTTTGGTAGGTCGTGGGAGCCGTGGTGCATGAAGGTTATGTTGAACCTAGTCAGGAAGAAAAGAAAGGTGTATAAAAGGTTCAGAGAGCTAGGAGATGTTAAGGATCTAAAGGAGTATAAGGCTTATAGAAAGGAACTTAAAAAGGAAATTAGGAGAGCCAGAAGGAGTCATGAGAAGGCCTTGGCGGGTAAGATTAAGGAGAATCCCAAGGCGTTCTACAAATATGTGTAGAGTAAAAGGATGAGAAGAGAAGGGATAGGACCTATAAAAGGTGAAAGGGGAAAAGTCTGTGTGGAACCGGAAATGGCAGAGGTGCTTAATGAGTACTTTGCCTCGGTATTCACGGTGGAAAGTGATCTGGGAGGTTGTACTACAGGTTTGCGGCAGTCTGAAAAGATTGAGTATGTGGATGTTAAGAAAGAGGATGTGTTGGAACTTTTAAATTCTATCAAGATAGATAAGTCGCTGGGACCGGATGGGATGTACCCCAGGTTACTGTGGGAGGTGAGGGAAGTGATTGCAGAGCCCCTGGCGATGATTTTTGCACCGTTGATGGAGACAGGAGAGGTTCCGGAGGATTGCAGATGTGGTTCCTATTTTCAAGAAAGGGAACAGGGATAGCCCGGGAAATTACTGACCGGTGAGTCTGATCTCAATGGTTGGTAAGTTGATGGAGAAGATTCTGAGGGAGAAGATTTATGAGCTTTTAGAGAAGTTTAGAATGATCAGGAATAGTCAGCACGGCTTTGTCAAGGGCAGGTCGTGCCTTACGAGCCTAGTTGAGTTCTTTGAAAATGTGACTGAACACATTGACGAAAGAAGAGTGGTGGACGTGGTTTACGTGGACTTCAGCAAGACGTTTGATAAGGTCCCCCATGCAAGACTTCTTGAGAAGGTGAGAGGGCGTGGTATCCAAGGGGCTTTGGCCGTGTGGATCCAGAACTGGCTTGTCTGCAGAAGGCAGAGAGTGGCTGTGGATGGGTCTTTTCTGCATGGAGGTCGGTCACCAGTGGAGTGCCCCAGGGATCTGTTCTAGGACCCTTGCTGTTTGTCATTTTCGTAAATGACCTGGATGAGGAAGTGGAGGGATGGGTTAGTAAGTTCACCAACGATACGAAGGATGGTGGTGTTGTGGATAGTCTGGAGGGATGTCAGAAGTTGCAGCGTGACCTAGATAGGATGCAAGACTGGGTGGAGAAGTGGCAGATGGACTTCAACGCGGATAAATGTGTAGTGGTCTGTTTTGGCAGGACCAATGGGATGCAGGAGAACAGTATCAAGGGTAGGAGTCTTAGCTGTGTTGAAGAGCAGAAGGATCTTCGGGTCCGGGTCCATAGGACTCTTAAATCGGCCTTGCAGGTGGAGGATGTGGTCAAGAAGGCGTATGGTGTACTGGCCTTCGTTAATCGAGGGACTGAGTTTAGGAGTCGGAGAGTAATGCTGCAACTTTGTAAGACCCTTGTCAGATCCCACTTGGAGTACTGTGCGCAGTTCTGGTTGCCTCACTACAAGAAGGATGTGGAAGCTATTGAAAGGGTGCAGAGGAGATTTACAAGGATGTTGCCTGGATTGGGAGGCATGCCTTATGAAGATAGGTTGAGGGAGCTAGGTCTCTTCTCCCTGGAGAGATGAAGGTTGAGAGGCGACCTGATAGAGGTTTATAAAATGTTGAGAGGAATAGATAGGGTGGATTCTCGGAGGCTACGAGAGGACACAGGTTTAAGGTGCTGGGAAGCAAGTATAGAGGAGATGTTAGGGGTAAGTTTTTCACTGAGGGTGGTGAGTGAGTGGAATCAGCTGCCATCGGTAGAGGTAGAGGCGAACTTGCTGGGGTCTTTTTAAAAACTTCTGGATGAGTATATGGGATCTAATGGGATTGGGAGTTACAGATAGTTCTATGGCTTGGTAGGTATAGATGTGATTGGCGTAACTTGTGGGCCGAAGGGCCTGTTTGTACTGTAGTGTTCTATGTTCTAATATATTTGAAGAAGATCTTCTGATATCCTGGCCTATTGTCCTTATTTAAAAAATAAACGGATCATCTGATCATTCCTGTTTTACGGGAGCTTGCAAGTTGGATATTGCATTTCCAACATGACGTTTCAAAGGTATTTCGTTGGTTGTAAAGTGCTCTGGAATGTCCTAAGTGTGTGAAAGATGCTGCGTAATTTCAAGTCCTTTCCTTTTAACTTTGCATCATCTGTCACTGAATTTAGGACCACAGTTTTGAGGCTTCTTTACCCACTTCAGTAGCTTGATGAAAGAGCTCTTTCATATCTCAAAACAGTTCAAAATCCCTCTAGTCGTTGCTGAATAATAAGCTGATCTCTCTGCCTTCTGACGCACTGAAGTGGAGACCAAACAGTCAGCTTCTATCTTTCAGTGAGCAGAATTCTGAGAGGTTTGGGTAATATCTCTGATGTCTGTGTTTTTCTTGGAAAAAATACTGTCTCTAAAATGTTAATAATTTCTTTGTTTCTCAGACAAATGGTGGCATTAAGAAAAATCTAGAAGATGAAATATTAAATTACAATTTCAAAACTTCATTTTTTGACATATTTGTAAGTAGCGTATTCTATCTATGTAACCAGAATTACACTGTTCCACCATGCCTCACTTTGAACAATTATTCTCCTTTGTGCCTCTGTTTCCTGCAGTCATTGGCTGTGTTTCGCTTTGTGGTATTGCTGCTTGCCTACGCCCTTCTGAGACTCCGTCACTGGTGGGTGATTGCGGTAAGGATCCCAGGGAACTTCCAGTGCTCGTCGTACTGTGCGTGGGGAGAGAAGAAGAACAGGAGTGTTCTGAGCCTGGACTGTTCGAGCTGTGGATCCACTCACACTATTTACAAGAGGCCAGTGGGGCAAAAAGTTCAAGAGAGGTGCAGAGTTCAGCTCTGCATAGGCTGAAATAAAAGCAGAACTTGAAGTGGGGGAATATTTTTGACAATCCCTGGCCATGTATACGTACATGAACTGTTAATCTGTCCCCCGCTAGAGATGTTGACTGACCTGCATATTTCTGCAGGTTTTTAAAAATTTCATTTTCAGGGTGTGACCTAAGTTAAAGGACAAAGAAAAGTGCAACATAGAAACAGGCCCATTGGCCCTCCAAGCCTGTGGCAGTCATGATGCCGAGTAAACTAAGAAAACCCTGTCTGCCCTTACACAGTCTATTTTGCTCTATTGCCTCCCTATTCATGTACCCATCCAAATGCCTCTTAAATGTTGCTAATGTGCCTGCTTCCACCACCTCCTCTGATAGCGCTTTCCAGGCACCCTGACAAACTTCTGTAAAAAGTCTGACAACACCAGGTTTGAGTCCAACCGATTTATTTGATAGTAAACTGGTAGTTAGGTGTAAAGATTCGCATTCTAATCAGTAATCTGTAAACTGTCTGTGCTTTATATGTTCTGTCTAAGGCCAGAACTCTCCATTCACCTGAAGAAGGGGGAAACCTCAAAAGCTAGTGAGTTTACTATCAAATAAATCGGTTGGACTTAAACCTGGTGTTGTCAGACTTTTTACTGTGTTTACCCCAGTTCAACGCCGGCATATCCACATCATGATAAACTTCCTCCACACATCTACCTTAAACCTGTGCCGCCTTCCAATTGATACTTCCTGGGTAAAAGTACCTTGACTATCCATCTTGTCTATGCTTCTCATAATTTTGTAGACCTCTGTCAGGTCTCCCTTCGGCTTCCGTCTTTCCAGTGAAAATATTTCTCATTTATTCAACCTCTCCTGATAACCAACACCCTCAAAACCAGGCAACACCCTGGGGAACCTTCTTTGCACTCTCTCCAAAGCTTCCACATTCTTCTGGCAGTGTGGTGACCAGAACTGCATGCAATACTCCAAATGCAGCCTAACCAAAGTTTTATATAGCTGCAACATGATTTGCCAACTCTTGTACTCAGTGCCCCAATTGCTGAAGACAAGCATGCTGCCTTAATCACCTTGGCAACCTTTGTTGCCAATTTTAGGGAACCGTGGAACTGCACATCAAGATCCTTCTGTATAGATAGAGTCATAGAGATTTACAGCATGGAAACAGGCCCTGTGGCCCAACTTGTCCATGCTGCCCTTTTTAAACCCCTAAGCTAATCCCAATTGCCTGCATTTAGCTCATATCCCTCTATACCCATCTTGCATGTAACTATCTAAATGCTTTTTAAAAGACAAAATTGTACCTGCTTCTACTACTACCTCTGGTAGTGTGTTCCAGACACTCACCACCCTCTGTGTAAAAAAAAAAAGGCCTCTCTGGACACTTTTGTGTCTCTCCTCTCTCACCTTAAACCTATGCCCTCTAGTTTTAGACTCCCCTACCTTTGGGAAAAGATATTGATTATCTAGCTGATCTGTGCCCCTCATTATTTTATAGATCTCTATAAGTCACCCCTCAGCCTTCTACACTCCAAAGGAAAAAGTCCCAGTCTATCCAGCCTCTCCTTATAACTCACTCCATCAAGTCCTGGTAGCATCATAGTAAATCTTTTCTGCACTCGTTCTAGTTTAATAATATCCTTTCTATAATAGGGTGACCAGAACTGTACACAGTATTCCAAGTATGGCCTTACCAGTGTCTTGTACAACTTCAACATGACATCCCAACTTTTATATTCAGTGTTCTGACCAGTGAAACCAAGCATGCTGAATGCTTTCTTCACCCCTCTGTCCACCTGTGACTCCACTTTCAAGGAGCTATGAATATGTACCTCTAGATCTCTTTGTTTTGTGACTCTCCCCAATGCCCTACCATTAACTGAGTAAGTCCTGTGCTGGATAAAATACATCACCTCACATTTATCTAAATTAAACTGGCATTCATCAGCCCACTGGCCCAATTGATCAAGATCCCATTTCAATCCGAGATAACTTTCCTCGCTGTCCTCCATGCCACCAATCTTAGTGTCATCTGCAAACTTACTAATCATGCCTCCTATATTCCCATCCAAATCATTAATATAAATGACAAATAACCGTGGACCCAGCACCGATCCTTAAGGCACACCGCTGGTCACAGGTCTCCAGTTCGAAAAACAACCCTCTAAAACCGACAGAAGCCAATTTTGTATCACGTGAGATTTAGCCTTACGTAACAACCTACCATGAGGTACCTTGTCAAAGGCCTTACTAAAGTCCACATGGACAATATCAACTGCATCTCCCTTCTTTGTTACCCCTTCAAAAAATTCACTCAAATTTGTGAGACATGATTTTCCACTCACAGAGCCATGCTGACTGTCCCTAATCAGTCCTTGTGTCTCTAAATGCCTGTAGATCCTGTCTCTCAAAATACTTTCCAACAATTTACCCACCACGGATGTGAGGCTCACTGGCCTGTAGTTCCCAGACTTTTCTCTGCAGCCCTTTTTAAACAAAGGCACAACATTTGCCACTCACCAATCTTCAGGCACCCCGCCTGTGATTTTCGATGATTCAAATATCTGTGCTAGGTGTCCCGCAATTTCCTCCCTAGCCTCCCACAATGTCCTGGGATATACCTCATCAGGTCCCGGGGAATTATCTACCTTGATGCGCTTTGATTTCCAGCACCACCACCTCTGTAATATGTACACTCCTCAAGACATCACTATTTCCTCAAGTTCCCTAACATCCATGCTTTTCTTAACAGTAAATACTGATGAGAAATATTCATTTAGGATCTCGCCCATCCCTTGTGAATCTGCACTTGGATGACCTTGTTGATCCTTAAGAGGCTCGACTCTGCCCCTTGTTACTCTTTTCCCCTTCATGTATTTATAGAAGTTCTTTGGAATTTCCTTTACCTTATCTGCCAAAACAATCTTGTGTCCCCTTTTTGCCCTCTAGATTTCTCTTTTAAGTCTACTTCTATACTCTTCAGGGATTCACATGATCCTAGCTGCCTATGCATGTCATGTGCCTCCTTTTTCTTGACCAGGGCCTCAATTCTTGAGTCATTCAAGGTTCCCTACTTCTGCCAGCCCTGCCCTTCACTCCAAGAGGAATGTGCTTACTCTGAACCCTGGTTAACATACTTTTGAAAGCGTGCCACTTACCAGATGCCCCTTTGCCTTCCCATAGACTCCCCCAATTAACTTTTGAAAATTCCTGCCTGATGCCGTCAAAATTGGCCTTGTCCCATTTTGAATTTTAACTTTTGGGCCAGACCTATCATTCTCCATAGCTGTCTTAGAACTAATAGAATTATGGTCACTGGTCCCAAAGTGATCCCTCACTAACACTTCTGTCACCTGCCCTTCCTTACTTCCCAAGAGGAGGTCAAGTTTTGCCCCCTCTCTAGTTTGGCCATCCACATAAGGGCATTCGGCCTCTGTGTGACATGAACGCAAATTCCGTTTGGGACTGCCCACATGTATGCGGAACTTGGCTATTGGTTTCTGCTCGACGACTCTGTGCTGCTGTGTGTCGTGGGGGCAGCCTTGGAGAACTCTTGCTTGAGGATCGGAGGCCGAATGTCCGTGACCACTGGGGTGTTCCCCAACAGGAATAGAACAGAAAAAGACCTGTAAAGACTAGCATTCCAACCATTATTTTGTAAATTGAGTTTGTGTCTTTATATGCCCTGTTTGTGAACTGAGATCCCACTCACCTGACAAAGGAGCAGTGCTCCGAAAGGTAGTGGCTTTTGCTACCACATAAACCCATTGGACTTTGATCTGGTGTTGTGAGACTTCTTACTGTGAACACCACTAGCTACAGATCTCTACTCTGAAAAACATCCTTCCATCACTACTCTCTGTCTTCTATAACCAAGCCAGTTCTGCATCCACCTGGCCAGCCCACCCCGAATCCCATGTGATCTTAGTTTCTGTACCAGTCTGCCATGGTGGACCTTGTCAAACTCCTTATTAAAGTCTGTATAAACTACATCCACAGTCCTTCCCTCATGAAATATCTTTGTCACCTCTTCAAAAAATTCAGTTAAGTTGATGAGACATGACCTTCCCTGTACAAAACAATGCTGCCTGTCACTAATTAGTCCATTTTCCTCCAAATGTACCTATATCCTGTCCCCCAGTATCTTCTTCAAAACCTTCCCATCACTGATGTCAGACTTACTGGCCTATAATTGCTTGGATTATCCCTGCTTCCTTTCTTAAACAAGGGAACAAACATTGGCTATTCTCCAGTCCTCTGGAACCTCACCTGTGGTCAAAGAGGATGTGACGAGATCTATTAAGGCCCCAGCTATTTCTTCCCTTGCCTTGCACAGTAACCTGGAATAGATCTCATCCGGCCCTGGGGACTTGTCTACATTAATCAATTTAGGATATCCCACACTTTCTTTTTTCATATATTGACATTCTGAAGAGCGTTCACCCACCTATCCCTGACTTCAACATCTATCATGTCCTTCTCCTTGGTGAATACTGATACAAAATACTTATTAAGGATTTCATCCCCTTCCAGTAGCCCCACTCCTAACTTCCCTCTGTTGTTCTTGAGTGGGCCTACTCTTTCTCTTGCTCCTAATATATGCATAAAAAGCCTTGGGATTCTCCTTGACCCTGTTTACTAAAGACATTTCATGGCCCCTTTTACATAAGAACATAAGCAATAGGAGCAGGAGTAGGCTATCTAGCCCTTTGAGCCTGCCCCGCCATTCAATAAGATCATGGCTGATCTGTTGTGGCTCAGTTCCACGTTCCCGCCCTCTCCCCATAACCCTTAATCCCCTCGCTTATCAAAAACACATCAACCCGCGTCTTAAAAATATTCAGCGAGGTAGCCTCCACCACTTCAACGGGCAGAGAATTCCAGAGATTCACCACCCTTTGAGTGAAGAAGTTCCTCCTCAACTCCGTTCTAAACCGCACCCCCCCCCCTTTATCTTGAGGCTGTGCCCTCTAGTCCTACTGTCCTTTCTGAGCAGGAAGAGTCTCTCCACCTCTATCCTATCCATCCCATTCATCATCTTATATGTCTCAATGAGATCTCCCCTCATTCTTCTAAACTCTAACGAGTACAAGCCTAATTTATTCAGCCTCTCCTCATAGCTCAACCCCCTCAACTCCGGCATCAGCCTAGTAAACCTCCTCTGCACTCCCTCCAAGGCCAAAATATCCTTGCGTAAGTGCGGCGACCAAAACTGCACACAGTACTCCAGGTGCGGCCTCACCAATGCCCTATACAGCCGCAGCAAGACCTCCCTACTTTTTAGTCTCCTAATTCCATGTTTCAGTTCCTTCCTACTTTCTCCATAATCCTCAATAGCTTCATCAGTTTTTAGATGTCTAGACCTATTGTGTGCTTACTTTTCCTTTTGACTAAGCTTACAATTTCTCCAGGGTATATTGGTGAATGTGCTTGTTGAACAATCTATGTTCAGTGAGGGAAATCTTGGGTGGGGTACCGAGAAATGCGCCTGCTGATTTTCCAGACCTGTCTGGATGTAAGGAATATCTTGGAGGAGTGACTGAGTAGGAGGTTGGTAAGGTCACTTGCTTTGGTCCGCAGCACTCTCAGAAATGTCTTTGACTCTTGTGTTTTGTTACAGGTCACCACTTTGATTACCAGTGGCTTTCTAATTATCAAAGTCATTCTTTCAATTCAGGTAGGAACTCTTTCATTTCATCATTGTTCCTCTCAAAGTGTCCTTATTTTTGTGCTACAGGGCAGGCTTAATTGTACATCATAAATGTGTAACAAAGTTGTCCAGTTCCTCTTGTCTTCACGTCTGATGTCCCACTGATCTGATCTGCACATTAATTTCTTGCAGAATTCCCTGAGACTTCCTCTTTAGAATGACCCTGCTTTCATTCACTGTGTCTGACTGTTAATGAGCCAGACAGTTCATTCCTGGAAAGAGCCGCTTCAAGTTTGATGCAGTGTAGTGTGTTTGAGAGTTTTTTAAGTTTGGAAGTTTTAAAGTTTTATTTATTAATATCACAAATAGGTTTACATTAACACTGTAATGAAGTTACTGTGAAAATCCCTTCATGGATTCGCATTCTGTGGTGCCTGTTCAGGTACACTGAGGGAGGATTTAGCATGGCCAATGCCCTTAACTGCTCATCTTTCAGACTGTGGGAGGAAACCAGAGCACCTGGAGGAAACCCACGCAGACACGGGAAGAATGTGCAGATTCCACACAGTGACGCAAGCGGAATCGAACCTAGGTTCCTGGTGCTGTGAGGTAGCAGTGCTAACCATTGTGCCCCCCTTAAGTAGTGAAGTCTTGGACGTTGAGACTTTTGGCTTCTTGTTACGGTTCAGGATTCTTTGGTTGTTTATTCAATTGTCAGTACCCAACATGAGCTGCCTTAAAATGCCTTTTGCCTAAAGATGATCCCAGTTCGAAAGTGAGATGCTGCAGCTGCTGGAAACGCTCAGCAGGTCAGGCACCATCTGTGGAGAGATAAATAGAGTTCACATCTCACAGCTATGACCTTGGTCAGAGGTTGGGAACATCAGAGAAGCTGCGAGGGACACATAGTCTCTATGCTGTTAGCAGGACAGATAATGCAGGAGTTATCCTGCTCTATCAATACATTTTCCACAACATGCAAACAAGTTAGACCCAGTACTCTTGTCATTCTCCACACTCTCTTGGGCGGCATGGCAGCACAGTGGTTAGCACTGCTGCTTCACAGCTCCAGGAACCTGGGTTCGATTCCCGGTTTGGGTCACTGTCTGTGTGGAGTTTGCACATTCTCCTCGTGCCTGCGTGGGTTTCCTCCGGGTGCTCCGGTTTCCTTCCGCAGTCCAAAAATGTGCGGGTTAGGTTGATTGGCCATTCTAAATTGACTGTAAATGTATAGGTTAGAGGATTAATGGGTAAAATATGTATGGATGTAGGAGTAGGGCCTGGGTGGGATTGTGGTTGGTGCAGACTTGATGGGCCGAATGGCCCCTTTCTGTATTGTAGGGTTTCTATATATTTTCTATGTCTCTGTTTTATCCTGTGTGGAATTAAACAGGGTTAGCAGCTGAGCCAATCAGCAGCTTGTCTTGTGCAACTTCAGGGAATTACAAAATACATTTTTGTCAGAGATCTGGGTGATGGTATTTAATTCCTGTGCCATGTAAGCAGATATAGGGCAACATGACTCACCTTCAGGAACCCAGACTGGCACCACTGAATCCCAGTTCTGAACATTCCCACCCGACAAACAAAGTGGAAGACAATCTAATAGCTGGAGCAGGAGAGCGGCATTGTTCTTGTGAGCCAGTCCCTCTCCTGGCCTGGATCCTCGTGGGCCAGTCCCTCTCCTGGCCTGGATCCTCGTGGGCCAGTCCCTCTCCTGGCCTGGATCCTCGTGGGCCAGTCCCTCTCCTGGCCTGGATCCTCGTGGGCCAGTCCCTCTCCTGGCCTGGATCCTCGTGGGCCAGTCCCTCTCCTGGCCTGGATCCTCGTGGGCCAGTCCCTCTCCTGGCCTGGATCCTCGTGGGCCAGTCCCTCTCCTGGCCTGGATCCTCGAGGGCCAGTCCCTCTCCGGCCTGGCACGTTGCTGATGAGGAGCCTGATTGTTTGTGTGTCTGTGATAGATATTTCCCTGAGCTACATATTTCCATGTTAGTGTGCTGTTTAATTATCCTGCAGTAAACTTGTGATTTTGCTGTTTTCTAATAAGTGAGGCTGGTATTTATATGAATCCTTTGTTTACTCAGTTCCAGACCAAGGGTGCGTTTGGCTACGTTCTCCCAATTGTCTCCTTTGTTCTTGCCTGGCTGGAGACATGGTTTCTTGATTTCAAAGTATTAATTCAAGAGGCAGAGGATGAGCGATGTGAGTAAATGTTTCGCTCTTGCTTAACTGAAAAGCAACATTGACCCTTTGCTGTTCTATCCCTCTCTGTCTCTCTGACTGTGGTGTACAGCACCTCCCAACTGCTATCATTCTTTAATAATTACTTGTTATCAAACTGCGAGTAACAATTGGGTAAGAATGATAATGATGGAGTGATCTGACAGGATAGTTGATCACTGGGATTGTGTAATGTGTCAGTAATTGATATAAAACACAAATAATATTCCTTAGGAGCCAGCAGCGCGAGGTTACAGCAATTTAATATTCACTGAATCGCTGGGGAATATAATTACAGCTATGATCTATACACATTATCTGCATATGTTGAATGTATGTATACATTTCCCATGTACCTATCGTTGCCATTTGTGCATATATTCAGCTTTGTACATGTACAAGCAGCATTGTGTACATAGGTTAATGTGATACATTGCTGCATGAAATAACCTTTATGTGGTGAACATATACAGAAGCGATTGTTTATTGATTTCACGGGTTTACTATGTCCCGTGAACTTACACATAGGAATTTTGGATTAACTGTAATATCTAGGGGTGAGGGAGGATTTGATTAGGACACTGAATATGGCTCAGTCTCCATTTTAATATAATTTTTACATTGCTGTGTTGTTGAAATGATTTATTGTCACATGTATTGGGATTCAGTGAAAAGCATTGTTTCTTGCGAGCTATACAGACAAAGCATACCATCCATAGAGTACATAGGGGAGAGGGAAAGATGGGATGAATAGAATCAGAGTAAAAAATGGTATTAGAGGATATGCTGCAGACGGCTCGCAGACTTCACCACGTACCAGCAACATTTTTATTTCTATTTTTCATAGCTTTGTTTAAGTGCGAAGTGATTCATTTTGGAAGGACAAACTTGAATGCGAATTACAGGGTCAGCGGCAGGGTTCTGAGGAATGTGGAGGAACAGAAAGATCTTGGGGTTCATATCCACAGATCGCTGAAGGTTGCCACTCAAGTCGATAGAACTGTGAAGAAGGCTCATAGTGTGTTAGCGTTTATTAACAGGGGGTTTGAGTTTAAGAGCTGTGGGGTTATGCTGCAACTATACAGAACTTTGGTGAAACCACATTTGGAATATTGTGTTCAGTTCTGGTCACCTCATTATAAAAAGGATGTGGAAGCATTGGAGGGAGTGCAGAGGAGATTTACCAGGATGCTGCCTGGTTTGGAGGGTAGGTCTTATGAGGAAAGGTTGAGGGAGATGGGACTTTTCTCTTTAGAGCGGAGGAGGATGAGAGGCGACTTAATAGAGGTTTATAAGATGATGAGGGGGATAGATAGAGTGGATGTGCGAGACTATTTCCTCAGGTGGATGTAGCTGTTACTAGGGGGCATAACTATAAGGTTCATGGTGGGAGATATAGGAGGGATGTCCAAGGTAGATTCTTTACTCAGAGTGGTTGGGGTGTGGAATACACATCCTGCTGTGATGGTGGAGTCGGACACTTTAGGAACTTTCAAGCAGTTATTGGATAGGCACATGGAGCACACCAGAATGATAGGGAGTGGGAAAGCTTGATATTGGGTTTGGACATAGCTCGGCACAACATTGAGGGCCAAAGGGCCTGTACTGTGCTGCTCTATGTTCTATGTCTCTTTGCCCATGTTGATCTTTATTACCCCAACCAATTGTGACCTTCTCCTGAATGTAATGTAATTTGTTTTTTGTCTGCTTCACAGTGTACCAGACAGTGCACGCACGTTCTGTACACTCACCCCTTCTGTACCCAAGACTTGTATCTGAAGGGCAGTTCTATTCTCCGCCGGAATCCTTTGCAGGTATGTTACTGTGAGGAAACTTCTCACTTTGATAACATGCCCTTTGGAGAGGGTCAGAGAGTGGCATGAGGGAGGCAGGGAGAAGGCATGTTGGGCGTCGCAGGGCAAGTGAAAGGGGTATGGGAAGGGGCTATAGCTGGGGAATGGCGGGGAGTGTGCAGAGAGACGGTTAGATGGAGAGAGGGAGAGGTTGGGTTGAGAATGTTTTTGGGTGCTTTGTACAGTCTAATTGTGTTTGTAAATGTGTGTGCACTCTGCCTCTGAGAAATATCAGCCTCCAAAATGTTAAACTGTGGGCTAATTTGGCCCAAGAATATTTAAAGCCTTTGTCTTATTCACTTATTCATAGAATGTTCCAGCAAAAAGCAGGCCATTCATTCCCTCAGTGTGTGCTGGTTTTTTTTTCTCACTTGTACATAAACTTGCTTCATTTAATAGGCTCTGAAGATGAGTATGAAGGTGAAGGTATTGAAAGGAGAGCAGTAACACCCCAGGTAAAGGCTAAGTGTTTAAAGCTAATGCTGATGAGATATAATAAACTGCAGTTAATAGTGGGTGAGGGTTGGGAGAGCGGATCTGATTTGATGTTCCAGTAATCCTGCTGTTTGATCTGTAAGTATTTCACCCTGCCTGTTCCCACACCCTCTCCATCTCGTGAACTCACACTCCACTTTCTCTCCTTCCCAAATTGCAGCATAGAGAAATCTCATGGAGGAAACTAAAAAGCAAGACCAGTAAACTGGGAGACAGTCCAGCAAATTTTACTTCAATCCCCTCAGGTGGTGGACTCCTGTCCAGGAGATCGCCCAGACTGGGAGTGATCCAAACACTTGTCTTCTGTAGGACCTGATTTCTGTCAAACTCCAGAACTTCTCCAGCTCCCTCTGGAAGGTGATGCGGACAATCTGCATTTCTTCCACCAGCTGGACAAAGGACAGAGCCACTGACCAGCTCAGGGCGGGGAATGGGTCACTGACTGGCATGGGGCAGAGAGCGAGCCACTGACCAGTGTGGGCGGGGGGGAGTTGCTGACCGGCACGGGGGCACGGGGCAGGGAACGGGTCGGTGACCGGCATGGGGCAGAGAGCAAGCCACTGACCAGCATGGGGGGTGGGGGGAGGCGGGGGATGGTGGTGGTGCAGGGGGTACTTGCTGACTTGGGGGGGGGGGGTCGCTGAGCGGCATGGGACAGGGAATGGGTCGCTGACCATTGCTGGGCGGTGGAGGGGTCACTGACTGGCACGGGGCGGGGAACGGGTCGCTGACTGGCATGGGGCAGAGAGCGACCACTGACCAGTGCTTGGGGGGGGGGGGGGGGGGGGGGGCGGTGCGAGTTGCTGACCTGAGCAGGGGAGGGGGTGGTGGTTGCTGACTGGCATGGGGCAGAGAGCGAGCTGCTGACCAGCACGGATGGGGCAGAGAGCGAGCTGCGGGGCAGAGAGTGAGCCGCTGACCAGCACGGGGTGGGGGGAGTCGCTGACTGGGGTTTGGGGGGGGGGGGGGATGTTGGGGGGTGGGTGTCGCTGAGCGGCATGGGGCACGGAGTGAGTGTCACTGATGCTTCCTTCCTGCAGGAGAAGGAGTACGTGCGTCAGGGTCAAGAGGCGATGAAAGTGATGGAACAAATTCTGGGCCAGGAGGAACACTGGAAGTTTGAGAAAGAGAACGTGAGTAATTTTGTGAGCTTGTCCAGAAGCTCTGCTCTGCACTTCGTTTGTTTTATGTGGTTTACAGCAGGGTGTTTGATTTTAACACGTTTTCTGTACAGCACCCACAGATCTAACAGATAAACTGTTCAAAGTTCCGAAACGGTGTTTGGAGCTGCAAAAAGCAGAGTTGTACCTGCTCGGCAGGCTGGACTGAGCAATTTAACTTGCCCATGGCCATAGAAACACTAAATAAACTCCTCCAAATGAAAACCCCATCTAAAATCACAACATCTTTATTTGCAACGGAACAGTTTAAAACATCCTTGATCATTGCTTGTGTTAGAATGTGATTCCTGCCTCCCTCCTCAAGATCTTGAGACATGCTGTCACTTCCTGAGCACTCAGACATGTCATGGCCAGTGCTCCAATTGGGCTGCTGTCTGCTGCTCAGGGGGTTGATGAAGATTTACCCAGTTGGCCTAAGCGAATTTGTCTTCATCCCAAGAATGAGTCAGAAATCAGAAAGGGTGTCTGACTGTTTGGATGTTCTAGATATCAGCGGCACGGTGTTTAGCGCTGCTGCTTCACAGTGCCGAGGACCTGGGTCCTTGGCTTGGGTCACTGTCTGTGTAGAGTCTGCACATTCTTCTTGTGTCTGTGTGGGTTTCTTCCGGGTGCTCTAGTTTCCTCCCGCAGACTAAAAGACGTACTGGTTAGGTGCATTGGCCGTGCTAAATTTTCCCTCAGTGAACCCGAACAAGTGTCAGAGTGTGGCGACTAGGGGAATTTCACAGTAACTTAATTGCAATGATAATGCAAGTCTACTTGTGACACTAATAAATAAGCTTATACTGGGTAAGGAATCAATCTGAACCCCTTGAATAGATCATCCTCTCACATTCACTTCAGAGTATCTCTTGTCCTAAATGTGGATGAGGTTTTGGTTTGAAGCTTGTCTATGTTGATACTGGCCAGCACTTGGGGTGGGGTAAGGGTGTGATGTTTACGCTGTCGTATCTGTATTTCCAATGCTTGGGGCTGTGGCCTAACGTGCAGAGGCCAGTGAGACTGGGATTGCTGTTTGTTGTATGAAGCCTGTCTGTGACTCTGGTGAATGTCGATTGCACAAGGAGAGACTATGTTGTGGTTTGAGGATGTAACTAACCTGGACCTGTGTTACAGGATAACAGCGATGCTGTTTACACTTTTGAAGTCCCGTATCACGGCAGGAGTTTCATCCTGAAGGTAAGAGCTTTGATATTGAAGTACAGCAATTGAGAGTAGATTTACTCAAGGTAAAAATTCATTAAACATAAAATCTTCCTAAGATTCCCTTCAGCCGAAGCTTTAGCTGTGACAGACACAGGTTCGCCTGCAGAATCAGTCAATCTGCCTCTCTGCTGTAGCTTTTCTACCATAATGTCAGCTCTGATCCTGCGATAAATTCAGTCGTTTGCTAGGATATCTGTCCTGGGAGTGTTTGATGGGGGACAGTGTAGAGGGAGCTTTACTCTGTATCTAACCCCGTGCTGTACCTGTCCTGGGAGTGTTTGATGGGGACAGTGTAGAGGGAGCTTTACTCTGTATCTAACCCCGTGCTGTACCTGTCCTGGGAGTGTTTGATGGGGGACAGTGTAGAGGGAGCTTTACTCTGTATCTAACCCCGTGCTGTACCTGTCCTGGGAGTGTTTGATGGGGACAGTGTAGAGGGAGCTTTACTCTGTATCTAACCCCGTGCTGTACCTGTCCTGGGAGTGTTTGGTGCCAACACTTCTCTCGTTTTGATGACCATGTAAAAACAAACTGAAAATTAAAATTTGAGTTTGGTTAATCCTGGTGGGGAGAGCTGAGTTTCACCCCAAACTGTAAAATCCCCCTGAGGCTTGATTAGACTGGAGTATTCCCATGGTCACTTGTTTTCTGCTCCGCATTGGCCTGATGCAGAGAGGGTCTTAGCAAATTGTAGCAGCATAGAGGTCAGCAGGACACAGTTCGGGTTTATTTGACATCTTTGTAGTGTGTCCAGCGCTAACCCCGCTGTGTCCTGCTCAGTGTTCACATTGCCAAAGCTTGGAGTTGGTGAAATCATTGTTGATGTGTGTTTTCCACTTCAGGCATTCCTGCAATGCTCTGCAGAGCTGGTTTACCAGGAGGTCATTCTTCAACCCGAGAAAGTAGTCATTTGGAACAGAACGGTTTCAGTTTGTCAGGTACTCCTCTTTCTGTAATCTCACACACCTCCTGGAAATGGTTAATTCCAGTGGGGCAATTCTGCTGAAAATAGCGAATCCAAACTAAACTTTAATAGGCAAGGGGAATGGAGGGAAAATGTTTCAGCAATGCATCTGGCTGCTGAGATTGGTGGGGCCAACCCTCAGGCCTCGGTTTGTAGAAGATATTAACTTTGACAAGTCCTTCACCTATCCTGCATTTTATTCATTGTCATCCTTTCAGCACCTGCTAGGATGGCAGATTAACTTCATTCTCACTGGGATACAGTTCCCCACACACTGACTCTCACGGGGATACAGTTCCCCACACACTGACTCTCACTGGGATACAGTTCCACACACTGACTCTCACTGGGATACAGTTCCCCACACACTGACTCTCACTGGGATACAGTTCCACACACACTGACTCTCACTGGGATACAGTTCCACACACTGACTCTCACTGGGATACAGTTCCCCACACACTGACTCTCACTGGGATACAGTTCCACACACTGACTCTCACTGGGATACAGTTCCCCACACACACTGACTCTCACTGGGATACAGTCCCACACACACTGACTCTCACTGGGATACAGTTCCACACACTGACTCTCACTGGGATACAGTTCCCCACACACTGACTCTCACGGGGATACAGTTCCCCACACACTGACTCTCACTGGGATACAGTTCCCCACACACTGACTCTCACTGGGATACAGTTCCACACACTGACTCTCACTGGGATACAGTTCCCCACACACTGACTCTCACTGGGATACAGTTCCACACACTGACTCTCACTGGGATACAGTTCCCCACACACACTGACTCTCACTGGGATACAGTCCCACACACACTGACTCTCACTGGGATACAGTTCCACACACACTGACTCTCACTGGGATACAGTTCCCCACACACTGACTCTCACTGGGATACAGTTCCCCACACACTGACTCTCACTGGGATACAGTCCCACACACACTGACTCTCACTGGGATACAGTTCCACACACACTGACTCTCACTGGGATACAGTTCCCCACACACCGACTCTCACTGGGATACAGTTCCCCACACACACCGACTCTCACTGGGATACAGTTCCCCACACACACCGACTCTCACTGGGATACAGTTCCCCACACACACCGACTCTCACTGGGATACAGTTCCCCACACACACCGACTCTCACTGGGATACAGTTCCCCACACACACTGACTCTCACTGGGATACAGTTCCCCACACACACTGACTCTCACTGGGGGACGGGTCCCACGCGCCCTGACTCTGGCTGGGGGACGGGTCCCACGCGCCCTGACTCTGGCTGGGGGACGGGTCCCACGCGCCCTGACTCTGGCTGGGGGACGGGTCCCACGCGCCCTGACTCTGGCTGGGGGACGGGTCCCACGCGCCCTGACTCTGGCTGGGGGACGGGTCCCACGCGCCCTGACTCTGGCTGGGGGACGGGTCCCACGCGCCCTGACTCTGGCTGGGGGACGGGTCCCACGCGCCCTGACTCTGGCTGGGGGACGGGTCCCACGCGCCCTGACTCTGGCTGGGGGACGGGTCCCACGCGCCCTGACTCTGGCTGGGGGACGGGTCCCACGCGCCCTGACTCTGGCTGGGGGACGGGTCCCACGCGCCCTGACTCTGGCTGGGGGACGGGTCCCACGCGCCCTGACTCTGGCTGGGGGACGGGTCCCACGCGCCCTGACTCTGGCTGGGGGACGGGTCCCACGCGCCCTGACTCTGGCTGGGGGACGGGTCCCACGCGCCCTGACTCTGGCTGGGGGACGGGTCCCACGCGCCCTGACTCTGGCTGGGGGACGGGTCCCACGCGCCCTGACTCTGGCTGGGGGACGGGTCCCACGCGCCCTGACTCTGGCTGGGGGACGGGTCCCACGCGCCCTGACTCTGGCTGGGGGACGGGTCCCACGCGCCCTGACTCTGGCTGGGGGACGGGTCCCACGCGCCCTGACTCTGGCTGGGGGACGGGTCCCACGCGCCCTGACTCTGGCTGGGGGACGGGTCCCACGCGCCCTGACTCTGGCTGGGGGACGGGTCCCACGCGCCCTGACTCTGGCTGGGGGACGGGTCCCACGCGCCCTGACTCTGGCTGGGGGACGGGTCCCACGCGCCCTGACTCTGGCTGGGGGACGGGTCCCACGCGCCCTGACTCTGGCTGGGGGACGGGTCCCACGCGCCCTGACTCTGGCTGGGGGACGGGTCCCACGCGCCCTGACTCTGGCTGGGGGACGGGTCCCACGCGCCCTGACTCTGGCTGGGGGACGGGTCCCACGCGCCCTGACTCTGGCTGGGGGACGGGTCCCACGCGCCCTGACTCTGGCTGGGGGACGGGTCCCACGCGCCCTGACTCTGGCTGGGGGACGGGTCCCACGCGCCCTGACTCTGGCTGGGGGACGGGTCCCACGCGCCCTGACTCTGGCTGGGGGACGGGTCCCACGCGCCCTGACTCTGGCTGGGGGACGGGTCCCACGCGCCCTGACTCTGGCTGGGGGACGGGTCCCACGCGCCCTGACTCTGGCTGGGGGACGGGTCCCACGCGCCCTGACTCTGGCTGGGGGACGGGTCCCACGCGCCCTGACTCTGGCTGGGGGACGGGTCCCACGCGCCCTGACTCTGGCTGGGGGACGGGTCCCACGCGCCCTGACTCTGGCTGGGGGACGGGTCCCACGCGCCCTGACTCTGGCTGGGGGACGGGTCCCACGCGCCCTGACTCTGGCTGGGGGACGGGTCCCACGCGCCCTGACTCTGGCTGGGGGACGGGTCCCACGCGCCCTGACTCTGGCTGGGGGACGGGTCCCACGCGCCCTGACTCTGGCTGGGGGACGGGTCCCACGCGCCCTGACTCTGGCTGGGGGACGGGTCCCACGCGCCCTGACTCTGGCTGGGGGACGGGTCCCACGCGCCCTGACTCTGGCTGGGGGACGGGTCCCACGCGCCCTGACTCTGGCTGGGGGACGGGTCCCACGCGCCCTGACTCTGGCTGGGGGACGGGTCCCACGCGCCCTGACTCTGGCTGGGGGACGGGTCCCACGCGCCCTGACTCTGGCTGGGGGACGGGTCCCACGCGCCCTGACTCTGGCTGGGGGACGGGTCCCACGCGCCCTGACTCTGGCTGGGGGACGGGTCCCACGCGCCCTGACTCTGGCTGGGGGACGGGTCCCACGCGCCCTGACTCTGGCTGGGGGACGGGTCCCACGCGCCCTGACTCTGGCTGGGGGACGGGTCCCACGCGCCCTGACTCTGGCTGGGGGACGGGTCCCACGCGCCCTGACTCTGGCTGGGGGACGGGTCCCACGCGCCCTGACTCTGGCTGGGGGACGGGTCCCACGCGCCCTGACTCTGGCTGGGGGACGGGTCCCACGCGCCCTGACTCTGGCTGGGGGACGGGTCCCACGCGCCCTGACTCTGGCTGGGGGACGGGTCCCACGCGCCCTGACTCTGGCTGGGGGACGGGTCCCACGCGCCCTGACTCTGGCTGGGGGACGGGTCCCACGCGCCCTGACTCTGGCTGGGGGACGGGTCCCACGCGCCCTGACTCTGGCTGGGGGACGGGTCCCACGCGCCCTGACTCTGGCTGGGGGACGGGTCCCACGCGCCCTGACTCTGGCTGGGGGACGGGTCCCACGCGCCCTGACTCTGGCTGGGGGACGGGTCCCACGCGCCCTGACTCTGGCTGGGGGACGGGTCCCACGCGCCCTGACTCTGGCTGGGGGACGGGTCCCACGCGCCCTGACTCTGGCTGGGGGACGGGTCCCACGCGCCCTGACTCTGGCTGGGGGACGGGTCCCACGCGCCCTGACTCTGGCTGGGGGACGGGTCCCACGCGCCCTGACTCTGGCTGGGGGACGGGTCCCACGCGCCCTGACTCTGGCTGGGGGACGGGTCCCACGCGCCCTGACTCTGGCTGGGGGACGGGTCCCACGCGCCCTGACTCTGGCTGGGGGACGGGTCCCACGCGCCCTGACTCTGGCTGGGGGACGGGTCCCACGCGCCCTGACTCTGGCTGGGGGACGGGTCCCACGCGCCCTGACTCTGGCTGGGGGACGGGTCCCACGCGCCCTGACTCTGGCTGGGGGACGGGTCCCACGCGCCCTGACTCTGGCTGGGGGACGGGTCCCACGCGCCCTGACTCTGGCTGGGGGACGGGTCCCACGCGCCCTGACTCTGGCTGGGGGACGGGTCCCACGCGCCCTGACTCTGGCTGGGGGACGGGTCCCACGCGCCCTGACTCTGGCTGGGGGACGGGTCCCACGCGCCCTGACTCTGGCTGGGGGACGGGTCCCACGCGCCCTGACTCTGGCTGGGGGACGGGTCCCACGCGCCCTGACTCTGGCTGGGGGACGGGTCCCACGCGCCCTGACTCTGGCTGGGGGACGGGTCCCACGCGCCCTGACTCTGGCTGGGGGACGGGTCCCACGCGCCCTGACTCTGGCTGGGGGACGGGTCCCACGCGCCCTGACTCTGGCTGGGGGACGGGTCCCACGCGCCCTGACTCTGGCTGGGGGACGGGTCCCACGCGCCCTGACTCTGGCTGGGGGACGGGTCCCACGCGCCCTGACTCTGGCTGGGGGACGGGTCCCACGCGCCCTGACTCTGGCTGGGGGACGGGTCCCACGCGCCCTGACTCTGGCTGGGGGACGGGTCCCACGCGCCCTGACTCTGGCTGGGGGACGGGTCCCACGCGCCCTGACTCTCGCTGGGGTACAGTCCGATGGTTGTCTTTGAATAAGGGATGGCCAATTATTTGTCAGTAAAATTCCATTCTGCGTTGGCAAAACATGCTTGTGTGTCACTGGGAGTTCAACTTTTAAGTGAACTTCTTCAGTCTCCAATTATTGTGTTTTTCTTTGGCCTGGTCACAGTTGACAGGATTTGGAGTGAAGTGGTGATATTGAGGCAATTTCAGCGACTCTAATCTGATCATGGTTTTGCAGGGTTTGGCAGGGTTTAGAGTGAGATGATGATATTGAGGCAATGCCAGCAGCTCTGATCCGATCACTGTTTTTCAGATTCTCCAGCGAGTTGATGACAACACCCTCATCACTTATGATGTCTCAGCTGGAGCAGCTGGAGGGGTCGTTTCTCCAAGGTCAGATTAACCAAATTCACTGTATTTTTGGTAAATGTTTGCTGATTGGGTAGCATCAGTTCCATTCGCCATTCCTTGGATAAGGGAGCTGTTGTTCTCTGCAAATGGTAAGACCTGGGTGGCATTCAGCTTGGTAGATGGGAATTTGTACCACAAAAATGCCAGGCAATGACCATCTCCCCCAGTGAGAGAGGATCTAACCGTTGCCCCATGACATTCAACAGCATTACTGCCATTATTATCCCCCACCTTCACTGGCCCAGCCATATAAACACTGTGGCTACAAGAACAGGTCAGAGGCTGGGAACCTGCGGCGAGTAACCCCTCCACCCCGCTTCCTGACTCCACAAAGCCTGTTCACAATCTACAAGGTACAAGTCAGGAGTGTGATGAAAAACTCTGCACTTGTGTGGTTGAGTGCAGCTCCAATACTCGGGAACTCGGTTTTATCTGGAGAAAGCAGCCCATTCGAACGGGAGTCTACCCACAATTAACTTACAAATCTGGTCTCTCCAACACTGACGCACAGTGGTAGCAGTGTGCAAGATGCATTGCTGTTCTTGGATGTGTGCAGATCGTACCACTGGCTCAAGAAAAAGGCAGACCACTAAGGATGGGCAACAAATCCTGAGAATGGATTTCGGAAAGAGATTCACAGCTCTGGTCTTTGGAAAGCAGCAGTCCAAATATTATCCCAGAGGCCACACCTGGGACTGAGTCTGGGTGATGAATGAATCAGAGTCACAAAAACTCATCCCAGTGTTTGGGTGTAAACTCTTCCACATTGGATTAGACTAATGCAGAAGGCTGAAGTACTATGTGATGTGAGCCAGGCCTTGGAATCTCTCCAATATGTTCCAGGTTGGGTTGAAGCAAGGTTCCTTCTAAATCCGGGTACGTGACGTCCTGGGGGTGGGAGGGTGCTCTAGGTGTTCCACAGTGCTATTGGGGGGGGGGTCCCATCACTCTGACACCACAGCAAAGTCACCTTTCTCCTTCTATGTGTGCACACACTTTCCATCAGGGGTCATTAGAGAGAAGTCAGAAGCAGACATTTTGCCTGATTGCTGTTCCCTATCCTAGCCCAGGACATTGATGCCCATGTCTGCCATTCTGCCACACGTGCTGTACTCTCCTACCAAAGCAGCAGAGCAGCTGTCCAGGCACCTTTTATAGGGATTAGCATCCAGGTTCTTTATCTTCCAGGTTATGTTAGCTCCTTTCCATGTGCCAAGGGCTGAACAATTATCTCCTCACAGTATCACCAATTCTGTTCTCAATACAGTTTCCAAAAGCCAAACATATGAATTAGGAGCAGGAGGAGGCCCCTCGAGCCTGCTCCCCCATTCAGTAAGATCGTGGCTGATCTGGTTTTAACCATGGCTGAGGCTGCGATGTTTCTCTGTATTGCTGGAAAATTAGTGATGTGATGATATTCCATGTGTGTAATGCTGATGATCCCTTTGCAGGGACTTTGTGAATGTGCGTCGTATTGAGAGGAAGAAGGACATGTACATTTCTTCAGGAGTGTCAACCACTCATGACACCAGACCTCCACAGAAAAAATATGTCAGGTATGCAGCAGCTGATTCAATCCAGGGCAGGAGGCATTACTGTCTGAGGATGAAAGTAAGAACATTAATACTAGGTCAGGATGGAAAGTATGGTACAATTGGACACAGCACCAAGAGGAGGCCTTTCAGCCCCCCAAGCCAGCTGCACCATTTGATAATATCAGATTGTGGTCTCAAATGCATTTCCTGTCTGCCTCCCAAACCCCTTGACTTCCTTGTCTATCAAAACCTGTCGATCAATGATCAGTAGAATACTATTGCTCAACTCTGATGGGCAATTGGATATACAGAAGCAGTGCTGTTCACAGACCTGAGTGAGAATACTGGGACAGTGCTGTACGCAGACTACAGGGACAGTGCTGTGCGCGGACTGAGGGACAGTGCTGTGCGCGGACTGAGGGACAGTGCTGTGCGCGGACTGAGGGACAGTGCTGTGCGCGGACTGAGGGACAGTGCTGTGCGCGGACTGAGGGACAGTGCTGTGCGCGGACTGAGGGACAGTGCTGTGCGCGGACTGAGGGACAGTGCTGTGCGCGGACTGAGGGACAGTGCTGTGCGCGGACTGAGGGACAGTGCTGTGCGCGGACTGAGGGACAGTGCTGTGCGCGGACTGAGGGACAGTGCTGTGCCGTCCTTTTTTTTAAACCCCTAAGATAATCCTAAGCACCTGCATTTGGCCCATATCCCTTTGTACCCATCTTATCCATGTAACTGTCCAAACGCTTTTTAAATAACAAAATTGTACCCGCCTCTACCCTCTGTGTGAAAATATTGTCCCTCTGGACCCTTTTGTATCTTTCTCCTCTCACCTTTAACCTATGCCCTCTAGTTTTAGACTCCTTTACCTTTGGGCAAAGATATTGACTAGCTGATCTATGCCCCTCATTATTTTATAGACCTCTATAAAATCACCCCTCAACCTTCTACACTCCAGAGAAAAAAGTTCCAGTCTATCCAGCCTCCTCTTATAACTCAAACTATCAAATCCCAGTAGCCTTCTAGAAAATCTTTTCTGCACTCTTTCTAGTTTAATAATATCCTTTCGATAATAGGGTGACCAGAATTGCACGCAGTATTTCCAAGTGTGGCCTTACCAATGTCTTGTACAACTTCAGCAAGCAGTCCTAACTCCTGTATTCAATGTTCTGACCGATGAAACCAACCATGCTGAATGCCGCCTTCACCACTCTGTCCACCTGTGACTCCACTTTCAAGGATCTATGAACATGTACCCCTAGATCTCTTTGTTCTGTAACTCTCCCCAATACCCTACCATTAACTGAGTAAGTGCTGCCCTGATTCAATCTACCAAAATGCATCACCTCGCATTTATCTAAATTAAACACCATCTGCTATTCGTCAGCCCACTGGCCCAATTGATCAAGATCCCATTGCAATCCGATATAACCTTCTTTGCTGCTGTGCACAGGATGAGGGGCAGTGATTAATGACATTAAACAGTGTGATTGGTGTCTTTGAGTAATTTTTTTTAGAGGTGAGATTCTCCTGTTTTCCTGTAATTCTCAATTGGGATGGAATGAATTTGCCAATGGAAACTGAATGAGATCTCGCTGCATGTGCTGCATCAGGCACTCACCTGATGACGGAGCAGTGCTCTGAAAGCTTGTGCTGCCAAATAAACGTGTTGGACTTTTACCTGGTGTTGTGAGACCACTTACTGTACAATCCAACCTAGGGAGAAATGAAAGCTTAAACCTGAAATCCCTTTACTGTCCAGCAGATGGTAGTGGTGTTCTGTGCCTCTGCTGTGAAAAGTCTGACAACACCAGGTTTTAGTCCAACCTATTTATTTGATAATATACTCGCAAGCTTTCGGGTTAGTCCCTTCGTCAGGTGAATGGAGAGTTCTGGCCTCAGACAGAGCATATAAAGCACAGACAGTTTAGAGATTACTGATTAGAATGTGAATCCTTACACCTAACCTGCTGTTCAAGACCTGAAGTGGCTGATAATGTGAGTGGAAGGAGCACTGATCACAGTTTAAAGAGATGTGTATCGTCTCCAGACAGTACAGTAAGTGAGGTTTTGCAAACCCAGGCAAGTCACGGGGGTTACAGATAGTGCGACATGAACCCAAGATCCCTGTTGAGACCGTCCTCATGTGTGTGGAACTTGGCTATCAGTCTCTGTTCAGCGACTCTGCGCTGTCGTGTGTCGTGAAGGCCGCCTTGGAGAATGCTTACCCGAAGGTCAGAGGCTGAATGCCCGTGACCACAAGTTTTGCCTGGGTTTGCAAAACCTCACTTACTGTACTGTCTGGAGACAATACACATCTCTTTAAACTGTGATCAGTGCTCCTTCCACTCACATTATCAGCCACTTCAGGTCTTGAACAGCAGGTTAGGTGTAAGGATTCGCATTCTAATCAGTAATCTCTAAACTGTCTGTGCTTTATATGCTCTGTCTGAGGCCAGAACTCTCCATTCACCTGACGAAGGGGCTAACCCGAAAGCTTGCGAGTATATTATCAAATAAATAGGTTGGACTAAAACCTGGTGTTGTCAGACTTTTTTACTGTGTTTACGCCAGTCCAACACCAGCATACCCACATCATGACCTCTGCTGTGATCCACATTAAACTCTGTCAGTAACTGTTCTTCACTGATCCATTTTAATCTCTTGCAGAGGTGAGAATGGGCCCGGAGGGTTTGTAGTGCTAAAGTCTCCTCAGAACCCCAATGTCTGCACCTTTGTTTGGATATTGAACACAGACCTAAAGGTAAGGGTTAAAAGAATTTGGGAGGGTGTTTGACCGTGAGAACCTGAGGGGATGGGGTGATGGAGTTTGCAGTGCTTATTGTGGAGAGCAGACAACCTGATACTAGAGGCTCTTAACACTGTGGTTGCTGCTTCATAGATTGGGGAATGTGGAAGGTAAACCTTCAGGAGCAGGATTAGGCCATCTGGCCCCTCAAGCCTGCTCCACCATTCAATAAAATTATTGGCTGATCTTTTTGTGGACTCGGCTCCACTTACCCACCCGCTCACCATAACCTTTAATTCCTTTACTGTTGAAAAATTTATCTATCCTTGTCTTAAAAACATTCAATGAGGCAGCCTCAACTGCTTCACTGGGCAGGGAATTCCACAGATTCACAACCCTGTGTGTGAAGAAGTTCCTCCTCAACTCAGTCCTGAATCTGCTCCCCCTTATTTTGAGATAATGCTCCCTGGTTCTCATTTCACCTGCCAGTGGAAACCACCTTCCTGCTTCTTATCTATTCTCTTCATAATTTAGTATGATTCTGCAAGATTCCCCCCTTTCATTCTTCTGAATTCCAATGTGTATAGTCCCAGTCTATTCAGTCTCTCCTCATAAGCCAACCATCTTAACCCCAGAATCAACCTAGTGAATCTCCTCTGCACCCCCTCCAGTGCCAGTATACCCTTTCTCAAGTAAGGAGACCAAAACTGTACACAGTACTCCAGGTACTTATACAGCTGCAACATAACCTTCCTGTTTTTAAACTCCATGCAATGAAGGACAAAATTCCATTTGCCTTCTTAATTACCAGCTGCACCTGCAAACCAACTCCTTGAGATTCCTGCACAAGGACACCCAGATCCTTCTGCACAGCAGCATGCTGCAATTTTTTACCATTTAAATAATAGTCCATTTTGTTGTTATTCCTACCAAAATCGATGACCTCACATTTACCAACGTTGTACTCCATTTGCCAGATCCTCGCCCACTCACTTAGACTATCTATATCCCTTTGCAGACTTTCAGCGTCCTCTGCACACTTTGCTCTGCCACTTATCTCATAAGAACATAAGAAATAGGAGCAGGAGTAGGCCATCTAGCCCTTCGAGCCTGCCCCGCCATTCAATAAGATCATGGCTGATCTGTCGTGTCTCAGTTCCACATTCCCGCCCTCTCCCCATAACCCTTAATCCCCTCTCTTATCAAAAACCCATCAACCTGCTTCTTGAAAATATTTAGCGAGGCAGCTTCCACCACTTCAACGGGTAGAGAATTCCAGAGATTCACCACCCTTTGAGTGAAGAAGTTCCTCCTCAACTCCGTTCTAAACCGCCCCCCCTTTATCTTGAGGCTGTGCCCCCTAGTCCTACTATCCTTTCTGAGCGGGAAGAGTCTCTCCACCTCTATCCTATCCATCCCATTCATCATCTTATATGTCTCAATGAGATCTCCCCTCATTCTTCTAAACTCTAACGAGTACAAGCCTAGTTTATTCAGCCTCTCCTCATAGCTCAACCCCCTCAACTCCGGCATCAGCCTAGTAAACCTCCTCTGCACTCCCTCCAAGGCCAAAATATCTTTGCCCAGGTGCGGCGCCCAAAACTGCACACAATACTCCAGCTGCGGCCTCACCAATGCCCTATACAGCTGCAGTAAGACCTCCCTACTTTTATATTCAATCCCCTTCGCTATGAAGGCCAGCATCCCATTCGCCTTCCTGACCACCTGCTGCACCTGCAAGCTGGATTTTTGCGACTCATGCACAAGGACCCCGAGGTCCCTCTGCACCGTCGCCTGCTGCAGTTTTTCTCCACGTAAGTAATAGTCCTTCCTACCATTCTTCCTACCAAAGTGGAACACCTCACACTTGCCAACATTAAATTCCATTTGCCATTTCCTGGCCCATTCGCCCAGCCTATCTAGATCCTTCTGTAGACTCTCCCCACCCTCCGCACAATTTGCCGTTCCCCCAATCTTGGTGTCATCCGCAAATTTCGACACCCTGCACTCGGTTCCCTCCTCCAGATCATCTATATAAATGGTAAAAAGCTGAGGCCCCAGCACCGACCCCTGGGGCACTCCACTAGTCACCATCCGCCAATCCGAATAGCACCCGTTGACCCCCACTCTCTGCCTCCTATTTGACAACCAATCCTCTATCCACGCTAACACCCTACCCCCAACTCCAAGTCCCCTGACCTTCTGCAATAACCTCTTGTGAGGTACTTTGTCAAACGCCTTCTGAAAATCCAGAAAGACCACATCCACCGGCTCTCCTCTATCCACCGCCCTAGACACATCCTCATAGAACTCCAGTAAATTTGTCAGACACGACTTCCCTGAAACCGTGCTGCGTCTGCTCTATCAAGCAATTCCCTTCAAGATGCCTCGCAATTTCCTCCTTAATGACGGATTCTAACATTTTACCTACCACAGACATTAAACTAACCGGCCTATAATTCCCTGCCTTTTGCCTGGCACCCTTCTTAAACAACGGCGTAACATTAGCCGTTTTCCAATCCTCCGGCACTTCCCCGGTTTCCAGCGACGTCTGGAAAATAACCACCAATGCATCCACTATAACCTCCGCCATTTCTTTCAGAACCCTCGGATGCATTCCATCCGGTCCTGGGGACTTGTCCACAATCAGCCCCTCCAGTCTGTCGAGCACCGCCTCTCTAGTAACAGTAATGTCATTAAGACCCTCCAGTCCTACCACCTTTCCATCGCTAACACCCGGCAAATTATTCACGTCCTCCTCCGTGAAGACAGAAACAAAAAAGTTATTCAATACCTTAGCCATATCCCCATCCCCTACCACTAGGTCCCCTTTCTCATCCTCTAAAGGACCAACGTTCACCCTAGCCAGCCTCTTCCTTTTTATATATTTATAAAAACTCTTGCTATCCTTTTTTATATTAAGCGCTAGCCCAGCTTCATAGTTTCTCCTACTCTCCTTTATCAGCTTCTTTGTCAATCTTTGTTGACATTTAAACCCCTCCCAATCCTCTTCTTGCCCACTACTCTTAGCTACTCTAAATTCCTCCACTTTTAACTTAACACTTTCCTTCACCTCCTTTGTTATCCACGGCTTATTACCTCTCCTCCTACAGTCCTTTTTGACCATCGGAATAAATTTCTGCTGAGCACCAAGAAAGATCTCCTTAAAGATCCTCCACTGCTCCTCAGCAGACCCTCCCTCCAATGCACTCCCCCAGTCCACATTCGCCAATTCTTCTGTCATCCTACCGTACTCCCCTCTATTCAAACAAAGGACGCATGTCCGGGAACCCACTTTCTCCTCCTCCATCTGCACCAGAAACTCCACCATGCAATGATCGCTCTCCCCAAGAGGATCCTTCACCGCAAGGTCCCTAATTCTACCTGCCTCATTACATAGCACCGGATCCAAGATAGCTCGCTCCCTCATCGGCTCCAACACACACTGTTCAAGGAAACTATCCCGGCAGCATTCCAAGAACTCCTCCTCGAGCCCACCGTGTCCAACATGGGTCGACCAATCAATATGCAGATTGAAATCCCCCATAACTACGGCCGTCCCATTCCTGCACGCCGCACTTATTTGCGCGTTAACAGCCCGCCCCACCTCCAGATCATTATTCGGGGGCCTATAGACGACACCCACCAGCGTCTTCCTCCCTTTGCTGTTCCTAATCTCCACCCACAACGATTCCACGTTCTGCTCTTTGGCTCCGATATCATCCCTTGCTACCACCCTGATGCTATCCTTAATCAGCAGAGCTACGCCCCCCCCCCTTTTCCCTCCTGTCTATCTTTCCTAAACACTTGATACCCCTGGACATTCAGCTCCCAGTCCCTGTCACCTTGCAGCCACGTCTCTGTAATGTCCACCAGATCATATCCATTTGTGTTGATCTGCGCCATCAGCTCATCCACTTTATTCCGAATGCTTCGTGCATTCAGATACAGCGCTTTCATCCCAGCCTTCACCTGGACCCTATTTGCTGTAACGCCACCAACCATACTCACGCCCCCTACTCCCTTTATTATTGGGACATCCTCGGCCTCTTCCCTTACCTGTACCCTCTCCTTAACTTTAGACCTCGTAAGGTCACCTACCCTCGCACCCTCCCCCCCCAATTAGTTTAAAGCCCTGTCTACAGTCCTCTTTACTCGCTTCACCAGCACTCTGGTCCCAGCACAGTTCAGACCAACCCCATCCCGCCCGAACAGGTCCCACCTACCCCAATACTGGTGCCAATGCCCCATAAATTCAAACCCATTCCTCCCACACCAATCCCTGAGCCACCCATTCACTTCCTTAATCCTGTCAACCCTACGCCCGTCTGCACACTGTTCAGGCAGTAGCCCAGAGATGACCACCTTGTCGGTTCTACTTTTTAATTCCATTCCCAGCTTCTCATACTCCCTCCCCAGATCCTCAGTCCGCACTTTGCCTACGTCGTTGGCACCCACATGTACCACAATGACCGGATTCTCACCCTCCCACTCCAGGTTCCTCTGCAGCCCAGCTGCGACATCCTGTACCCGAGCACCAGGCAGACAACACACCCTTCTGTGCACTTTGTCATT